>NW_020447572.1:0-69388 GCF_003343035.1 Apteryx rowi
CAACTCCACTGCTGTGGGGGGTTGGGACTCCCAAAGCTGCACAGTCTCCGAGAATACCCTGTCTATCTCTTGCTCCGCTTCTCGGATGCTGCGCAGCCTACTGACTTCTTCCTGTAACTCCCTTACCTGACGACACAGCTCGTCAACAGCAGCACACCAACAGCAGCACAGCTTCATTTCTTTTTACTCAAATTGAACAATTTTATCCAGGTGCAGTACCATTTTGCCTCTTCACAAAAATATTGGTCTCTTTCTTCCCCTGGGGTAAGCCAAATTCCCTTGTAATTTTCTGTAAGTTATGTTTAAATGATTCAGTTGAACTTCCACTCAGTTTAGAAACAGACATATCAGATTTGATAAAATATCTTTCAAAAAACAGTGAAAKGGGGACTGCTCAGTGACACTAGAAAGCAGCTTCACAGAAAAGGAACTGGGGGTCCTGATGGAGACCAAGTTGTATGTGACTCAGCAGGGCACCCTTGTGGTGGTGAGGGTCTGCTCCATAGTGGGCTGCATTAGTAAGAGTAGAGTCCCAAGTCAGAAATAGCAAGTCCAGGGCAGTGATTATTTTTTCTCTATTCAGCAGCTGTGAGAGTGCATCTCAGTACTGTGTCCAGTCTGGGGCACCCTGATACGAGAAAAGCATTGGCAAACTGGAATGAGTTTAGCAAATGGCCACCAAGATGCTTTAGGCAGTTGGAGAACATTCAGAGAGGTAGACAGCCCTGGTTTTGTTCAGCCTAAAAAAGAGAAGAGTAAGAGGAGAGAGGACAACCTAATTGCTGTCTTCAGCTACCAAATGGATAGSTAAAAGAGAAGAAGGGGTCAGATTCTTCTCAGAGGTGCAGAATGAAAGGGGATAGACACAAGTTGCAGCAAGGACAATTCCAAATAGATATAAGAAAAAAATTCTTCATAATGACAGTGGTCAAACACTGGAACAGGTTGCCCAGAGAGGCTGTGGAATCTTTATCTTTGGAAATGTTCAAAACTTGACTGGACCCAGTCCTGAGCAATCTAATATAACCTGACACTAATTTGGGCAGGAGGCAGTCCAGACGACCTCCAGAGATCTTTTCCAACTTAAATTATTCCTTATTTATGTAAAGTACGGTTCTAGAATGCAAATACTGCTTAATTTTTCTTTATGTAGGATCAGAATCTCAACTCTATGTGTTTTTTAAAAGAGAATAAATAGCAGTAATCAGGATAGAATCAGTACTGACCACAGACAAAAAGGAAGTTTGTCAAATAGCCCCAGTCTGTTTTCCTGTAAGTTCCTGGGGACTGTTATGCACTCCCTGGCTGCTACAGAGCACACAGTTTTTTTCATGTTAAGGAACTAGGTCAATAAATGATCACTCATAGCCTGTATGTGAAGATGAGTAAATGAAAGGGGTTAATGTTATTGCACTGGATTTAAGAATTCTCAATTTTCAGGTGTTGAGTGGAGAATGGAGAAAACTGGGGTGCAACTTAAACAATTTGGCATATCATTCTCCAATAAATCTGCACTCATTAAAGAACACTCCCCAAAATATAGGTTACAAGGATAGCAGAAAAGCTTTTGAAGCTAAATTTGTTTGCCTAAAAACAAGCACACACACGATACACAGATACAGTATAATGCAGCCTGGAATACCATACATAACCTCCTTCCTGTGTATCTTTTAATTCTATAAGGTATAGGTAATCATACTGAAGTATACTGATAATCTTGAAGTTGTCTAATGAATTATCCACTGTTTTTTGTCACATCCTTAAAAATATGTGTGATTTAAAAAAAAGAACTTTTTAAAGCTTGCTCTTAGGGTAAATTTTAGCTTTCCTTAAAGTCAGCAGCAAAACTGCTATTAATGCCTAATGAATTAGGGTTTCTGCCATTAATACTAATTTACCTTCATGGTCAGTAGCAGCATATGTTCTCTTGACAGACAGCATTTGCCTTGCGAGATGAAATCATACAAATGTGGACATGTCAGCATTTGTTCAGCTAACAAAAAAACAGAAAAAAAAAAAACAAACATTACACAAATGTAAAACTATTCTAGATGCTGGGATTATCCCTTAATGCTAGATGCTACTCACCTTCATCATTGTTAGACATAACCAGACGTAACTGTCTTCATTAAAAGATTTTCATCAGGAAACGTGTGGTGAAAAATATGATGAATGATTTTATTTAATTAAAAGTAGAGGATGCTTCAAAGCTGTTAGCTGGAAAGTACTTGAAATCTCCCAGAGCTATTTAAAATTTCATTGTATTCGGATCAGGTGGTATACCATTTAATAAGAAACATACCTTATTAAAACAGAATAAAAGCCTTCACAACAGAATATGCCAAAATGGCAATATTCAGTACTGCCTGGATTTTATAAGTTATGCTTCATACATCTTCAGAACATGAAACTTTATGTAAGTCTCTCTGGAGCCTGATGAGAAATACTAAATTAATCTTACTTTGCTTCCACTACTATGTCCAAGAAAATACTAGGTTAATAATAACCATAGGATATGAGGTGAAACTCAAAATATGCAACACCTTTCTTTGATGCAACCTTGAAAATTAAACCATGAAACCAATTTCTGTCTTCCAAGGAAAGCAAGAAGTGAGGTCCCATTTTGCAATTGTGTTCATTCCTTTAATGTGAGGGACAGAATTACTCACCCAGACAAATATTTGTGAATGGAAACTAGACAAAATTGAAAGGCACCTTGGTTACATGCCTCCCAGTATGACTGCTTTTGAATTGCAGAGCTGGTAGATTCTGCAGTGTTCCTCCTTCCTTGTTTCTAGACAATAATCCAGACTGGGAGATTGTTTGGAGTTCATTCTTGCTTCTTTTCTGGCTCATAGCTATTTGAAGAACAACCAGATTTAGGTAATGGTACACACCTGGATTTTATCTGGCATCCAGTGAGCTTCCAGAAATGAAACACTGGTAACTGAGTTCTGATTAATTTTATCATGTGGWAATTCTTATTACTTAATGTAGTATAGTATTTCATAACACTAAGAGAACCTCTTATTTTTTCCTTATAAAATTGCTGCAGTATGAACTCCAGGAGTTTATTCTCACATCTGTGATGATGGTTATATTAGTTAAATCACTGTCTCTAATATATTTTCTCCTACTTCACAGCCATGAGAGTGAGATGGGAATCAGGCCACTGAAGAAGAAACGTACTGCAGCAGTTTGTTAAGGTCATTCTAGATTCTAGTAAGTAACTTATTTTATCTATAATGGTAAGAGATTGTTGTTGTTAGAAGATCTGTACTAGGAAAGCTTAATAAATTTATTCTTTAACTATGAAAAATTGATGAAAAACTTTCCTTTTGGATGAAACTTACTCTCTGAAAATGAGCAGAAAGGAAATGATAGAGGCCTTAAGACATATACAATTACTTTTTGAGGAAGAAAAGTTTATCAGCCTCTTAGCAGTTTTTAGAGGGGTAATGGAATATATTGAAAGAATCTAATCAGTAGATGAAATACAGGATCTGAACATAAGAACAAATTTGCAGATAAGATGAAACAATGGGGAAAAGGAGTTCTTAAGCAGTTCATCAGTGAGTTGGAAATTAGTCTTCTTGTTCATTGAGCAATTCAATGGATTATGGATAAATCATAGACTCACAGGACCAAAGGATAACTCAGGTTGGCAGGTACCTCAGGGGGTGTACAGTTCAACCTCCTCGTCAAAGCAGGTTCAGCTCTGAGATCAGACCAGGTTGCTCACGGCTTAATCTAGTTGGATCTTAAAAACCTTCAAGGATGGAGACTGCACAGCCTCTCTGGGCATCCTGCTTCGCTCCTTTATTGTCCTCAAGGTGAAAAAGTTTCTCCTGATATCAAGTCAGAATCTGCCTTGTTTCAACTTATGTCTGTTATCTCTTTCCCTCTCACCATGAATCTCAATGAGGAGTCTGTCTTTGTCTCCTTGACGACCTCCTCATAGGTACTGGAGGGCTGCTGTTAGGTCCCCCGGTACTTTTTATTCTCCAAAGCCTGTTACCTTACAGGGCAAGTGCTCCAGCCCCCTGACCATCTTAGTGGTCCTTTGGTGGACTCGCTCCAGTTTTTTGATGTCTTTCTTGTATTGGGAGGCCCAAAATTGGGTGCAATATGTAGATATGGTCTGTTGAGTGCTAAGTAAAGGGTATACACCTGGATTGCTCCCCTCAGTCAACTGCCTACACTCCTGTTCATACAGCCCCAGGTGCTGTTGCCCATCTTTGCTGCCAGGGCTCACTACTGGCTCACGTTCAGCTCTCTGTCCCCCAAGATGCTTTCCACAGAGCTGCTCCCCAGCCCGTCAGTCCCCAGCCTGTATTGCTGCAAGGGGGTCTTCCTTCCCGAGGCAGGACTTCACATTTGTCCCTGTTGAATTTCATGAGGTTCCTGTTGGCCCATTCCTCCAATTGCTCTATGTCCATCTGGGTGGCAGTGCTGCCCTCGAGCATATTGACTGTTTCCCCACATTTGTGTCATGTGCAAATTGGATTGAAGTGCACTCCCTTGCCTCCTCCAGGTCATTGGTAAAGGTGTTAGACAGGACAAGTCCCCATACAGACCCCTGCTGTTCTCCACTTGTTACCAGCATCCAGGTAGAGTACAACTCATTAACCACTACCCTCTAAGACCAATCATCTAATCAGTTTTTTACCCATCTCGTTGTCCACCCATCCAGACAGTAATGTCCTAACATGGATTCAAAACTATTGTGGTTGATAGTGCTGAAAGTCTTCCTGAAGTCAAGGTAGATGACATCCACTGCTCTCTCCTCATCCAAAAATTCAGTCACTTTATCATAGAGTATGGATTTGTAACAGAAACATTAAGACTGATATGAATGAATTATGAATGGAAATGTGTGTGTATGTAAGCAAGCATGTAAGGAAAGCAGAACACAAGATTAAAAGAAAATCCTGTGCTGCTAATGAAGGACACCATTCTCAGGACACCATTCCCAGGACACTGTTTGCAGCAGTAAAACTGAGGAATATGTTGTTTATAACGAGACCAAGAGGCCTGCACTCTCATAATACCACAGCTCAGACAGATCCTTAGCAGAAGACCCTGCATCCTAACAGCAGGAGGACAGTAACAATGTTGCAACATACTACATCTACCTGTATTTTTCCTGTTACCTCAACAGGAGAACAGGCTATGGACATAGTCCTAACAAGGAAAACCAGACAATGGGCAGTAATGTGGGCTGAGACTTATGGAGGCTGAAGTAAGCAAGATTCTGAAGCGAATGACCACTCCATAACAGCTGATGACTTCTAAAGGACATAGAAAATCTGTCCTAAGACCAGTTTGTCGTTACCAATCAAGAGGAACCCCAAAGATGCAGTTTTAAGACCTGAGAGTTGCATACCTTATGCTCTGTGTCACAAACAAGTGATCCTGCCCAGACCACTCAGACACACGTCTTGGGGCTTGTGAGTATGTGAGCATGAGAATGTGAATGCATAAAATCAACTTGCTTAAGGATTTTGTAAATAAATGTCATCTTCTCCTTCCATAAGATCTCTCCTTGAGTTTTACTATGCTAATTTCCCTCTCCTAGAAAGCAGTCAGGTTGGTCAGGCAAAATTTACCCTTGGTAAATCCATGCTGACTGTTCCCAATCCTGTTTTTTTCCTTCATATGCCTAGAAATGTTCCAAGAGAACTCAGTCCATGGTTTTCTCAGGGACCAAAGTGAGGCTGGTTGGCCTATAGTCTCCTGCATCATCCTCTTGCCCTTGGTTTTGCAGATGGGTGCAAAATTTGCCTTTCTTGAAGCATTGTAGACCCCGATCTCCATGACCTTTCAAAGCTGATAAAAAGCAATCTTGCTTTGACAGGAGCCAGCTCTCTCAGCACCCTTGGATGCAGTCGACTGGGTCCTAGGGGTTTGTATGTGTCAAGTTCTTTCAAATAAATCCTGACTTGATCCTCATCCCCTGCTGGGATCCATCATTCTCTGCCTTGAACCCTTTCACTAAGCATAGAGGTGTGGGAGATCCTGTTATTGATGACCAAGGCAAAGAAGACATTGAGTACTTCAGCCTTATCTGTGTCCATTGTTGCTAAGTCATCCGCCATATTCAGCATTGGACGTTTTTGTTGTTCCACCTTGATCACATATTCCTCTCTTGTTCATATTTAGAGAGCAATTTCAGTGACCATTTCTATTGTGCTTTGTTAGCCATTACTGTATCATATCAAATAGAAATTAAGTATAACGAAATGAGTACATAAAAACAATCCCACTTATTTTTGCCCTTTTGCTTGATCTTTGGTCTTCCTATGATATCTTTTTTCTTTTTTTCTTTTTTTTTCATGTGATGGTTCTTGGCCATGGACAATATGATTATTTATTGTTTGTTTGTTTTTTTATTCAGTGATATGTTTACAGAGTGCTACTACTGAGTTAAAGGCATCAAATAAAGCCAACAGGCTATATCCCAAAGGTCTCAAAATCTTAACAGAAAATCAATCTGAAACAGTTAAGGATGTGAAATAGTATTTTCTTAGCATGTTCACAATACAGTATTTATTAACGTGGTGAAAATGTTGCTTCTTGACCCAAGCTGATATTTTAGGGCTTTACAGAGTGATCATTTTAGGTAGACATTTAAAAGAAAAGATGTTTAGTAACTGACAGATTGAGATGACTGGGGAGTTTCAGCTAGAGTAGAAATATGGAAGAGAAGGAGGAGAGTAGCAGGGAAGGGAATTGTAAGATGAGACATGAGTGAGCACAGAAAAGTCAAGAATAGAATTGTGAGAAATGGCAGCAGATATACAAGCATGAGCTGTGCAGTTCTTTGCAGAGTATGGAATATTACTTGTATAATTCAGGTATTGGTACATATTTGAAGTTAAAACTTACTTTCATTTATATAAGCTGTCTGAATTGTTTGTAAGWAAGAAGTGACAAATGTCATAAAGCTGTTTGTCTGAAATAGTAGTTTGCCCCAAACAATACATTCATTGCTGATTTGAGTAAATACCAACACTTGGGGAGCTTATCCAGTCCTTCCAAATATTGATTCAGAGGAATGTACCAGCAAGTTATTGAGTTACTCCTCCAGTGAAAGGTATTACCAGAAGGGCTGCCTACTGGCCTATTCTTTCTGCGTGGGCACTACATTTCTAATGTGTAAAAATTATTTTTGATTTATCATTTAGTGAGAAAGCATGACTGTCATCAATGCAATAATAGATTTTCAGACTCTTGGAAGTATTTCTACGAGTTTGTATACATAACAATTTTAAAAGATAATTTTATCCTGCTTTACACACTTTAGAAACAGCAAACAAGTTATATTAATATATCTCAATAATGCAAAAAGAGTTTTATTGGCAGTATGCGAGAGAAGATTATTCTTTGCAAAGCTTTGTATCTTCACTTACTTTCAAATATCTGCCTGTGATTATACTTAGGATACAGTGGCACTCTATGCTGATGAAATTACTGCATTTTTTCTGAGCTACAGAAATGCAGAATTTTATAGAATTCTGTGCTAAAATATTTTCACTAGGATTAAAAACATTAGTGATCATTTCTAAAACTGAAAGCTTTAGAGCACTAATTATTATATAAAATAATAGCGGTAGAGGTAAGATGTGGCTCAAAGCAGTTTAAACACAGAGAACAAAAAGAGCAGCTTTTTTGCATCGTACAACAGTTTGTACTTGGATAATTTGATGGTTTTCTACTCTCCACAGGTCTTTTAGACACTGTGATTATTTAAAATATGATAAAATTATTGGTCAGTTTTTTGGTGACCTCTCTAAAAATGTAAAATTTCAGATTTTATAATGTTTTGTGCTTCCTAAAGCAGAACAGCTGAGTGCATCCATGTGAAATTTCCTGTGGCCACATGGAAAGTAACTGAAACAGACTGTGAATGACCCATTACAGGAGCTTCTATGTGTTAGATTACAGTTTCATGTGATTTTTAAAACAGAGGGCTAAAAATAATTCTTCTTGCAGTAAGACAACCTAGGATTTCATTCCCTTTCTCCCTTCTTGTCTCTCCCACATGCACTCATGTTATTTTTCTTATCTAAATCTTAGTGGCTAGATGATCATTGATTTTGTCAAGTGTTGAGTCAGCTTATCTAAAGGATGTCATACATGCCTTGTGTTAAGTGGGTTTCAACTTTCCAACAACTTTACATTGTTTGCATCCCCAAATAAGTGCCTGATGGGCATTGTAATCCACCTTGGCATATGTGGAAGTCTACTTGACAAGTGTTATGACTGAGGCCGAAAAGAATGAAAGATATAGGAACCAAGTCTGAATGGCAAAGGAGCAAATGTAGTTGACCCACATATATTTTTGCAAATATTCTGCAAAGAATGCTTAGCTCACTCATTTTGTTAAAGAATTCCTATTCCTATGTATTTTTTCTCCCTCTCTTATAAGTGCACACTTCTCCTGTGATCAAGTATATAGAAGCAGAAATGACAGTGCTGGAGCTGAGGAAATAATGCCTGCCTAACAAACCCTGCTACAAATACTCATACTATAGGCTTCAATCTATTCCAGTAAATCTGGACAATCTAGCCTGGATTTCACAGTATTCCCAAAGAGCGTACAATTGTACACAATATGGTACTGATGTTGGTGCTCTGTAATTGCATACATCTTACTTGTCTTGGGGGTTGGGGAGGGACTGTGAGACTGCATCTTTGTGTTGCAGTGCCTGAAACATCTGAGAGTAGTGCCTGAAAACATGAATGTGAACATTTTGCAATACCTGCACCATCTGAACCAAGTGTTTTGTCAACAGTCAACATTCTTCATCTTTGTGGACTTACCCAAATGCTGTGATAGATTTAGAGATTTTCAGTGACTCTGTGAAACACAGAGGTTACTAAAATTTAGAATGTTCTTAGGATTATAAGAAAAAAAATCCTTAATTGTTAAGGAATGACGGAGAAGGAAGAGAGAGGAAAAAGGAAGAGGGAAGAAAATTTTATGTGAGTGTAGAGTTGAAGTTATATTCAGCATCTGATCATAAGCCATTTTTCTCAATGCATCACAATCTATAACATAAATGGCAAGGCAAAGAGTAAATCCCAAGAACACTCTGACTTTCACAAGCCAAAAAATTGGGGGTGTTGCATATATATGATTGGGGATAGAAAAGGAAAGAAAGGGAGAAGCAAATTTAAGTGGGATCTAGCAACCTTTATTAGGCCCATTGGAGAGAAAATTTAATCAGGAATAATAGTTGTCTAGAATATATAGATCTTGGCAACCCCTGATCTATGAAAATTCAAGAGTCAAAAGATTGCATAACCCTTGAAGTAAATGTTCTTATACCATGTATTGTTAGATTATTAGTGATATTAATTTCTTTTTCCATAACATTTAATTGCTATTCTCAGCACTAGAAAAATAATGCTTTAAAGTTTTTGTTGATGAAAAGTGTTTTGGAATTATGGGTTTGCAATACGTTTTGTCCAGCCACATAAATAAAATGTTGCCGCTAACCCAGAAGACAAAAGGAAGAGACTGTTTGGGAATAGGTAGATAGGGGAATATAGCAACTCAGTGAAACTACGTTTATCATCATGAAAGGCAGTAAGATCATTATATCTACAATTTAAAAAGAATACCAAGTCTTCTGCATGTATCAGAAACAGGGAACATCTCAGTAGGACATAGCAGGCCTA
The DNA here is from genome assembly GCF_003343035.1 of Apteryx rowi. Classification (NCBI taxonomy): domain Eukaryota; kingdom Metazoa; phylum Chordata; class Aves; order Apterygiformes; family Apterygidae; genus Apteryx; species Apteryx rowi. Next base: position 9,688 of record NW_020447572.1, read on the forward strand.
AACAAAATAGCAAGGAGATGAGATGGGGCTTACAGATCTCCTACTATGTTCATCTGATCTGTTGGGTCTGGATGGCAAAACTAAATGTTTTTCTACATGCAAAAGCAGAATGTTTCTTATATAGATCTCTGCCCTTATCACCTGGAGAGCTCGTGGGCAGGCAATGTTTGCTGAGCACAAAATGGGCCAAATACATAATGTGTTTCAGAATTAATATGAATTGCTTACCTGAGCATAGGGAAATGAACTGAGGACTGTCAGGAGGCTCAGCTAGCTAGTTCTCTCATTTTTAGGGACTTTCACCCAACCAAAATTCTACTGAAATCCCTTGTGGGCAGACTATGGGGTATATTCAGCTGAACAAACGCAGTAATTTCTACTGCAGACAAGTCCATCTGAGCTAGTCACTTTATACACTTTTTATAATCAGTAGAGGAAAAGGATGTACTTGTAGAACATGACTTACCTCATAGAACATGACTTACCTCACTTGAAAGTAGATGCCTAAATCAGTCAGATTAAGTGTATTCAGACATTACTTACTATCATCATTACTTTGCTCCAGAGACACCTACAAACACACAAATTGTATGGGAAACCATAAGAGCTCTGTTTTAGCTAGAATGTTAAGATAGAAAGGCTAAGATTTTAATTTGCAGAAAGGAGATGGATCTGAAGGAGACAGAAAGATGTCTTGAAGTCTTCAGCTTAGAGATGATAGTTGAAATGGTGTTTGTAGATCATAGTGTTCCCACAGGATAAGCTGAAGATGGACAAGAAAACAGGACCAAAGGCACAGTGCTGTGGAACTGCAGCTAACGGGGAAAAGTTTATGAGGAGGGCCACCCAAAGAAGTTCCTGCAGGTAAACTTAGAAAGTTAAAAGAAAAAGGGGAGAGGATGTTACAAAGGTCAGGCAGAATATTTTCAGAAAAATTTTCCTATCTAAGAATTCCAAGCTTAGAAAAGGGAAAAATAATCAGAGGTAGTGACTTCAGTGAGTGAGAGGAGATAAACCAGATTAGAAAGAGACTAGGACAGGACTGGGAAGAGAGAGAGCAGTGGAGCAACTGTATGGAGAAAATTCAGTTAACTAAGAATATGAAATATAAGGGGGTGATTTTTCTTTGTTTTATATAGAAAAATCTGTAAGAGACTAAAAATACTCTCCAAAGAACAGGGAATGTATTAGTGTGCACTGTCATTGTGCTCACAGGCCTGATTTTCCTCTGAAGGAAGATCAAGAGGATATGGTAAATAAAAAAGTCTCATTTCAGGGTGCAGCTAGGACATAGCCATGTTGTATATGCTGTATCAGCACTACAGATTAAATCATGACTGTACACCTGTCTTGTTTTGTATTGACTGTGTAAGAAAGGTGAGAACAAAGACATATAAGTCATCCTTAGCTTCTGATCCTAGGATTTTTTTTCTTTTTAGATAGTTGTGAAAAACTGTGATGCACACTCTTTGACTAATGTTGCTGCTTTTTCTTGTAAATATTTAGCCCAACTCTGCATGTAATTCTCTAAAGCTATGCCAAAATTCAAATTCAGTGTACAGGGCTAACTATATCAAAGATTTAGAAAGGATATTTGCTGTACAATGGGAAGGAGGGGATGGCTACATTGAATTCATCATTTACATGGCTAATTATTAAGAAAAATGTTCAATGTATGCCATCCGAAGAACTAGAAGATGATTCATTAATTTAAAGAGCTGCAGTACTCCTAGCCAAGAAATTCAGAAAAAAATAAAGGAAAGAAAGTGCATGTGCATTATAGTGACAGAAAATATTATAAACTCTGGCATTCTACATAGCCATCCTCTTTGTAAGAGTGTTTGGAAAAAAGAAAGGAAAGTAGAAGGTCTTGCCACAGAATATGGAAGAGAGATTCCAAACTGTATTTCACAAGTCTGTGCTCCATTGCTAAAAATGATTAAGTTGTGAAGGTGCAATCCTATATAAGAATCATTTTTAATGTTTCCCTTAAAAATATTCACATTTGGTTTAATGTAGGACCGTATCATCTAGCTTAGGCACCTAACCTGTACCCCTAGTTAAAGAGCCTAGTGAACCCATACTCTAAAAATTATAGCAGAATTCATCTGACTGTCAACCAAACTTGGCTATATTAATGTAAGTGAAGGTCATCTCCCTTTCAAATCTTCTCTCTCTCCACTTTATATTGAAATTAACTGCAAAGACAAGACTTTTACTTCAGCAAGTTTCTGTGCTGCATGTAGTTTGAAGTCTAGAGGGAATACTCTGGAGAAATCTCATTATGGGATTTTGCTCATATTTTTTGCTAGATTTTCCCCGCTGACTACCTCTGGAGACTGAGCTAGAGTTTCAGTCAGTATGGCTGTTCACATCTGCTTTAGGAAGTGTGTTTCACTAAGCATAATATTTTACTGCATTTAATTAATTTAGGTTAGGTGCACACAATTCTACTCCCAGTCACTGCCATACTCAGAAACAGCTGGAAGGACATTAATTGCTTATCTAAAAATGCAAATAAGTGGAAAGTGAAGCATGAAATTACTTTCTGCAAACTATATACTATATTTGTCATTGATACATTGCTTAGAGTTTGACAATGCTATTTATTTATATATGTGATCATTAGCCTTGACTCTTGTTTAATGCACATGTATTAATTAGGCTGTCTCATGCATTATGGCTGATAAGAAACTTTGCCTTCCACCCACCCATTTTAGATGTGGCAAACCCAATGAAAAACAAAATAAAGTAAGTCTCTATCTTGGCTTATTTGTTTTCCAAACCAGGAACCCTAGGCTTCTTAGCTTAGATTTTGAACAAATGCATACATATCTCACTGAAATCAGTGAGATATTGCATAAAATGCTTTTCCTAATTTTCTATCTCTTTCCCATATACTTTTTTTCAGAGAGTAACTATAGATACATTCTTACCTACAGAACAAATGGAGTGATTTATGCATCAGTGCACCTCCATGTTTGTCAGAGTCTCAGGATGTATAAATTGGATGTATAAAAATCCCAAAATACTCCGTCACAGAACTATGGCCCTTAGGAAATGTCTGGTAAATCACAAATACAATTAAAAGTTCCTTTTGTTAAAAAATATTAGGAAATATCACCTTTATATTTTTAAGTGAATTTGTCCATTTTCACCCTAACCACGACATTCAGATAACTACTGCATTTTTAGCAATGTACCTGTGAAAATCTCATTAGTATGAAAGGAAACCCTCAAACAAGGAGAAAAAGAATTGTGTATTTGCATATCTGCTTATATAATCCATCATTATGTGTCTGCAACTAAAATGAGGTTTGAGACAGAAATTAGGTTCACTTATACCATTCCAGCATTTTAGCTGATAGAAATTTAACCCTTAAGGTGTGACAAAGATGCCTAAACATGGACATCCAGTGTCACTTTAGATGCTCTGGGTGTCATTCTTGAACTCTTTCTTTTCATGGGTGTCCTGTAAGTCACATTCTCCTTGCCAGGGATATATTTACAGGGTTCATAAAATGACTTTAGATGCTCATGATTAGGCAACAGAATTGTTCTTTTGTCTTCATAGCATCTGATATTGTGTGTTTCTAGTGACTTTCAGAGTCACTGTAAAATAAACAACCTTTATACTTATATATTTTTTCTTTCGAACCTCAGTCAAAAGCAGAACAGAAAAGATAAAAAGAAAAAAATCTTCCAAGTTCACTTGATATCAGGTTTATGTATATCTACCTTGCATTCTTATAATTCATACTATGTCTTTTCCTATAGATACAGCAAAATAGCATAGGCTTAATTGAATCTTGTGTTCCCCCAATCAGTTTTGCTCCCAGTGGAATCAGCAGGAACCTACTTACTTATTCTCAGGCTTTTCTATTTTGATAGGGTTTTGTATAGTATATATGCACACATTAAGGGAAGTTCATCATATTGATAGAATGTCAAAGAGCTTTAAGATTAATCAATCTATTGTTTCCACTGAAAATAAGTTTGATCTTGTGTCCTGAATGTACTGTGAATGCTGACAGTATTATGTCTGAGTCACTGGATTTCCTGTGGCATGTTTAATGTTTTGAAAAGATGACTTCCATTTGCAAGAAAATAGATATTAAAAAGCTTTTATATCATCTTTCTGAAAATTCYAGATGGAGGAAGAAAAAACTCACAGCAGAAGCCATGTTCAGGCCTATTCCTAAATTTTATAATCTAGTATCTTCTCAAGGAAAATATGCTTGAGATAAAACAGAAAAGAAATCAGTGAAATGACTAATGGTAGGGCATATACAAAAAGGCTTTGCACAGAGCTGAGACAAGTTCCAGAAGTTAAGGTTGATTCATCGCCTTGCTCATCAAACCGAATTAGTAGTTGGAAATGTGATGAAAGACATTACTGGCCTTTGATCAATCAATTTAACAGTTTTAAGAGAAATTGTGTAGAGTGTCTGCAGTCAATCAGCAGCAAAATGAAAGGGAGCTGCCTGAATGTATATGTGAAGCATCATCAGAGCTACTTTAGCATCAGCACAACTTTCATTGTGCCATGAGCAGCCAGCAGTGCTTAGAGGACTGAATAATCCTTTTTGAGGACAAGCAGTGCTGAACTGTACAGTTTGTGTCCGCCTCGGCTCTCTCTGGCAATATAGATAAATCAGTTCTGATGTGATCGCAATTGGAAAGAGCTGTGTGTGTTATTTTTAAAAAGATGATGCTGGGTTTATGTCAAACCTGTCGTTATCAAAAATGCTCTATGGGAAGTTGGGGTTTGTTTTGTTTTTCTCTCTTCTGCAAGAAACCTTACAAAGCAATCTTTTCAGCAAATGGTGAGGGGAAATCTGTCTTCATACAAGAACTAGATTTCTTTCAGTGCCCTGTTTTCCTGCTTTGTCTATATCCATGTACAAACGGTTATTGCATGATATACATGGGATTGCTAATGTCACATTCACACATATACACTATTAAATGCAGCAATTAGATTTTTTTCTGACCTTTTAATGAGGTAGTTCATATTTTAATAGATTTGAAAAATAGTCATAATGCTCATCTTTGATCTGCCTTAAACTTACCCTTTTAACTCTTAACTGTCTGGCACATTCTGAACATTGAATTATGGCTGTGGAAAAGTATTCAGAATTTTGATGGTGGACTAAATAGCAATTCAGAAAAGCTGAAAGAGCTTTTCTAAGTTAGGTCTACAGCAACAGGAATAAAAAATATATATATTAACTATGGTTTGTTAAAGAAAGGGACAGTTATATCTGTCTTTTCTAGAACCAAGCAGAACTAGAGGTTTGTGAGTTTGTGGGAAATAGGCAGGTCTGTTGTTTTATTGTCTTTCTTTTAATGTATACCTATACTAAGTTTGAGTAGAACATTTATTCTGCTTTTTTTTTTTTAATTCTCACTTTGTATAGGTATAACAGATAGTACATGGTAAAGTTCAAGATCTGATTTCATCAGATTTGATGTTTGAATAATTCATCTGGACTCCAGGACATAAGTGATGTTTTAATACAAAACTTGCTTCTAGAATACAGCAWGAAAGGARAAAAAAAAAAAAAAAAGACATGCGAATGCCCAGAGGAATACTGATAATTTTTATATTGCTATGTTACATTCACTTAGACAATCATTTTTTACAACATCCGAATAAAAGATGTTTTTTTGCTTGTTTCTTTCCTCTTGTAGGTCAAGGTCTAATTACTTCAGACTTTAGTTTCCTTTCATTTAAGTTTCACATAGTGGAATTTGTGTATATGTCAGAGATGAACAATGATCCATATTGTTGAATTTAGTTACTACTCATACATAATTCCCTTTGAAGTATTCTAATACTTTTCTGCAAAAAAATGGAGATACTTAATTTTAAAAAATATTTTTTTTTATAAAATGTGCATGTGTAAAGTTAATTGCATTTTATTTTTGATTGCTCTCTCTCTCTCTGTATATATATATATAATATTTTGACCATTTTTGAGGAGACTAGTAAGGTGAAATTCATCCCCCTTAAATTTGGACATCTGTAGGTGAAGCTGCCATCCCAGGTCCCTTTATATTCAAAGAAAAAAATAATTGCGTTTCTGGGTATGACTCATAGATTCTATTTTGCTRTCTATATTAACTCAGTCAAATTACACCTATGCTATTTTTTGAAGTATCTAAATAAAAAAAGAAGATTATGAATCCAATAACTAACAAATATTCAGTCAAACCTTATCGACACAATAACGTTGACACAGTCAGACCTTATCGACCGAGTTTGGCTTAAAGAAACACCCAAATATGCTTTCAAGAAAGCATGATGTCATGGTTAAGTTAAAAAGCACAGTTCAAGAAACAGAGTTGGTTAGCTCTGTCGTGGAGTATCAGTGACAAGAGAGATTAGACAGATCAAGCTACTACCTTGTAATTCACTTTCAGTAGAAGCTAAATGGGTGGCTGCCCATTAAAAACATTAAAATGTTTCAAAGTGTTTTGATGATTACGGCATGTTGAATGTTGTCACTAATTTGTGAAAGATTAAATAGCACACATATTTAAATCCTGAAATATCAGATTTACAAATCACTTCAGAAAAATTCACATTTCATCTGCCAATTGTTACTTTTTTGAAATTTCATGGTTTTGGTGAAGAAATTGATTAAAGATTTAAATATAAAAGAAAGAGCACAAAGTTCTACTTTTTAAAAATTTGTATGCATTGAAAAGTCCTTGGCTTATTGAGTGTTTTCAAAAAACCAAATACTCACTGAAAAAAATAATATTTTGGATTGTGTTCCTAAATATTCTCTATTTTTCAATAAGTATGTGTTTACCTTAAGCTGAAGTACTTAAGCATGCATTTAAACCATGACGTGTGGTTGAAATTAAACACATACTTCTGGGATTTGCTGGACTTTCACCTTAATCTATAAACAGATTTGTGAAGCTGAGTAGTTTGAAAACATCTAGTTAAGAATGCTAATTTTGCTGTGTATCACTCTTGGATAATTTTTTTTTGTGGCTTTTCTACACTAATCTTTTCTTTATTTAATAAATGCCAGTTTTTTATTTTATTGAAATTCAAAGCAATGTTTTGCAGAATTTTTTAAGTACAGAACAGTAGGCAAATACATATATATATTAAAATATGTATGGATCTGTAATAAACTGCAAAAATATCCTAATATCAAATGAGAAATTATCTTTTTTAAGTCTATTAAACTTTTCTACTGGTCCAGTACTACATAAAAGAAATTATAAAAAGAGAGTTGTGAAAGATTTCAGAAGTATTTTCATGATTTGGTAATGTTTTTAATATCAAAAACACTTAGCTTTCTAAGTGCCAAGTTTATTGGGAAGAAATTAAGAGACATTGCATATAAGGAGTTCATTCACACGGCATATTCTTGGTTTCATACTAAAAGAGTACCAGACTTTTTCATTATTTATCTTATCCAAGGGAAAATTTACTTTCATACCTTCTTATATGCTAATTTTATTCTCTGTTTCTCAAATAAAGCAAATAAAACATGATTTAATTAGTCTAGCTTAACAATGAAGTGGCACTGAAGGAAAAATACAGCATCATATATGCATTAGATTATTGTCAGCTAGAGACCCCAACATAATTCGGTACCCTGTGTTTTCTAGGTTACGGCAAAACGACAACAGCAAGAAAAAAACAGTGTTTCTGTTCCTCTTTAACTTTCGGTCTCAAGTCCTTTTCCACAGTGAGATATAATGGTTTCTGTTCAGTATTGAAGCAAGATAAATTTTGAGTGACAAGCAACAAAACAGGATAAGGTAGATAGGATAAACTATTATGCTGCATCAGTGTTGTCTCAAGACAGAGAAGAAAATAAAGAAATGTAATTTACTTAGGCCCAGACTTTATTAATGTCTCATCTGGGGACTGCAATCGCTTTTTTACTTCAAGTCTGAATTGTGTCTGTAATGGTTTCCACTTGACAGAGGACTGCATTGCTACCAGCCCACTTGATAGTTGACTGCCAGTCAACTGCTGAGACCCCAGTGACTTCCCTTCATGAAAGCCTAAGGTGCAAAAATCCCGTGGGCTGTCCCCAGACTTTATCGATGCGAATCATCTCACCAAATGGAGATGTCTATAATTTGGACTTCTACCTCTGAGTTAGCCATCTCAGATTTCCTTTACAGACAGTGAAGAAGAACAGGCATTTGCAGGGCACTACAACCTAGCCCAGATAAGTATGCTCGTGTATAGAAGTTAATTCTAATGTGTATCCATGCTGTGATCAGAGCACAGACTKTTTTTTTTGCTTACAAGGAAAATTAAAAAAGCAGCCTGGGATAGCAAAAGAATGAACTTCTTTTGGCAGCAACGCAACTATATGTTTATTTATAATGTCCATGAAGGTGTGGCATAAGTTAGAGCAAGTGATTTTGCACGTTGTCTTTTTTCCATTATCATCTTTTACATTTACAGTGCTCCATTTCTTTCTTTGCCTCACCACTTGTTGGAGATATAGCTCAAGGAATTCTACTGGGAGATATGCTTAGATAACAGAAGTCAGGGAGGGTATGGATACCATTATTTTATAACAGGCTGCTTAACAAAAGTAGTGGAAGGTTTAATATATTAAATCCCTTTGTCTCTACTGCTTTCCTACCTGTATTTTCCACAGTGTCTATCAAGAATGGCTAATCATATTAGCTAGATAAAACAGACTTAGCTAGCTTTTTTTTTTTTAGAAATATGAATAGTAAAGTAATATATGTGAAAATATTAAATATGCTTTTAAAATATTCATAATTAGGGATAATAGTCAATGCTTCTTTGAGAAGTGTTCTTTTCTTCATTCTGAAATACAGTAATTGATGTGATGGAAAGGTGACATATTACAATGTGACTTCTTCCTCATCCAAGCTATTCTTCTTGATGATAAGTTTGCTTAAAATAGAAAGCTTATATACCAGGCTGGAAAAAAAAGTCTTCTTTTGACCCGTTCATCATCACATGCCTGCCTTCCCTTCTCTATATAAGTGTTTTTAACTCTCAGACTTYGTACATTTAATGATTCTGGCGGAGTAGATTAAATACGTGTTAATGTTCTGACCTGGAAAGTAAAGGATCACTTAGAGGTGTTATTGGCAACTATGATTTCTTTCCTGAAAAGTCTTCAGGGTTCATAATGAAAGCTGACAATGTTTATTTTAAATCTTATATACAAAAAGTTAAAACCAGTCTCTCTTCTGAGATTCTAATGAATGTTTCTAAAAGTATATCTCCTAATCTCTGTAGGAGCCTTTCATCTTTCCTTACTTCACCTATCTTGTCATCTGATGCATAGCTCAGCTAGTCACCTAATTTCCAGCTGTGACCAGTAAAGATAGATACTTCTAAGAGGAATCAATAGTAAGATAAGAACACTGCACAGGGGGAAGACCTGGAAGTGCTTGTATTGTTCACCTACATTCCACATGTTTCTAGATAACTAATACAGCTCAATCCAAACTTTGGTGGTAGGAGAACATTTCCATATGTTTCATTCCTCCTTCCAAAAAAGAAATTTGTATAATTTATTATTTGTATAGTCAAAGTCCATCTTTTGGAAGAAGAGGAGAGAATAGCTTGTAAAGGTGGTTTGCCTGAACAAAAACAAGCATGCAAATCGGGGAATAATCCGAAAGCAGGTTTACATGACTCTTCTGGAGTAACACATGGTATTACTAGCATGCTAAGCTGCTATGTCTAGTGCATAAAAGAAGCCAAGGCTTTATGCTAGCCAGCCAATAAAAGTAATTGGTCTGGGAAAAAAGTGCTGCCCTTGGTTTTACTGAGAGTATTTGCAGACTTCTCATAGTCAGAACCTTAGTTCCTCCTGGAATAAAGAGCTTCCCTTTTATGAATTCCCTTTTCTCTCTGAAATACACTCGTTACAGAAATAAAGAGTGGTGTCATCTCTGAGTAGCTTTTATTATTGCTTGATAATAAATGAACATAAATACCCATGAAACAGTAATTCTCCCACCCTCCTTTAAAGGAAGAGTGATATTAATAACTATTATAAGAAATCATTTTCCTAATTATAAGCATATAGAAATCTTATTCAGATTAGAACAGCATCATTACAGATGAGAAGGACAGCTGTGATGTAAAAATATCTTTTTTATATAACAAGCATTTAAAATAACAAAAATCTGCAYATCAAAGTCAGGAAGACAAAATAGGGAGTAAAATTAACATCAGATGATGCTTACATACTCGAAATATATTTTATTTAAATATTTTTCTATCACTATTTCTTTATAGAATTCAGAAAGTCTTAAAAAGGCACAAATTCATCAGGACATGTATAAACTAATATTAAAATATGTCTTAAATATATTTTATTCTTTCATAAAAATGTCTAAATCAGAATTTAAGAAATGAGGAGGAAGAACTGAATAAAGCACATAACATTTATGTTTTGATTAGCAGTAAAATGTCTTTAAAATTACATTATTTATAGATTAACCAGGTTTTTTTAGTTGTATTAAAATGATCTCTACTTTGTTTGTGTGTGTTTTGTGTGTACTGCTATATATGTTAAGATGTGGTATTTGTAAGATGATGTCCCTGTGGGTATTGTGATATTTATATGTTATATACATATGTATTTATGGACATATTTTCTTTTTTGTTGAAGGATCATTGCATGAATAGCAAAACAACCAAACCTCAAACCAAAACCTGAAGGAAGGCATAGAATTATAAACATCTTGTAAGTGAGATCTCACAAAATTCCAAGTATGTTTAATTTCCAGCACTTTTGGTTAGATGATCAGATGATTCTTGATTGCAATCAAATGTACCCAGCCAGGATTTCGAGTGTTCATGATTTTTAACTTTGATTGGTACATCTCAACTTAATAGCTTGCAGATTGAACATTCACAGAACACAATGTAAGTGAAGTAGGAATATCAACCTTTTGACTCACACTTAATGCTAATGGCAAAATTTTGGCTTAATGGAAACACATTTAAATTGCAGGGAAATTAATGAGCTAATATCAGTATTCAGAACCAAATAGCCTGATTAATGGTTTCTGTAGTTTGTATTTCATACCTCCACAATACTCCAAGTAAATATTTGAAAATGTAAATCACGTCTGTGTTATGTGCCAGCTCCATATAAACTGCATGCATTATAGTATGCTGCAAATTTTTATGTTCATATTTTTCAACTTCTTACAGCATTCTGTCTTAACTTTTTGATGAAATGTTTCTGTTCATCATTCCCATTTACAGCGTATTAAATGAAATTAGAAATTTAGTAGAAATTTAAACATTTTGCTTCCACACTTCTGTCTTACAGATAAAATGCTTATTTCAGTTATCACTCTCAAACCAAATATTATTACTTTGTTAGGGAGAAAAAGATCATTTATTTGAATTCAGTCCATGTTTGTGGCTTGTAGAAGTTATTGTTCTCTGATACCTCTTCCAATCCTCTCTGAAATTAACTCCAAGTCCTTGAATAAGTCCTAATGGACAAAAAGTCATTACAGTAAAACCACTATCTTACATGATCATGATTGGTTTCTTTATTGACTAGAAAGATTTGGGCAGCTAGTAAATATGTTTGTGGGTAGAGGTGGTGGAAAGTGGTGGCTTTCATCAATTTACATAAAGATTATGTAATTAAAATAAATGTTTTTGGCATGTTGCATATCTGTGGTTGAGTCTCAGCATTGACAGTTCAAATGGCAAATTTCACTACTAGGTTGATTTTCTTCCTACATATTTGTACAGAAACTAATACAATAAGCTAGAATATAAACAGTGCTCCCACTGAAACATAAACATCAAATGCTAATATGAAATAGTGGACTTTTTTTTTTTAGAGGTGGTGCAGGAAAAGCTTTCAAATGACAGCAAGTGTAATAAATAATAATCTTAATTGCTTCTCYGCTGTTCTAGTTTACGATTCAATTTAAATGTTTCAAAGAAGTTTAGAATCAGCAATCAAACCTTTGAAGCTGTCTAGCAGCAGTGATTCAAGATTAACATGTCAAAGAAGATTTCAGGTATAAGAGACAAGAGAATTCTAATTCTAGTGGAAACCAGGAAATCTAGTTTGCAATAACACTGGACACACCAGTTTAAATGAAAAAAATAATCGCCTGAGCATCAAAACAGAATTTCTAACTGATCCTCTTATAAGATCCTGTACAGTTTAATTTTCGTTCATAACTCTTTGCTTCTTCTTCCTTTTTCAAAAGATAATAAAAGAGGTGTCTCAATTCCTGAAAAAAAAAAATCAGAAAAAAGAAGATGTTTTACTTCATTCTGTCTGATTTGTCGAGCTCAAGTCATCTCCTCTAAGCCCTGATAATTTATTTAGAGTTTAGGAGAATGCTATTTTTTTTTAGTTTCTTCCTTCATTATTTGAAGGAGAAGCCACTGGAAGCAGTGCAGATACTAATAGACAGTCCTAACAAGAGAGATAACTATTCTTAGTTTCAGACTTGGCAAAAAGTTAAGTAAAGTCACCATATGCAGATGTCAGTCTTGCAACAGGAAACATAATGGAGTTTATGCGAGTCCTTCATATTGTGATGGCTAAATTATTGATGTACAGGTGTTAGACAATCTCATACTATTTGGTGAGGTTTTTGGTTAACCAGAGATCCTGTAAAAACAAAAGTTTTTAAAAGGGGAATGGATAGAATTCTTACCCAAATCAAGTGTCCTATTCCAAATTTCAGCAGCTTTGGCCTTTCTAACAGTCTTAAAGAGTAATGCTATTTAGAAATATAGTAATAAGTTTGAATATTTCACCATTTTCATCTCATGTTGCATAAAATTTTGTCAGCATGCCTTCAGTGTGTAATAGAGAAAAACAATCTGAAGCCAAGAATTAAGAGCAGGAAGTAACTTGTTCTGCATTACCATGTCATATCAACACCATATCATAAGAAACAGGGAAAGATTTTCTTAAGAGTAGGGAAAAAAGCAAAACTCAAAAAGTCCAGCTTGGGTTGGAAAAGAAAAAYGGTATTTCCTCTTTCTTTATGTTATCCCCAGTGTGGAGCTAAAAATCCTCTTTAACAAAGAAGCCTCTATTTAGTAGTACGCAGTTAGGCCTCCAGAACTTTGCCTGCGATATGCCAGCAGATCAGGACTGACCTCTAACTTTCACTCCAGAAGCACATGGATCTCCCATAAATCCTTTGTTATATTTGTCACTACTGTGTGGGTGGTTTTAAGCTCTCTTTTTTCCATTACTTGAAATKAATATTTTTTTTGTTCTGAAATTTAGGAAATGATGAAGCTGATTCTGGGTAATCTGACACATAGGAAGGCATGTATCTCACACACATAGTACACCAACAGAAAAAGTGTTTGGATTAATCTAAGCCTTAATAACACAGGAAAAAAAATGAGGAAAAAATTGTCTTCCATTGACCATGATAACTGAAAAAAGCTATGGGATACAGCCATGTTGTGGAGAGCACATCTGAACTTGAGGAACCACAGTCTGTGATGCACTAAAAAAGCTCATGGTATTAATGGAAAAAGTAGTCTTGAAACCAGATCAGGAAACTGCCTGGAAATGAGAAAAAGAAGTCTGACAGCATTATCTCTTCCTTTGTTTCAGAAGATGTATGTTCTGTTTACACACAGACTCCCTTCATGTTAATTAAAGAATCTGTATGACTTAACACAGATAAGATTTTTTTTAATCCAAGCAGACCTGCAGAATACACAGAAATCTTAGAAGATGTTATTTCTGTATGCTTTTTCCTACCATTCGTAGCAGCAGTCTGACATGAATATAATGGACGTGTGAAGAAACTAAGTGGCTTAATATGAGTGATACAGCATGATCAAAGACAGAATGAGTAACCAACCACGAGTAAATTAGTTAATTTATGTCTCTATCTTATCAATAATCCTGAATATTTACCAATTTTCAGCACAGAAACAACATGTTTAATTTAGAATTATTGAATTATTTGAAAGAAAATGTAAGGAAGTAATTAGCTGATTAGCTTCTCTTGAGAAACATTTTAATCACCACTAAGTGGATCATGAAGTAATTTTTTTCTAATTAAAAATTATATAATTACAAACTATCAGCCAAATTCAGGAGGCCTATGTATGTTACACAGGAACTCTGAAGACTGCTTAGGCTTTATGGCTACTGCATATGTTGCATCTGTATTCTAATAGGTAAAACATTCACTCAGGATTAAATGTATGCATTTAAACAACATTTCTGCCCTTCACAAGGAAGAAGACTAATTCTCAGCCAATCAGAAAATTCAGGCACTGAACCACACTTGTACAATAGAAGCCTCTGAAAATCAGGATGAGGGTGTTTTCAGGACATTTTCTAATTCTTCCCCAAATCCTAAAGCCAAAACAAATAAACAATCAAAACAAAAAAACAAAGCCTTAATCACTGATGAAAGATATTTGTCTAGAATTTTGATTTTGACTTAATTTATTTCTCCATGTTTTGTGTATCCTAGATGTCTAATCATTTGTTCTGCTCTTGCCTGGATGTTCTCCTAGTTGTCCCCAGTCTTTCTGGAGATACTGAGCTTAAAACGCGAGAAAATAATTCATGTGGAATCATAAAAATGCTGAATAAAGATGACATATGACTTTACATGCATTATTTATTACACTTGTTTCATATATACAATGGTTTTTTTTCACAGTAGAAAAGCTTGTTGGCTCTGTTTGTGATCCCAGATCCCTGCTTGTTCACTATCTCACTCTTCTGTGATTTCTTATTCTTAACTTTAGGACTTAACATATATTCTCTTTACCATATACAGGTCATACACTAATAATATATTGTTTCTGAATATTTCTCTAATCTTCTTTGTGAATGTCATTTGGATACTCAGTTATTCCAGACCCAGGAAACTCCAGCAAAACCCTTCTTGAAACATTGTCCAATTTGGCTTCTTTGATTTCAGTAGTCCCACTGAAACTAAAGACAAAACTCATCAAAAAATTACCTGTGTAAATGAAGGTTTATGAAATCCAAAGGAAAATGTGTTTGATGGCTGACATCAAAGAAAACCAGAATACAACTGATTAATTTTTATCTCCTCCTTCCCCCCCCAGAAATTGAGTCAGCTGCTGGTAATATCCACAACTCCATTGGAATCAAGTGTGCTATGTGTATTTCTGCCACCTGACAACTTAGTGCACGACCCCATAAACAAGAAATATTTTAAATATAGTGGGAGAAGAAGGTCTAAGGCATTAAGCTGAAGCATTCCTTTTATTTGTTATGATAGTCATGTGAGGACCTTAGCTCCTAGCTGCTCACAAAGTATAACTTCGCCTTTTTTAGTCTTGAGTAACCAGTTCCTCTCTTTTTCCTCCTTTTGGACATTGGAAGAGAAATTCAGTGGCTCTGGGTGAGACATAAAAAGAAAATATTTGCAAGCAGTTTGAAGACATGTTTACTCTTGGATATGCTCTTAGTGAAAATATATTAACCCTAGTCCAGTTCAAAATGCTGAAATATTTCTAGTCTCTAACAATACTTCCATATTGTTTATTATCAAGTATAACTTGTTGTCATATGATCTCTCTTAACAGTATCTTTTTTGATTCTCTCCTTAGAGAAAAAAAGGAATTAAAAAGATTTGGTTGCTGAGTTTATATTTGATAAGTTGACTGAGGGAATGTTAGGTTAAATTTAAAACCCAACTATTAATGCACCATTTTCTTTTTGGTTAAGACAGAGAATAGAGAAATCATAGCTATTAAAAATACGTGGTTATCTTTTCTTTAGCTTAATACCCACACAAATCATGGGAGAAAAGCATGTACTTTCAACAATTTCTGGTGTTGTTCAGCTTTCTCATGCATTTGTTTTATGTCTCTAGCAGCCATGACTCACTTCACTGATAATGTGTGATTCTCCAGTGATTTCCATCTTGCATAAAGTTACACATATTGACCGTGGGTGTTTAAAGGATACTCATACTCTTTTCAGCTTTCAACTGTTACCCACATGGTATTTCTGAACTTTTTACATGCCATAGCTTGTTTATACAGGAGGCACTGCATTTTTCCACTCAAAAATGTTATGAAGAACAGTGACAGATACTTTTTCTTAACTTGCAGTGTCATTCAAAGGTGTGTCCTATTTCTTCGGTATCTATGACCAGTTGTTTGGAAAGTTATTAGACTATATGAAGGAGGACACTGAGGAAAATATTTTGTACTGAGGATAAAATATTGATCACACACTTGTATACCTGATATTACAAAGCCTATATTAAACATGTCTAGAAGAGATCAAGATATGGGTATAGCATTATTTTTTTTAAAGCAAATGTATTTATTGCAGTTCAGTCTGTTTTGTACCCAGTTCCAAGCTGTGTTTCTGATTTTCGAACCTTTTGCTGCCTAGTGTAAACGTATCAGCAATTATATCATCCAACAGTTTTCCATTACCAGCATTTTTCAGTTTTTTAGTATTAACTTGCCTACATCATACATCCCAGTTTAACAACCATGTTCTCTCTCTCTCTCTCTCTTTTTTTTTTTCTTAATCTTCATTCTAACCAGATTTTAAAAAGCTTGGAAATCCCAAGAATGTCTGTGGACTCATCCATATGTCCATAATGCATGAATGTGCCATTCCATCAATCTCTGTGCAGCAGCAAAGGTCTGAGGATGTTGCAAGTCAGTGCCCTTTTTCACTTTGTATCTCTTCATACAAAGTAAATGCTCAGAATCCCTTGGAGTTTACACATCTCAGAAGAAGTGTGGAACACTAACACAGAAAAGAAAAGATATTGACAATATCAAATTTTTTTTCTTTAACACTTTTTTTAATGTTCCCATACATTTAAGTCAGAATTGGAAATGTCAAGGAAAACAAATAGAAATATTCAAACTACTCTTTTCTCTAGAACTTTTTAAAATAAAATCTGATCCCTCTTTGAAGGTATTCTGCCAACAAAAAGATAGTTTCTGTTACTGGGGAGGGTAAGGAAACAGTCTTCATAAAAAATAGTCACATAGGAGGATAAAATGTGCTCACTTTTTGAAAAAAAAATCAAGGAAAAAGAGGCTTTTTTTTTTAAATAGATGGAGGCAAAAATTAATTTAAAGTAATCACAGGAAAGAGATTAGAAATTCATTACATACCATAAAATATATTAGAAGAACTTAGTGTGAGCACCAGTACCTGCACCAGTACATGCTGGGGGCTGAATGACTGGAGAGCAGCTTTGCAGAAAAGGACCTGGGTATCCTGGTGGACAAAAAGGTTGACCATGAGCCAGCAATGTGCCCTCGTGGCAAAGAAGGCCAATGGTATCCTGGGCTGCATTAGGAAAAGCGTTGCCAGCAGGTCAAGGGAAGTGGTCCTTCCCCTCTACTCAGCCCTGGTGAGGCTACACTTGGAGTTCAGTTCTGGGCTCCCCAGTACAAGAGAGACATGAAACTACTGGAGTGAGTCCAGCAAAAGGCCACAAAGATGATGAAGGTACTGGAGCATCTCTCCTATGAGGAAAGGCTGAGAGAGCTGGGGCTGCTCAGCCTGGAGAAGAGAAGGCTCAAGGGGATCTTATCAATATGTATAAATATCTAATGGGGGTGAGTAAAGAAGATGGCCCAGACTCTTCCCAGTGGTGCCGACTGACAGAACGAGAGGCAGTGGGCACAAACTGGAACAAAGGAAATTCTGTTTAAATGTAAGAAAACACTTCTTTGCTGTGAGGGTGACTAAGCACTGGAACAGGTTGCCCGGAGAGGTTGTCGACTCTCCATCCTTGTAGGTAAACAAAACCCGACTGGACATGGTTCTGGGCAACCCGCTCTTGTTTTGAGCAGGAGAATTGAACTAGATGGTCTCCAAAGATCCCTTCCAACCTCAACAGTTCTGTGATTCTGTAATTCTGTAATGCTTATTGAGAAAAAAATGAAATGTCCATTAATTTTATAAACTGTCTTTAATTTAAAATAGAACAATATAAACTTATATCACATGTTAAGTATCTTGTCTCTTGCATGTAAAGTGATTACTTCATTGTCAAAAGATTTCTGATATAATTATAAAACTAGAAACAGATTGCTGATATTATTCCTCTGTGTTGGGAGTCCTAGCCGCAGCAATTGCAAGAAGTTTCTCTTTAAAAGTTAATTGAAAACACAGCTTGATGCCATTTGCAGTTTAAACACAGAAGTTCTGTGCAATAAAATACGGGGAAAATATGTTCRTATATTCAAATTGTACTGCAAATTGTCAAAGAAAGGACAAGCAGAGTATGGCTCTAAATAGGTAAGTATACAATCAAGAAAAAAAACTTCATCTCATTGAGGGATTCGGGAAAGAAAAGAATAATGTACTATGATTTCTTATTCCATTTAAATAGTTGTAATTAATCATTTAATTTCACCTGTAGGTTGAAAGCTGCTCCTGTTACAGGATACCAATACTATGGTAACCCATTTCTTGGGAGACATTTAAACATCTGTCATTATACAAAAAGAAGGTATGAGGCCTACAAGACGCCCTATTATTTTTTAGGGCATCCCAATGACTTCTTTGTGTGGTTGGCTTTGTCTTAACAAACCTATTACCTGGAGCTCCTCAGGAGATTTTTACCTTGTTCTGCATCCTATACAGCTTTCAACGGGAGACTTAGGCATCTAAAGGTTAGTTTGTTAGTTCCTGACAGTTAGTACTATTAAACTTAACTGCATATATTCTATTTAACTCGGATTTCTGGTATTTGATTTCTTACTTCTCATTAAAGCAACTCTAAGGAGCCTAGTGTAGCTGAGAAAGTTACATTTTTCYGGGTTTTGAGGTTGGTATTTTTGGTGGTGTGGAGTTAGCTATAAATCCCTAAATGACCCAATTATTGTTTTTGCAAGTGGGAGACCTTATATTTGCCCTGCAAGTGAAATACTAGTAAACTAAAGAAATAAAAATAAACATCTTGATTAGATGTTTCTCCAGCTTTATGATTTGAAAGCTTACTGCTGAGAACCAGTTAAATAATTAAAATTCAAGAAAAGAGACCATGGCCTTTCAAAATCCTTTAGAGTGTGAATGCTTTTAACCCTTTAAATTAAACCCACTAATGCATGTAACTGTTTTTATCTAAACTCCACACAGAGCTAAACCAAATGTGTTGTTAGTTAAAGACGAAGCTTGCACCATTAAAAACTCTTACAAAAGACAAATACTTGTAGTCTTCCATCCACTAATGTGTCTGAGTCATATAATTTAAATATAGACTCATTAGTGGGTTGAAGGTCAAACTTACTTTGAAACATTCAGTACAGTGATATGAATTTATTAGAAAATTCTATTATTTCTACTGAATGATAAAAATATTGAAAAGTTGGTGTCTCATGTTCTAATGCCATATTACATTTTTTAGAAATATAAATGGCTATTTATCTTCCTTAAGCTTTCCAGAGGATTAGTTTATTTTCAGTACTATTATCCTTTCCTACACTTTTGGGAAAAATCTTGTCATCTATTTCACCAATAAATAAGAAGGATTTGAAAAACATAACGAGAAAAAAAAAAGAGAAAAGAATTATAAGGAGGACTTTTAGTCTTTTGAAAGCAATACCTGGAAAGAAAAGAAAATAGAGGTAAATGAAGGAAACAATTTCATTTCTGTATAACAATCCATTCATAGATGCACTTATCTAAATTGATAAAGGAAATGTTGAAGCAAAGTGAAAGATAACTGGGAAAACAGAATCATGTGCCAGCTATTGGAAATTGTTGCCAGTAATCCATATTTTGTGCAATTGTTAATCTTAATTTGTTTTCATGGCTTTTTGCCACAAAAATCATCATTTATCTTTTTGGACAATGTTTCTGCAGTGACATTACAAAATGATTGTTGAGTGACAACTGTACTACCTCATGGAAAGAGTGAATTTGTTTGTTTGATACATTTTAATAGCATTGAATGTACCTTAGTAACACAACCCATCAAACTGGAACTTCTTCTAACAAAGCTCTTAATGAAAGGTCTGTTCTTAATAATATATAGAAAGATATTAGATATTTTCCTATTTTTAAAATTAAAATAATACATTAATTTGTACGGAGAAAATCTGGAATACATGTACCTATGCCCAGAAATAATAAGCATACATAAATTAAAGTTTATTTTAAGTATAAATCAGTCATTCCAGGGGTTTTAGGGATTTCCTTATGTGCTTAGAGTAAGGCACGTGAAATGCTGTGCTGGATCAAGGGCTTCAGTGAACATTTTTTAAATATGACACCAATGAAGAGAGAGAACTATTTTAATGTAATTGGCAATTTGAATGTAGGGAATGTGAGTGGAACTGAAACACTTTTTTCATCCACCTAATATAAATCACATATATTATACATTGCTTTTTCATATTCAAATGTATAGAATTAAAAAAAGCCTGTAATTCTTATCAAAACTTTTCTGTTTCTATTAACTTCATTCAAAGTGCATTGAACTCACTGAAAACTTTTCCATCATCTTTAATAAGTTTTGGATCTGTTTCCATGCTAACAATGTATCTCATTCTGCTTCTCTCATGTTGCATGAATGTCAAATTCTTGTTCGAGTGAAATGAATATATTAAAATTGAGTGGGGGGCGGGGGGGGATTAAAATTTGCTGCCAGATCCATTATTCAAGTAAAGGAAAAATATAAAAGGATAGGAAGCATGGCTAACAAGTGCAGACCAACTAAAAAAGCCCTGTATATCTGAATATCTGAATATTTTGATGCCTGCTCTTATCAGTTCAAGATGGGACATTTACCAGGCTGGAAGTAATGCAGGTGCTGTAATATGTCAGTGTGTATCTTGATGGGGAGGCGCTTTCTCATCTGATAACTAACAGCAAATCTGTAACGAGAGAGGATAGCTGTGCTTGATTGCTCCATGCTAGTTATAGCTGGAAGAAACTCCCAGATACTGCCTTCTGGAGAGTTTTTGCTTGCTTGTTTGCTTGCATGCTTGTTCTAATGATAATGCACTGTATTCTTTCATGACCCAAGAGCAGTCATAAGTAGCAATTTAACTTCCTAAGTAGTGGAGAAGAAGCAAACAAGTCAGTAAGTCCCCAGCTGGGGAATAAATGCATTCTGTCTTAGCATCTGTTGGTGTTACCATCAGAAACAACAGCACAAGAAATACCATCTTCTCTGTGGAAAAAACACTTGGAAAAACATAATGGGGAAAAATCCACTCTGGTGATTTGTTGTGATATGGACTTTGTCTCAGAAGACCTTTGCCTGCCCACCACAAATAAGGAAACTGGTGGTGGTGGAATATTCTGCAGATGGATCAACAGCAGGGACTCAGCCGGTTTCCTTCCATAGCCCAGTGATTCTGGCAACTAGCAACAGTAGCAAATAAGTAAGACTCTCCTCTCTCCACAGGCCTCCCCAGGCTTCTAGTGTTTGCACGTTATTCCCACAGAATTTCTGCCTGCTTTCTTCTTTGATGTGCTCCTGCTGTCTCTGGGTAGCTGATCTGCTTGCCAGGTACATCCAACTCAGTTTTCACTTTTGCACTTTCTGGTACATATTGTCCTGCAAAACTATGTATCTTTTTAGTTTTCCTGACTATCACATCTTTATAACAGAAAAAAACATTACTTATTTAAGACAGTTGAATATCATACATAATTTGTTAGGAAAATTTTCTAAAATACACGTTTCTAATAAGTGCCACACATTATGATATTATATAATATGATATAATGGGGCCCAGTAAGAGCTCTGCAGATACCATTTTAAAGGTGAAAGTTAGTTGATTTTTCTTCAGAGAAGTTTCAAGGAAAAAAATCAAAATAATTTCACAGAGCCTATTAATGCTTAATGAGTAATCAAGCTCCTGGTGAAATAATCACAGACTTCAGAAATTAAAAGGCCTAACATCTTACAACTGAGTCTATTCAGTCATATTGTATTTTTTGTGTGTGGTAGGCCTGTCAGTACCAAACACCAGGAGAATCAGCCATGTTACCTCAGACAATGTCAGGACTGCTGACGAGTCACCTTACCTGTGTGCTGCAGGTTGCAATGCTCTGAGCTGTACTCTAGCCAAACACTGAAAATTGATGGCTCATAAGTCCAGTCTCTTTTGCTTTTCCTCACCAGTCATCTTAAGTAGTTAATACCTTATAGGAGATATTTTAGCATCAAGTCTTAGACCGTGACTTTTTGGGCAACATGCTTAGTTCATTCTTTCTAACTTCAGATAAATGAAGGAAAATCCTAAATTAACAGCAAGGGAATCCAATGCACACTTTAAGTCAATAGATACAAAAACCCACAGAAGCCAATTCAGAATTTAGCTAGGTAGAGCTACACTCTGGAAGTGTTTCTTTCCACTGACATTCAAAGTATTTCAGAGCCTAGCTATGTTCCTACATTTTGTGCATAAAGGTAGGCAGGATGAATTTGGACCCAAGTACCTAGTTTTATAAACTGCTACAAAGCATTACCCAAATAAACAAAAGAAAAAAATGATATTTCAATATCTGCTATCCATGAGAGATTCTATATAGATACATTTTTTCACTTTACTGTTCTCTTTCCATACAAGAAGACGGAATAACTCAGAAATTCCTATTGTTATGTAAAACACTGAAGCGGAAACAAATATTTCTTTCATAAAAGAATCATTGTTCCTTTTTTTTTTTCTCCCAGGAAAACATTTAACATGGAAAAAAAATAGACTTTAGCTCTCATTTTAAAACCCCAAGCTATAGAAAATGTTTGAACAATGAAATAGTTAAACTTTTATAGTGATTTGCCATTGCATATTCTCTGTATATAAGTAAACTAAATCTCACCTTGTCTCTGGCAACATGATAGAAACTTAGATACCTAAGAAGAATTAAGATTAAGAGAATAAATGTTCAAGTGTGGCAGATGGTTCATTACTGTCTATTATAGTTGCATATAACACTTGCAAAAATCTGTGGAGATTTTATTTAAACAACCTACAATAATGTCATGGAAGCCCCAGGTTACAGATGAGAGACAGAACAAGCACTCACACGCTTGATAAGAAAGTGCATTTAGGTAAGAAGCTACATGATGGGATGGAGCATGACCRCTATATAGGGAATTTCTGCTCACATGTACAAAACAACTGGTTGTGAGAAGATAATTCTGGTATTTGGGGTACTTTAAAGATTTACACCTAGTTTAGCAACTCTCCTGTACAACTCTCCTGTGCATGTTGCTGTAATAGGGTGTTTTGCTTGGGAAGATCCAAGGTTTAAGCAAAATGCTGAAGACCTCCCACATTCTCCCCCATATTAATCCGTGGCTTAAACCACAGGGCACCTGAGGCTGTTCTTGGCCTTCTTTCATGAATTACTTTCCTTCCATTCTTGCTTTTTTGGGAAATTAATAATCCCAGCTGGGACTACCAGCAGTGGGTAGAAATTACTGGGATTGATTTGTATACAGCAGACTTTCCAACAATTATGTATAGCATCACCTCTTCATTCAGATGGTATAGCRTGCTTCCTTATAGCCAATGATTGTAACTGCTCATAGCTGATCTCAACAAAGCAATTCTCACAAGATGTGACCTTTGGAGAAAAAAAGGAGAAAAGGGAACAAAGCTGGTGAAGTTTTCCATTCTGGGAGCAGGAACAAATAAATTTTAGGAAAGAGGCTGTCAGTTCTAATAAGCATTTAGAGATTGAAATGCTACTAATAAATGCACAAAGGTCTATATTTAATCTTTAACATACATTTGCCAAAATTGTAAAAATACAAGTCCTTTGAATGAGAAAGGACACATTTTTGACATCAAAATTAAACACAACATCCCATGTTTAATCAGCTTGAGTAGGACACAGTATCGGAAAAGTACATGTTGGCTGCCCAACACCGAGGAGGAAAAAGTCTCCAACTTCCACCAGTGGTATCCTCCATGACAATGCACCCGGGGAGCATCTGCATTAACAATTGATCCAGCTCAAAGAGAGGACAAGTGTTCAATTTGCCGTGATCCACTGTGGCTCCACAGATCCACATCCACACCCACAAAACACCTTTACCAGCAATGAAGCTTGTGCCAGTTGTTGACCCAAGGCAGGCACACATGTGCATAGACAGCCAAGTGCTGGATGACCGTGTGTTCCCATTGCAAGAGGGACATTTCTGAAGGTTCCCAGTGAGTAGCAGCTTCAGCCTTGCTTCTGCAAGGTGGGAAACCATTGCTAGTGCACCAGTGACACACTTGAGTGCCCACCAAATACAGAGCAAGTGAAGTTAGCACCACAAAGAAGCCTTCCTGCACACTACAGTGCCAGTATAGCTGCACACTGCATGGAATCAGGAAGTACCACTGGTGGAGGACAAGCTGTGGTTCACATTTCAGCAAATGCTGTTGGCTGCATGTAGGAAACAGCACTGCCATTTAAGGGGTTAGCAAGGAAGGAGGAAATGACCAGCTGTTACCAAAAAMCACTTCCTGTTAGCACTTCTACTTTAACTCTCTCTCTCCATTTTGATTTGAAATCTGAACTTAAAATGGTTCCGCTAATATTTGCTACTCAGTCTCTTTTCTTTGGTTTGGTTTGTTCAGGTGAGTGGTTTTTCACATGACTGACTCCTTTTCCCAGCCTTAAAACTACATCTTTTTAATAGGATTTTTCATTTCAACAACTTTATGTCTACATTAACGAGATCTATTCACCAGTTCACCTGGAGAAAAGTTAAAATTGTCATCAGAATCTATTTTCTTCAGGAGCCTCCTGGGAGCACTGAGACTGACAATAGGCCTCAGAAAAATGGCGATATATTCTTTAGTTATTTCTTCCTTGTGCTTCATTCTTGCTAGGAACTGTTCATCTGAGCTTTCCCCTGGGGAAAGCATCTTGAAGGACCTCTTATGGCAACTAGAAAGCAAAAGAATATCAAAGTAAGAAACCTGAATAAGTTTTGCTAATAGTACAATACCCATAATTTTTGGTACATTCTAATTTAATTTTGTATGGCCTTGTTTCCCAAAATCTCTAATCAATTAGGGTTAAAAACATTAGGACATATCATCACCATCTTGTGTACTGGGATCTGGTCAAAGAGGTTTTTTTATTTTTTATTTTTATTTTTTGAATTGATAACATTTTAAAACTTAGACAAAAACTCTGATTTTTGCTGTGGCACATCCTGCCCTCTGCTACCTGCGTTGATGACCTCACACCATCCCTTTATTGTAATCAAAACCACACACTTCGATGAAGGCCATTATCAAATTCCCAGACACGAAGTGTGATGAAACTGAATCTGTTCAAGACAGAAGACATCACACTGTAACTTCTTCTCAACTCTAAAAAAGACAGTTGTTAGTCCCTTCAGTCATCATAGTTTCTTGTTATAAA
This sequence comes from Apteryx rowi, assembly GCF_003343035.1. Lineage (NCBI taxonomy): Eukaryota > Metazoa > Chordata > Aves > Apterygiformes > Apterygidae > Apteryx > Apteryx rowi. Next base: position 35,052 of record NW_020447572.1, read on the forward strand.
AATAYGTTATTGTTCTTAAGCAGTTAACAATCATTTCAGTTTTTGACCTTAACAGAAATTCCTTTGCTCTTTTAGTGAAGCACTTAAATTTTCTGTCTATTTCTAAAATGGAAGACATATTGTTATGGGTTATAAAGCAAAACAAGGACATATTTGTAGTGCCTCTTTCTCTTCCTTTTGCCTATAGTGTTTGTAAAATAGTCCTTCTGATTGTCCAAAAAGATTTTCCAGTCTTCTAAATAACATCAGACACCAGTTTTCTCTGCAAGCTTTTAAAGCTGTTTATATTCAACACAGGTGTTTCTCCCTACACTTCTGTCTCTCCACAAGCTTCATAAATGCAGAGCTGTCAGTATTTATTTATTGCTTGAGATTATTTTCCCTAGGACTTTTCAGTATTAACTACACACATTTAATGCATTTTTTGTTTTGGTTTCTGCTTAACTCATTCACTGTTGGACACTTCAGGGCCTTATCTTTGCATTATCAGTAACACATCACTTGTACAATGCAGTTTCTTGTACAAAATATTTAACTTATTAAAAGTGACTAAATAAACTCATAACTTTGACCAACATAGTTTATGGTCCCAAAATATTTATCTTTTAAGATTTTGTTTTACAGAATCATTGGTTGTTATTTCTATTACAGCATCTTAAGAAATGTCTGCTTTCTCTTCAATGATTTAGAGACAACTCTAACTGTACAATGTCATTACTTAGAGATTTTTTACTTCAATCATTAAAAAAGTTAGATATGATATAACCATGAGATGTAGAAAACTCTTGGAATAACCATAATCAGTTTGCAAACTGTATTAGCAAAATGGTCTCAAATAGCATAAACTGGTTCCAGATTTTAAACTATCAGGAATTTGAAGATATTTATCATGCAATTTTGTTTCAGGCCATTCTAGAATTAAAGACATTTGCACAATCTGGATACAAAGCCATTCAATTCATTAGTTCAGAGTTCTTTGGATCTATGAGCGTGGTTCAGGTTTAACTTTATTAAAAATAAATGTACTTGAACTCTTCAACTACTGCCTTCTGAGATTATACAATTTCATTTCACTTCTTTCAAAATATTGTAAAGGCATACAAAGCTTTTATATTACAAGCTGKTGTAATTGGTTTTCCTTCATGAGATGCTCTATATTTCAAAGTTAATTAGTGCTACCACTGTACATGCTGTTTCACTTGCTTTATTTTCCAATTTGCACGGGAGGGTGCATCATATATTGATGTAGCTAGTCTAAACAGTTTCCAGAGAGGCTCCTTCTTATGTTTTGTACTTATCATAGCCTTACAAATGCTAATAAAACCACATCCTCATGGGGAAAGAGGGTGTCAGTCAAAAAAGGCTGTTTGCATTAAACTGGTATTCTCTATGGGATTCCATTAAATATGTAAAAACATAGCAAGAAAATCAAAAYAGTTTATTTTTATCATGTCACAAACTTTCTTTGACTGTACTGAGATGTTTTGTTATGATAATGTTTAGCCATTTAGTTATGTTTATTTATTTAGCCATTTAGTTTAGTTATGTAGCTGTTTAGGTTTTTTTTTTAAATTTCATACAACATTAACATAAAAGCTAATTTGAGTGAGCTGAATCAACTATTTTACCCCTGTTGAAAAGAACTGACCTTGCACCTTGCCCTTTTCAAAATAAAAGTATAATAAATATAATAAAAGTATAATAAAATATTTCTTATTTTTCTGAAATGAAATTTCAGCATCTCCCTGGAATTATTTAAGGATTTTTTTTTTATTATTAAAAAGTACAGATGTCTTTAATTTCCCCTAAAAATTCTGTGAAGTCTATTTTCATTACTTATTTCTTTTGGGATATATCTCTATACTCCATTTAATTTAAGAGAGATTTTTAAAAATGTCTTTAAATATTAGACAACCAATTACAGACCCTTGATTCCACATATATCCTTTTTCATAACTTTCCTTTATGTGCTAACAAAAATCACTCTTCCTACTTGTGTATTGTTCCTTTATAAGAATTAATATAAACATACATTTATTCAAAAATCTTGATCATGAGTTGCATCTAGCACTGAAATCAGGATTTATTTCTTCTTAGTTCTTCTTTATTTCTTGTTAGAATTTGGGGAGGTTTTCTARTGCCATAAAAAAGTTCTTTCTGGTGTGTTCTATTTGTATATAGAGGCTGGATCTTTTCATTTTTTAAACTGTAAACTTTACCTTTGGAGAAGGAATTTGTAAGTTGCATTGATATGGATCCTTGTAATAATTTCCTTTAGAAAATGTATTGTTCTAGTCACCTATTATTTAAGATGTGAGGAACAACTAGAAATGAAATTAAGAACAATTTTTCTATATGTGAAATGTTTACATTAATCCTGTAAAAAAATTGCACAAAATGTTCAGAAATATGAAAAGTACATGGTCTTAGCCTCATTTCACCTAGGTTCATCATCTATTTAATTCCTGTCTGGATAGCTGTGTGCATTACAAGATACTTTAGCTTTATGTCCTAAAATATATGGCATACAATATAGCTTTAAAATGTGGAACCTGCACTTTCATTAATATAATGTTTTGCATTTAGTTTCCATTTTCTTTCAGTATTCTCTTTCTTGATTGATACAAGAATCCCCATTAATTTCTTCTTTCTCCTAGACCCCTCTAAACATGCAAATTGATCCTTCTTGCCAGACAAGCTTATTAAATGCCTCTGGCTTTCTGGAACTGTAAGACATTTGATCAGAAAATGAAAAAAAGTGGCATGCAGTTGGCATTGTTTTTTCTGTTTTAGCTGGCATTTGTACAACATTCACATTAGCTCTGTGCCCATAGCCTCAAACTGAATAATATTTGAAATGTGTGATGTATGGAGGAAGTTCAAGGGAAAAGTTCCAAATGAATATTGGCCTTTCCTGTTGTCCATTGAGTGCATGTGCAAGTTGGACTCAGGATAGAGAACAGATAGATGAATATTAAATATTCCCAATGCACAATGAATTATAGTATCTTTTAAATTCATCTCTTTAGGGTAAACCCAAGATGTTGATACAGCTCAATCCTTTTTTGAGCATCTTGGTCTGGGTATGATACCATTTACTGTAATAGGCAGTCTTTCCCAACAGTAATGAGGAATGTAAAGAGTAATTTTTGTGCATAAACACAAAAACACTGTCAAAAAGGAAATCTATGGAAAGACAGATTTGATTTATATACAATCTCATTTCCCACTTTGCTCCCTCTAGTTCATGAATAAGTAAGCATGAGCTGTTATACATGATTTTATTCTGGAGTTATAAATATGCAAGAATTTTTTATTTGCCTAACATTGTTGGTCACAATCATATGAAGAACAAACTTTGACCACTGATTTCTGATGAAAAATTTAAATGCTGTGCAGCATTTTTGTGCAATTATTAGTAGTTCACCAGTTTCTTCAAAGGCCATTGAGTCCTGTCCTTTCTAAATTAATACTTAGGAATTTTTGCCTTTAATGGTTCAGTTTCTGTAAAGGTTGCAAGTATATTTCAATATATTGTTTGAAAATAAGTGTTTTTCTTCTCCTCTTCTGAAATGACCCACCTACTAAAATTATTATATAGTGCTCCCCATAAAAGATCTAAGTAATTACAAAGTCAGGCAGAGTGATCCAGTGAGCGTAAAAAATCAACTTTGCATCCAGGAAGAAAGTTCTGCTCCTGCTTTTACCAACAGCCATCTAAGAGATTTCAGTATGGTGCTATTTCCTTTTTTTCAAGCTTTTATTTTCCCTCTCCTCCATTGATAGGTGCAAGCAGACTGATAACTTAGGCTTGAATAAAGACTCTGTGTTACAATATATTCCTAACACCCAACACAATATGGTCCCAATGCCAAATGGAACTTCTATGCACTAGTAATAATACTGAAAAAACAATTACAGTAATAATGATAGAATACGTAATAGAAATAGTGCCCTAYAATTGCAGTAACCGATTAACAGCATTTGATCTAGTTGTTTTGTTGCTCCACACTTAGGTAATAATTTTATGGGTGCACAAAAAATAACTTGAGTTCCTGAGCTTCAGTCAAAATATATACAGAAATATAACAGTAAAAATACTATTGGTCAAATTCCCCCTCACTATATGTATAAAATCTTTCACTGTATTTGCTGATGACCTAAAGAATATTGACAGTATTATATACTTTTAGAAAACTGCTTTAAAATATCTCAGGAAAGTAAATTAGCATAGATTACACATTGAGGAAAATGGAGAAACAGAAGCTTTGAATGGATGCAAAACACAGGAAAATATTAACTTCTATCTCCTTACATTTTTTTCAGCTTCTTGGTAACTAAACAAAAAAGGAATTGTAAATAGCTAAAAGGAGTCTCTCTCTCTCTCATTCTTTTTATATATGTAAGGTCATCTACATTTAACGTCCCTGCTCATAGCTTTTTGAGTTTGTTCTGATATATAGATATCCTCAGTCTAACACCACCAACATTTTTTCTCATTTTTAAAGTACTATATATTTAAATGGAATTTTAGCCACATGATTCTCCATCTGTTTCAAAACTCATCTAAAAATACTTTTCTCTTTTCTGTGCTTCTTAATTTTCACCTCCCTTTACACTATTTTATTATAGCTATAAAGGAACTCCAAATATATTTTATTTGGGTTATGCAAAACAAAGTTACTTTGGGATTTATCCTTTCTAATAGAAATTATCTACTTAAGATTTCGAATTTATGATTTAACCTAAGTTTATTTTGCAGCTATTATTGTATAAATTGCAGTCATTCTTTTTTCAGCTCCCTTTGTTTCCTATTGTTCTATACTGGGTTTWGTTTTTTTTTTAATTATTTTCAATTCTGCTGTTGTGATTTCAATATATAAATGAGACAGAATTCTTCAGATTTCAAGGACTTGTATACAATCACAACTTACCCAAGTGAACATGCCTTTCTTTTTTATTTAATTTCAAAATAGTTCAATAACAGCATCTGGTATTGCTTTATTTGGCCTTAATGAGTCAAAATTCCTATTGACCGTAATAAGTGTTTTACCAGATTGCTTAAGGGTTAGGTGTAGCTTTTAACAGCGTCATTGAAAGTGCTGAGTCAGCGATATTCTGTCTTAGGGATTTCTTCACTTTTAATGTATGTTTAAAGTAGGTTTTGATGCAAGAGTATTCATCCTCAGGTAAGTAGTCAGAAAGAATTTGCCAATGTCTCTATGACTGCAGAGACCCATTTTTCCGTGCCCTTCTTCACTGCATCCCCAGTTTTGAGGAGCTCTGCAAAGTATATGAGATAACCAGACAAGCCGGGATTGGGCATCTCTAGTCTCTTCTGGAAGTAGTCAAGTGTGAAGAGGAGGAGCAAGACATGTCACACAGTCCTTCAGATAATATACACTAGTTACTGTCCCAGCCAGAATGAATGAGGAAATTACAATTCATAGAACAGAGCCCAATTTGCACAGGGATTAGATTCTAGATGTGACTAGGACCTAATTCCCAGAGGTCAGGTAAGCAACTGCATGAGCAAAAGCAGTTGTGTATTTGTGTACACAATCAGCACAAGCAATTACTGTTACTGTAGAGTCACCTGTAAATCATAATTTGTGTAACACCAATTTTTGTCACATTGTGAGCTCAATTCTAGTGCTGTGCATGCACTTTTTGTCAGCTTGACTGCCTACTATTTTGAAAATCACCTCCCAGATTTTCTCATCTAGTACAATAATTATGTTACTTAATCAAATGTTTTATGCCTTCATACTATTATCCCAACAATAGGGGTTAGCATAATCTTACATATTATAATAAAAATAACAATCATAACTTGATTCACTTTCATGTCTATTGACCATTCACGAATCATATATTTTTTTCAACTATTTAGTTACCACAGTGCTATGAGTTTCCTTACTTGTCAAAAATATAGCTGCCTCAAGAATTTTGGAATGCTGATGTTCATTCAAACTCACATTTATAAGCAAGAGCATTACACACTGAGATAACCCCCAGACAAAAGAACTGTCACTTTCATATACTTTTCCTGCTGGAAGCAGAAATCCACTTTTTTGAGTAGTTGCAAGAAAGTTGCGGCAAGGGGATTATACTATCAAGTGAATGACAAAGACATAAATAGAGGTAACCATCCAGGAGGACAGAGGACTTCTTTCAATTCCAGACACAGAAACACCTAAATATGTATTTGAGGTATTGTCATGAAAAATATGAGCTTGGTCTAGATGTCTTGACTGTCTGAGAGTAAAGTTTGCCATCACATTTATTGTTTTATATGAAATCCCAATTCCTGCACTCTGTGGGAGGAAGGAAGAAAAGAAAGGAAAGAAGGAAGGAAGGAAGGAAGGAAGGAACTGTTCTGGAAACTGTCTGCATGGGAAATTACACAGTTAAATTGTTGAGGCATAAAAATAACATTATGAATATCTGACTTTTATGATTAGTGGATGAGGATGATAAAAAGAGGAGCAACATGATAAAATGCACAGAGTGTTTAGAAGGAATTGTGGAAGGCAGTAGTGAAAAAGGAGAAAAAGAGAACGGAAGATGTGGACAGTAGAAAGGCAAATCACAAAAATAGGGAATTTATTTTAACTCCCAGAAGGACAAGAAATACTACAATGACTAAGGGGAGGAGATTAGCTATGATGCCAAAGCAAAACATGTAAAAGGGATGTGCTTATAATTTAAGATCATTTAAGGTCATACTTTCAGCCCTGAATCAAAATATGGAACTAAATTAATAGGTTTGGTTTGATACTTCTGTAAAGTGCAAGAGGATTCTGTTAAAGAGTTAATAAACTATTGTTCCAGAGATGATTGTAATGTGTGGTTGCTAACTGAAAATGTACCTTGATGATTGTGAGAAAATCCTTTTACCCTAGATATAGCAACATATTATTTGTGAAAACCAGCCTTTTTCTCCTACTAACAACAAAACAGTTTAGCTCATGTTGAGAGAGAGAAAGATAGAAACTGAGAATGAAATGGTGTTAATGTGCTAGTTCCTCATGAACGCAGGAGTGGATTTTCACAGTGGTAGAGATCAGTCCCCAAGGATCAGCTTGATCTTACTCAAATCTCCAGTCTTCAGTGAAGGCTTCACTGTATTTAAGGATTTACGTGACATTTCTAATTCACTGCAGTCAGCAGCTGATTTCTATGGTAAAAATCACTTTCAGAAAACATGTTTCTATAGTTTATGAACATAAGTGATTCCCCTAGTGAAAAATCACTCATAATTAACAAGATTAAAGGGCTTCCTTAATCTACCTGAGAATGGTGAATTGTTCATAGATGCCAATAATTGCTCCTAACTTGATTCTCTCAGTTTTACTCAGGAAGTGTCACTCTCTCTCCCAGGTACATAAGTGAAACTTCAGAGATACTTTGTATAGTTGCAACTACTTGATGAGTTAGGAAAGAAAGAAAGGGAAACTCAGTGAATTTTTTGCTATTTGCCAGGAAGTTGAATTTGCTCCATTTTGTAGCTCCCTCAACATTGTTATTAATCAATTTTTAAGTCATGTAATCTGCTTGTGAGTGTAACTTAGATTCTTGCCTTTAGTCTCAGCTGAAGGCAGAAGAATTCTTAGAGAATAATTCTGGAAATTAAAGCATAGCTTTGCAGATAGGAAACCTTCAGCTTTCTTGACCAAGATAATGTGTTCTGCAAAGGAAAAGAGATGGATTTAACATAAATAGAAGGAGTAGATAGATAGCCTGTCTTCAGGTAGCCACTTATAAACATGATGCCAAGAGACTTGAACTAAGAAGAGTCAGATGACAAAAGCCTACAAGCTAGTAATACTGATAATATTAGCAGTTCTGGAATACGGAAGAACAGAAGATACAAAATATAGTAGCATATAACTGAAACAAGGATTAGTGTAGACCCAGGTTAGGATTTGAGATGTTGATATACAAATGAAGAGAGTCTAGCAATTTTTTGCAGAAAGATACTGTTAATCCATAATCAGAATTACAACGTAATTAGTGTCACAGAAACCTGGTGGAACGCAAATAGAACCCTTGTTAAGGAATAACCGACAGCTAAAAAAGTATATTCTTACTCTGAAATTCTGACAAAGTTATGAGGCAAGATGATGAACAACTAGGTAAAAATAAAACGCCCCAAAAAATCTGGAAATTATCTGTAAAGGGTGATTAATTTTAGAATTTCTAGACAAGAGGAGGAGGTAAATGAGGCTTTTRTTTTAATCAACTATCCAACAGACAGAATTTGCTAATAAAAGGAATTTTAAATACCAAAGTGTCTATTAAAACCCCTCTCTCACACACACAAAATAATATATTTGAACTCACTGTCTGTCAGATTTGAACTGTGATGGGTAGAAATGTTTATTTAAGAAAATGAATGAAGTAGTGAGGGAGGCAACTATTTTAGTTTTTTGTTTTAACAGAGATTTGACTGAGAACCTACAAATAGACAAGGTTTTAGGTGGATGTGCTCATGAAATGACAGAATTAAGTATTGTAACACAAGTAAGATATAAGGCACAAAAGAAAGACATTGAATTTCAAAAAATTAAATGTCAGCAATCTTGGGAAACTGGTCTATATATTTTTTTTAATATAATCAAAAGAATAAAGAAAGGAGAGCTGACAGTTACTGATAGACTCTATATTAAATACTTTGTAGAAAAATACACCTGTATTAATAAAAGATGGAAGGAAAAAAGAAAATATTATGAATGAATGACCTGAAAATCAAAATGGAAACATGCAAAAAAGGGATATAACTAAAGCAAAAAGAATAGCCACAGTGGTAAAATGAGTAAGTTTAATTTGCAAGCTGTGTTTTAATTAACAAGCGGTTTAAAGAGTAGCAAGAAAAGAGTCTATAAATATTTTATAATTAAGAAGAAAAGAACGGAAAGGAACAGTAAGAAACATTATTAAGCAGAAACAGTGATCATGCAACTGTTAAAGACACTGGTATCACTACCTTCCTTGCTTTTGTCTTCACTACGTAGAGATTAATTTTTACTAGCTCTCTAATAATCCTAAACATGAAATAGGAATGCAGCCTATATTAGGAAAATTACAGATGATGTTAAAGGGTATATACTGAAATAGATGTGTTTATGTCAGTATGACCTAATGAAATTGACCCTTTAGTTCTTAAAAATCTAGTCAAAGCAGTCTCTAAATGATTAGTGATTATCTTCCATAACTTTTTGAGGGCAAAGGAGATCTCAGAGGACTGGAGAAGGCAAACATGCCCTTCTTTAGCAAAGAGACAAAAAGAGCACAAAGGGGGACTGCAAATTAGTTACCTTAAGCTTAGTCTCTGCAATGATTTGGATTAAATTATTAAGGTATCATTAAAAATCCTTTTGAATATGATAAACACAAACTACAACCAACATGAGGTGGTCAAGAATAGGTTACATCCAAACAATCTAATTATCATCTCTGACAAACTGTTTTAGTGGATAAAGGGAAAATATGTATACAGTCACTTAAGTAAATTTTATATTGTTAACATTATTCTTCACATCATATTCTAATTAAATATAAATAGAAATATCAAGATGCATATATTAAAATGCTTTAAAAAGAACAGTTATAACTATTCACTGTCATTTGGAAAAAACTACTGTATAATCTTTCAGAGATTTGCCTGGATTCAGTCAGTATTTACATCACCAACATGGAAAACAGAGTAGAGTATTCTCATGAAGTGAGAATGATATTGTGTAGATGACATGAAGTTGTGAGAATCACTAAGGTTTGAATGATAGGATTAGAATTAGTTATCTTGATTAATTTTAGAGATAGCAGTATAACAAGATGAAATGTTGTACAAGACTAATGTTAAAGTCTCTGCCTACTAAGAGAAAACAAAGGCAAAAAGGAAGGCAAAGGGAACATGATAATAGACTTCCCATGTATCATATTGTTTTAGATGACGTATTGTTCTCATGGCCTCTAGGAAAAGTCAGATGAATTTGAAACAAAGACAACTGAGACCAGACATTAGTAAATGCCAATATGTAAGCTCACCAGAAAAGACTGCTTATAGGTGGTGTCAAATCGTCTTCTGATTTTTTTTTTTTTTAAACAAGTAAGACAATAACCAGTACTGTCATCCAAGTGTTCTTGACCTTGTCACAGTGCAAGAACTGAACTAAAAGGTCCTTTCCCGACGTATAGTTCTATAATTCTGTGTTCTCTTGGGCTGTTTTATATGGACGTATAAACTCAGTGGTTAAGGCATCAAGCACAAAAGTGAAACACTCATAACCACACCCTCATTCCACACAAAAAAAAAAAGAAAGAAAAAGAAAAAGGGGGGAAAAAAATCCAAGAGGAAGATGAACCCCAAAAGAAGATTTATTGGCTTCTTCTGGAAAAGAGAAGATATAAATGAAGGGGTCAGTGGGGAAATCTTAGACATGGTTATCTGATGCATGTTGTTTGATTACCTTTGAGAGGGATACCTGGTTAAACAAACCAAATTAAAATTAGAAAAGTTTCTAATAGTAATACTGTATGAAGTATACACTAACTGATGCCTAAGTGTGTTCTGAGTGAATAGTCACCTTACCCAAACTGAGAGAACATCTTACAGTCTCAGCAAACAAAAGTTGCCAAGAAAATTGGCAAAAAGCTGCTTCAGGGATGGGATGGCTTGGAGGAGGGGGTCTTCCTTTTTTAAAGAAACTACATGTCTGCAGGACTATATTCTCAGAAAGAACAAAAATAAAGTGAAGTGTTTAAAATGCTGCAATGGTTAGCTGGAGCATGAATGGTGGAAAGAGCAGTGGGAGCGGCTCACAGGAGCAACGGGTGAAGCAGAGCAGCGGGCAGTGGCAGTAGTGGTGAGCAACTCAAAGAACAGCTACTGGAGTGAAGAGCAGCAAGCTGAGCAGTTTCTTGATTTTACCACACTGCTAGTTCAGTGCTAGTAAAGACAGAAAGCAGCCAGCTGGCTTAGCCTCACCCGAGTTTTTCACACACCATGAAATAGTTTTGATTCTACTTTTAGAGTTAAGTACTGAATATTATGTTATTTATCTTTCTTGATACTGTTTTTTTATTATTATTATTTTCTTCCTTTAACAGAATACTGTTTATCAAACAAATTGATTCATGTTTTCTAGTGAGATAAATTAGTTAGCTGAGCATCAGAATATTTAGTTTTATTCTCCTAAATGTCTATTTATAAAATCCAGCCAGTGCTTTAAATTTGAATCTGGAACTTGTTGATGCCAGTCAGATACTGGTTGAAGGGTTACAGAATTTACTATAATATCTGCTATTTAAATGCTAGCTGAGATTGTGCAGAACTGTAAATAAAACATGAGTATTTCAAGAGGGGCCATAAATCCCTCTTGTACTGTTAAACTTGCTGCATCTTGCTATTGGCAGACAATAGAAATGTGATGTGCTAATCTAGGGAGACATAATTTTGCCGCACTTGGCAAATTTTGGAGATTTCCAAAATGCTTTTATGCATTGTTGACCAGAAAGTTGGGATAAATACATTACTGTTTTTTGTTTTCTTTTTTTTTTTTCCTTGCTGGTCAATATGGTTGTAATGAGGAGACATTCAAAGTTTTCAAGAAAAAATTACAATGGAGACCTGAGTCCAAGACRGTTAATCCCCGTCTTCCTCCAATGTTTACACAGGGTTTACAACACCCATATTTGATGTGGAATAGCCTACTTCAAGTATCTTTTCTAATTAATAATTCAGTATTTATACAAAGTAGAAGAGCTCAAGTAGAAGAAATTGAGAGTTAGCTATTCCAAAATAGTTAAGTGTCTTGTTAGTAAAGAAACAGATTTATTTCAGGCAGAGCAAAGGGCAAAGTGCCATCTGAATGTCCTAATCACTTTGCTGCTAGGTACTCTGGGACTGATCTCCCATCAGCCAAAAAATCCTTCCAATATTTCTTTAACTGAAGTTCCACTGACACTGGCATATTCCGTAAATAACCTTCATATCTGCTGCTGCAGATTTTCTCATTTTTTACAAAACTCATATGTATTTCTATAATCATATTTCCTATAATTTTCTATCATTCTCTACACAGTTCAATATCCACCTGTTTTGCAATACCATAAGAACCTATTTTTCCCCTTGTTGCTTCAGAGTTGCCTTTTTTTTCAAAGCTGGTATCACTTCTGCTAAAATGGACTTACCAAGGTTATTTGTATCATCAGTGACTTTCCAACAGGACAGTATGACCATAATGAGGGATACCATTCCTCCCAAGTGGCCAAATGATGTAGCTTTGCTGTCATTACTGCTTTGAAAAGCAGAAGATCAGTTTAGATACGTACTAATGAGGAACAGAAAACATCAGATGCTCCCCAAATCCCTCTTCCCATATATAGGCGTAAGGACTGAATCCATTGCCAGAAGCTGAACGACTGCAGCATTAGTCAACAGAACTTGGCAGAGGCTCTTCTTACTTCCTTTCAGCTACAAAGTCTCTGCAAGGTTTGGCTGTATCATGGTAGTCTTTCTTTCTATATCTCATGATTTATCATGTCTCCATTATGGCAATGCTATTCACATGAAAAAGTAGCCAGATCAGCAAACGGAATTGCACCTAATTGTTGGAAATAAGATATCCTCTCCTTCTTTTACTGATGTGAAAATATATATCTTTGAAAAAAATAGCTATTTATAATGCTTTTATAATTTCACTGACAATAATGCAAAACTGTTTTTGTATTAAAGCTGAACAGTTTACTACACTGAAATCTTCTTTTTTGTTTTCATTTTTAGGGAAGAACAAAATGCTTTGAAAAGCATATCATAGAAAGACAGACCTTTAGCCTTCTCTCAGCCTTGATATCTCAACTGAAAAATATGTAAAAGAAAAGATTATACTCAGTTCTACTTCTCTTTCTAAAAATTGTGTTTATTTCAGCTATTAGAAGCTAAAGGAAGCAGTACATTTGCAAGACCATAAAAAAGTTTTGGAAAGTATGTCTACCTGAATTTTACATTCTAAACTTAGCTAACTTAAGAAATTGTCAGATTAGGAAACTGGCTAGGACGTTACATTTGTGAGCAGACAGATTGTTCTTTTACCTGTGCCCGAAGACACTGAGACTAAGAAGCAAACACCTTCCCAAAGGGTTTATCAGTACCTCTCATGCATGCAGCCCTCCCACTCCCACTTGCAGACACTAAAAAAGATGGGGCATCCTGGATACTAAAATGTACATATTTAATTTAGCTCACAGTATTCTTGATCTAGAAGATCCTATTTCTCTCCTTGTCCAGCAAGAAAAATTAGAATGACTATCAGAAATGAAGACATCTATATAGTTGATATCTAAACTTAGAGAATCTAAATCTAAATTTTATCCACAAAGTTAGGTGAAACAAATCTTTGAGAGAGGATGTAGTGGATATAAAGGTAGAGCAAATACTACAGCTGGGTACTATTGTAGCCAAAGCAGAGGCATCTTGAACTCATAAAGTAGATGCATACTATGCAAGATGTAATTACTATTTACTTGCCTTGACCACAGACATAAGTACACTAAAAGAGCATAACTGGTAGTATTATGTAAGCATTTTGTAATGTTACAACCCTAAGACCATTTTGCAACACAGCTAAGCTTAAATATTCAAATAATATGTAACTGCCAAAGGGACAAACATAGACTCATAGAAGAGGAGCAGAAAACACATGCACAAGCAGTAAAATRTTCAAGATAACATCTAAGGGCATAGAGTAGATAGGAAAGATTTCTGGTAAAACCAAAATAATCCTGTAGAGCAGGCAGGAAGGGTTTCTGGTGGAACCAGAATAAACCTGCAGAATAAGCAAAACTAGAACAAGTTCTGGTCCCCCAAATAAGATGAACTATGCAAAGACCATACAAAATCACCCAAGAAAAATGGGGAAGAAACAAGTCACCCACTTTGGTTCCAGTTTACTTCATCAATGATCTCTCATGCCTGACCACCTTGACCTCGAGGACTAAGAACCATCAAGGACTGTAGCTATCAGTGCTACCTGCACAGCCTCAGCTCCACAGGATTGTATTCTTACAGCCGATTTTGGATAAGCTTGATAAGGACTAATATGTAGTGATAATGATTGAAAATGAGTAAGAACTAGCCATTGACAATGTGCATTGTTAGTATCAGTCCAGTAAAGGGTTGTTCTGAAGTTCAAAACTGTTCTGATTTGTCAGTTTTCCAAAAACTCTCATTGCAGCAATCTCTAATTTCCTAACAGATATGTATGTGTATTTATATATATATATATATATATAACATATATATATATAAAACAAAAAAAAAACTTAAAAAAAAAAAAAAAAAAAAAAAAAAAAAACCTTGTCATACTGTAAACAAGAATAACTAACTTCTCAAATAAAGAAAATTCAAAGTGACTTAGACCTTAGGAATAAAATTAAAAGGGTTTGTAAACCAATCTTGTCCTCCCCACTGTATCCTTTCGGGGATTTCTTTGTTTCCAGACTGGGTTGCAGACAGCTCGATGACATTCTCATTTGCAACAAAATCTTCACAGTTGCCTCTGGTCCCTAAGCGTGCTGGCTGGCTGCTCTCTGCCCCTCTGGCACTCATCCTGTGCTCGTTTCCAGCTTCTAGCTCTTTCCAGAGGCTCTCCCCCTTCTCCTGCCTTCCACTGACTGCAGCCAGGAATCGTGTCCCCAGCMGGGCTCAGCTGCCTCCGGACAGGAGTGTGCTTCCCCGAATTAATACCAGTGACCATTTCGCTCTATTCTTAAAAAAACATTCTCTAGCTATAAACAAAGAAGAAAAAACAAAAAGTGCCTTTGTTTTGTTAGTCCGACTAAAGGCTGTCACACTACTTATTATAAAAAATGTATGAAAGAATCTTCAGCCATAGTTTAGTACTATGGGACACTTTATGAGTGATAGTAAAGACCCTCAAAGAAAAAAAATATTGTAGTGACACAGTTCTTAAGCACACACGTAACTTTAGGCCCTAAGCATCTCATAAATCCCATATAATTCCAGTATTGTCTTTTTCCATCCCCAAATCCCACACCTTGGCACCCCATAATAAGTCCTATACCCCTTTATGCAGTAATAGTCCTTAGCTGCATACCATTCAGGAAATTTTCTTTTGTTAAATCACCTTAATGAGTTTCCCACCAGGGAGAGTGGCTTAACTGTCCTTAATGGTTTTTAGGGTTAGTTGATTTAGGTAGATAAACTTGTATGAGTTTCCCCACCTGTCAGTGTTCTCCTGATCACTTTTGGTCTTTAGGTCTATTTTTAATAGCCATTAGGCAGATATTCTTATGTTATCATCATGATATTGATCATTTTTTTTACCAACGTGCTTATTGATAAAAGATCACCAGGAGGAGCCCTRTGCTGAAGCTGAAAAGATTAATCTGAAGTACAACGTCATTAATACAGTTGTAGAAACATTCCTAACAAGCCTGCTTGGTTCTAGCCAAACTTGGGTCCAGTCTGCACTCATGGAGTTTTGTGATGCTCTCCTCTGAGGCAAAAATTGGCCAATTGCACTCAGTGCATCAATACTTCAATACATCATCATCCCCTTTCATATAGTAATTAGTCTTTTCTAAAATAATCATTTAAAATTCAAAAGCAGTCATTGGCCAATATTCTTACTGTTCCAAAAAAAGCAGAGGCAGTACAAACAATTTCCTTTCCTCGATTTTCCTTTCCTTTCAAAACACCTCTTTGAGGTGATTTGAAATTTTACAACAATTTGGTATTCAGTTCCAGATTCAGACACCTAAATGTAGATGCCTAAGTATAACTATCTAGTGTGATCTGGGTTTCTACTCTCCCATTAAATCAGCTGAGAAGTAGCAAATTCAGTGAGTGATATCTAGGCTGATATATGTCTTATCTTAAAATAGGCTTTTGAAGTTGACAGTATATACATATGTTTGAAGAGCTCCCTGGACTCCTTTAGCTACAAAGCCAAAGGAATAGATACTTAGGTTAGGTGCCCATATATGGGTTTCCAATATCAAATACGATCCAAGATCTATGGGAGATGCACACAAACCTGAAATAGCACCCAGAAGACAGTTAAAATACCTAAGAACATCTGAAGTGATATCAATAGACATCAAGGTGCCAGCAACAGAATCAAGCCCCAGATCTTCACTGGCTATATGGGGAGCAGTAGAGCACAGATCCCAAAGGTCATCTCTCTGGAGACCCGCCAGGCACTTTGGGAGTTTCAGGTGTCCTAGAGCTTCTCAAATGGAACTAGAGGTGGAAATGGAAATGAACATCTCAAGTACACAACTGAATCAAGCTTCTAAACTTAGGTTTCTGAATCTGGAGTTGAATCTCACCTTTAATGACTAAACTCCTTCAAATAGCTTTCTAACATCTACTACAAAATATTAATTTAAATTAAAAAAATCTGTTTAATTTAAATGAGCAGTGAATGCCACCAGCAAAACCACATGAAATAAAAGCGATGTGTAGGTAGAAGAATCTGAACCTATCAATGTGAAAAGATTGGTTTCAGTGGGTGGAAAACCAGCTTCTCTCAAGTTGGTATATTTATAGAGCAATCATCTGACAAGATGTCAAAACATGAGAGGAATTCCTAGAAATTAACACAATTACAGTGAGGAAGAAGTTTAAATTAACTTTCAAATTGCATGAACAGCAAACTCCAGACTTTGCTGATTTTGACTGTAAATAAAAAGTATTGTAAATAAACCTGTCCATACTGGTCTCTACCTACCTGTGTAACTGAACATTATCTTTAACATAAATAAAAATGTAAGTGAAAATGTGTCTCTTATGATGTACATATGTATTTACTAACAGGCTGCTTCTTATGTTTCAACTTGAAATCTTACTGTGTGTTTCCAAGTGTAGACCTGAATGAAATCAGAGATTCCTAAGTATGAAAGAGAGGGAATTCTGATTTTGGATGGACCATTTATTTCTTCCATGCCTACATAGTAGGAGTTCATGTACCTCTGGTCACAAATCTGCTATGAAAATCATTGTCTGTAGAGACAAAATCTGATTTTCCTGACCTATTGTCATTATAACAACTCTTCTGTGTCAACTTCCCTTCTTTCCTCTTGGTTTTCCAATATATAATATTATGGAATATGTCAACATATGACATGGGATTAATAAAAATTAGCTTCAGATGATGAATTTTTATTCTACTGGTTGTGCATAACTCTTTTACCTCAGTTTGAGCATGTTTATATTTTTTCTTGAAGATTTTAAAACCTAAGGTCTGAATATACTGCTGTTAACTTATTTATATGATGGGATGATTTTCTCAAATATGTTTATATATTGTGGTTAATATTCCCTATGGGAGATACAAGGACAGTATTTTTAGCCTTCTACTGTAAATCCTGAACTCCACTATTCACCTTGTGAGCAGAATTAATAAACTAACAAGCACCTAAAATGCTTTATAAGTATTAAAGACAACAGGAAAAATGTGTGATGCTGCCTATAACATCAATTTCTGTTGGGTAGATTCTCAGCTAGTTTTCAATGTATTGAATTTTAAGCTCTTCTTTAATCTAGTTAGTGAAAATAGAATCTGCATTCTAAGACTTCAGAGCCTGTACTTGACATACAGGAATTTTATGTCTGCTTAATATACACTCAATAAAAATGCATTCCAAATGTTCTTACAGAGGTATATTACCTCACAATCTTTCCCTGATATGCTTCTACAAAGAATTATACAGCATACGAGATAAGATTGGAGTTGTGCATAAATAAAAACTGAATTATCTGCATAACAGGTCATGGACAATTCAGCAAAATTAAATTTATTACATTTTCAGGTAATAATTAAAATGTTTAAAAAACTGGGAATTTTAACAAGCTAGTGAAGGACAGGGAACAGTTTCCTACTGTGAAAAATAACTTTGAGGCTCCTGAAGTTCTTCTATGCTAAATTCAAAGTTCTTTGGTTTAGTTTTAAAAGAAGAAGAAATAAAAATACCTGCTGAGTAGGAGAATGAGTTTTACTTCCCTGTTCTTTTACACCATGCATTTAGAAGTTAGTACACGACTTCCATAGCTAAGTGGTCTGATCAAGAGGCTATATGCCACTTAAAGGCAGATGTTTTTCTCTTTGATCAAAGTCAGGGATTCCTACCCAGGCTTGAACAGTGTCTCCTAAAAAAGTTCAATTTAAGCTTTTGCATGACTGTGAAAGGTTTCTGTTCCTATTTAAAGAACTAAAACATTTTATCACAATTCCAGATTCAAAATAGTCTTTATCACACATAATCAGATTTTCTAGTTTGCAAAACTTTGTTGAAGATGCAGATTTCTTGGCAGCAAAAGTTCAATTAAGAACAATGCAAGAAGAGCAGAAACGCATAGAAACACATAGATCTTTTCTGTTTCTTCAGCAGTCTCAGCATTTTTTAAACTATGGGTTTTGTCTTTATATTAACATGTTTGTTATGTGTTTATATCAGGTTTTTTTTTTATCTGAGAAGGCTGAAGCTTGCTTATGCTAATGCTGTTGCTTATTTCACAATTATCTATGTTAGAAAATATAAATATTAATCCTACATTACTATATAGTATAATTGGCAGCTACCTCATTAAAATAATAATCTAAACATTAGCTGATCATAAACAAGATGTGTTAAACATTCTCAGCATTGAACTCAGGCCTGCACAAAAAGCAACAAAATTATTTTATGGTTAGTATACACTGGTCACTGCTATATTAGAAACCTATGCCATCAGTAAAGATTTTAAACAAATAATTTCCTGTTTAAAATATCTGAGAAGCTAGCATTTCCGATTAAAAACCCAAATCATTTTGCTGTGGAGATATTAAACAACTATTACATTTTTACCACTTGAATCATCAGATGGAACTGCCAAGAGTCCTCTTGATCATCATTTGTTAAATGTTTCCATTTCACATCCTTAGATCACATCCTCATGACCATCAGTTCCTGTATCTTCTTTTAGTAACTGCCAAAAAACATTTTCAGAGTGTGAAATGCATGTGAAAAATAGTGCTTCATGGCTTAGTATCCTTACCAAAAATCTACCTGTGAAAATGAAGCTGTCATGAATTTTCCTTTGTTGTTGTTCTAAATCAGCTACAATAACTCAGCCACTCTAGTACACGTATCACCTTCATCATCCTGCGGATGTCTTCCCACATGTACATTTCTGCAGCTTCGTGACAGTAAACCTCTCTATGAGAAACAATTTGACCATGTTTTCATAAACTTATTTCTTTCTAATACAGAGCTACTTCATTAATTTTTACTAGTATGTATTCACCAGGCAATTTTACTGACGTCCACTGCACTTTATTGAAGTCTGTTATATAATTTCATGAAAATAATTTCAGGAGAATGTAGTGTTTTAGTTGGGTTGAACCAGGTGAGGTCTACTTGCCAGTGCAGCGAGAATTTGCAGAGCCTGGGACTGCAGCTGGTCCTGATAAACTTGGAGAACACTAAAAGGGCAAGGTCTCATCAGTAATACAAGTAGGACAACCATCTGGAGCTCTAGGAGAAGAAAACTTGTGATCTGGATGCAGACCAGAGACCACAACTCTGTGTAGTTCCCCTCTATCAATCACCTGTGAAGATGGAAGAGTGTTTTCTTCAGTCTGTGATACACTCTATAAAAGTATTAAATCCAACGGCTTGCTTAACATATCTAGATTTGTATTCCACATATGATGAAAGAACACTTTATGCCCATTTTTGGAAGTAAAAAATTTACATAGCTGAACTGTTTGATCCTGGGTCTGAATAGGCAATATTTCCTCTTGGTTTGTCTAAAGGACTCTTACATTCTTCCCGCCCTTTAAATATAAGGGGCATCATCACAATCTAATAGATTAAATGTAACAACACAAAAAGGGTTTTGAACCAGATATCTATCCAAGTTTATTGAAAGCACCTTTTAGGTTAATGATTGCTGACACTGAAACTGCTAAATCTTGTACCAGTCATAGACTTTGAGTATAAGGCACATTGAACAATCAATCTCATCTTGTGGGGGTTGCAGCAGGAAGATACTGTTCATGAAATCTCATTCAGAGATCCCTGACCAGAGCTTTTATGCTTAGATTTATCTGACATGCAGGGAATAAATCATGTTCACTACAGCTAGGGTTAGGTTTCTTAAAAATGGATTTCCCGAGGATTTACGTTTGATCAATTCTTATAATATTGGTTGTTTACCAATATTAGCTACCTTTACATAGCTCATTGTCTGCATGGATTATGAGTTAGGTTTTCATAGCTAATAATATTCAGTTAARTGACTGAGAAAATAATGCTTCTGTTTACTTGTTCTGATACTTATCTGAACATTTTGTTTTGATTCTCTGACTAAGCAATAATCAGTTTTAATTCTTCTTCAGTTCACAAAACTGAAGTGTGGTCTAGACAAACCTCTTTGCTTAAAGGAATTTTTGATCATAGCACTCCARCTCTTCAAAGGTGCCACAAACAAAAATACCTGGAAGGTACAGTTTGAAAGCATATTCCTGCATATCCATGATATTATTACCACGTTATCCATTATATATTACTCCTTTCTCCCTCAAAAGTAATCTAAGTTCTCAGAGCCAGGTCAGTTT
Organism: Apteryx rowi; assembly: GCF_003343035.1. NCBI lineage: Eukaryota > Metazoa > Chordata > Aves > Apterygiformes > Apterygidae > Apteryx > Apteryx rowi. Next base: position 55,679 of record NW_020447572.1, read on the forward strand.
TGGTTCAAAAAGAATTTACCTATTTCCTGAGATTATAAGGATACCATTTCTCAGAGCTCTGTCAGATCTATCAAGATGTTGATTTTTAGAGGGAGGACTTAAGGAGTTATTTATGGTAGGGCCAGTTTGTCTAAGCAAGCAGTTTTTCCCCCTAAAATAAACATCTTCTATCTTGATTAATAATAGTACCAGATTTTTTGTCATTCTGCCACTGAGTGGCTTTTTTTAAATAACTGAAAAAGTAAAACTTTAATAAATATGCAGAGCTTCATAGAATCTAAAAAAAGGGGTGAAGAACAGGATGCTTCACAATGTCTCACAATAGATCTTTCTTTTCAGATCTCTTATTTTGGTGTTGAGATGATAAGGGAAACTGGAAGACAAAAATGCAATATACATTTGGAATGCAAATTGGTTGCAAGAATAATAGATATTCTCATGGTACTGAGTATTCTATTTACTTTATATTATATGAGATTTAAAATATTTTAGTTAGAGCTTAAATGGTATAAATTTTGTGCCATCCTAGTAACTGTTCCTCTCTCTTAGTATATATGTCTTTTCTGTTCATTTAAAGTTAAAATGGTTATCAAGGGCTTACAGAGAGTGATGGTGTCATCTGAAAGGAAGAGAAGAAATAGAAAGGTTCCATCAAAGTAGCTACATTGAGAAATACTTCTGATGAGAGCCGGGCAGCAACTCACAGCAGCTGGATTATATAGTCAGTTGATGTAACTATGTAAGGAGATCTTCAAGAGTAGCTGAAGGTATTTTTGAATTTTATAACACCTGTGGATATGATTTCACTGTTAGGCATAGAGAAAGCTTTTGTGTTGCAACATACAAAACTGAAGATACAAACCATGTCTCAGGAAAATGAACTAGTTCTTTGCTACCCAGTGTACATTCAAAAGTACCATTAAAAAGTAACAGTAAAAAAAGAATATGCAGGTTGGTGTTTTTCATGGATACTAGATGTGTGTTGTGAACTCTTCAGGTCACCAGTCAATGAGGGGAAAATGTTTTCTCTCCAGATTTTACTCTGCTATTGTTATTCCTTCAGAAGCGACAATAGTAAATCCATTCTAATGATGTCTTGGCAGCACTACAACATTTTAAAGGATCAAAAACTAGCATGTTAGATGTTAGCGAGTCCCTAGTCTGCAATACTTCCAAAAAGGAAAGCAATATAGTAAGAAGCAAGCATATGGCATACAGTTGCATTTCTTGCTATTGATTCTGAAAACTGCTGAAGTGGAACTTCTTAATCAGCAGCAACATAATCAGCAAGTCAAAGCAATGCATCTCTGTCTGAAAATGCAGTAGAACCTCTGTGTCAATTTAATCAAAAGGTATCAGTTGGAGAAACCTGGAGAATTACATGACATTACATTACATACTGATGTGTGCAAGATTGTCAAGTCCGATAACTGACAAGCTGGTAAACTGCAAACTGCTAAGAAATGCCTGGAAACACGGTGATCTCAAAGTATTAGGCCAACTGATATACTCCCACAGTCATACATGAAAGTAGAGATCTAATTTACTTAAAATGAAGATAATTGCTGGTCAAAATAAATGGTAGCAATTAAGGTCTTATTCTGTAGAATGTGTAATGTTCTTAATGCTCGTTATTTTTTTTCAGCATTATGACATTTAATAACAGGACTACGGGCCCTATTAAAAAAGATTTTTAAAATGTATCAGAGATTCTGAGCCCCTGCACAAAACAAACACTACRAAATTAATCTGTGAGTGATCTATACATGTGACCAATATCAGAGGAAAGATGTTGGAGGTATTCTTTTATATGTTGTTTCACTGACGATAATTTGTCATTGAAGGATCACTACTGATATCCAGTTATAAGCATATTACACTTGGAAAAAGCTGTGGTCCTAGCAAACATTGAACAAATATAAAAGTGTCTTTGATTTCCAAATCTGTCAGTATGTCAGGATATTAAAAATCAAATGTATTGTGCTAGCAGCTCATATGTACATCTAAATCCCAGAAAATGACATTAAAGGAAAATTTCTTGGACCCATCTGAACATGTAGGAAAAAAGCCCCACCTGTTGGAGCTTCCTAACATGTACAGAAAACACTTCTATTTCTATGTCCTTTAACAGAACCATTTGTATGCTCTGAAGTAAACCTGCTCTATTGGTTGCAGTCCATCAGGGATTGCTATGTCTTTGTTTCTTCTTCCTTTTGGCATAATCAGTATAGTTAGTGGCACTTCAGCATGTTCACAAGAAATTTTTGACACAATTTGTAAATATGTAAAGCCCTTCTAAAACATTATACCTCTTGTTTTCTCACAAATGGCACTTATAAGTCATGACCGGATGTAGTCTGACTCTCTGCTTTGTCCTCTTTACTGAGATACACCATGTTTTTGCTTCCAAGTCAAAAAAATGTGTTAACAGATTAGAACAAAAGCAAATTAAGTCCAAAGTAAGGCCATGATTTGAAAAAAAATCTTGATTTAACAGTATATTTAAATATGCCACTATGTTTCTTTATTCGGTGTCCATAACAACCTAAACTGTAACCCATCAGCATTCCATTAGAAAAGGTAGCTCCCTCCTCAAGATTTGTAGTGGAGGAAGACTAGTGTCCTGCTACATATAAAACGATGTTCATGTGGTGATACTGTGCAGCATGTGGCTATATAGTATACAGATATAGTCCTAAAGTAAAAAAAGTCATCCATGCTTGCTTGGCTCTCCATATGAAATCACAGAGAGAAGATTAATGTGTCTAAAACACTATAATTATCAGTATTTTTAAAAAGATGCATTAGTTCAGTCCTTAAACAGCATTTCAGTGTGAGAGACACTTTGACTTTGCATTATTTTATGCACAGAAGAAATCAAAATTAGTGTTCAGGTCAAGAATGTTTTCATCTGCTCATTTTTTAAGCAAATATAAAAGGTTGTTTCATCTGCTGGTACTATTCACTTTGGGTTGTGTTTCAGCAGGACTTTTAAATGACAGTAATTTTTTTAGATGTATTGAATATAAAACTATGTTTGAAAAAAATCTGTGACTTTTAGAACTAATTAGAATTCAGCTTTGAAAGGTCAAATTTATAGAAATGAAAGAGAACAAATCTTTTGTTCATCCTCATAAAAAGTCAATTTTAATCCATTAGAAAAAAACTCTCAAAATTGAGTTATTTGAAGGATTTGAGGAAACGTATTGCTGCATGCATTGCATACAAAATCATATAGAGCACCAGATCGTTAGCTGGTGTTAAACAATATTGAACTTTACAGATTGCAATGTATTAGTTCACTATCTTGTTTTAAGATTGTAAAAGCTCTTTGTATGTATAACACATTGTCCTTCCGTAAAACTTAATGGGACTTTACAGGGAAACTTGCATGTTCCTTAGAGGCTACGCCTACAAAACAAATGAGGCAGACTGGTAGAAGCAGACATGTGCAGTGAAATAGTTGGTTCTGAGGATGTCTATACTAGATACATTTCAGGGTTTTTTATGTCATACTGACTCTAGCCTATTCCACAGACACAATGGTCAATCATAGCTATAATGCAATGCTAATCTAATGTAATAGATACACTCCTGAATGACTTCTAGTTTAGTTACACCCAGAAGAGATCCAGCTCATGAGCTTAGAGTCCACTCCATGGTGCCAACCAGAGCACAGTAGGTGGGATGATCAAGAGATCTGCTTCAAAAGCACATTCATGATCCATACTAGAACACCGAAGTAGACACACTTGCAGCTGCTCATCAATATTATCTTCACTGTCAAGTCCAGCACGACATGAAATTTTTCTTTAGAGAAGAAATGTGTACAGAAGAATTTACTTGCTGACATAAATTGACCAAAACCAGAGTTAAAATTGTGGTTTCCATGCCTGTTCCAGTGTCATTTCCCTTATTTAATACTTGGTTATTCTTCTTCCATTCCCACAATCCTTTAAGASTGGGTATTACTAACATATATATTCCATTTAGAGTTCACCTGAACTCTGATTGATGCTTTATTGACACACTTGTGTTCTAGAGTTAACAAACAGATTTTTTTGCTTCTGTCTTCTGAGGATATTTGGAGCACTCGGATCTATCTTTGGATACAGATTCCAARCTCTTCTCTAGTTCTTGTATATTCAGATCTTCTCTTTACTGCTTATGTTTACTTACCTTCTCTTTCCTGGAAGTACTTGTCAAATGTAAAAATGACCTTGCAAAACAATTTAGATCCAGCTTGCTATAAATTGGTTTCTCAGTATACGGTTATATGTGCATACATGTGCTTTTACATGCACACAAACAAAAACAGTCACCATATRCATAACAGAATTCATATCTTTTATATATGCATGTAATAATATAAACTTTGTATAATATATAGCAACAGAAAAACATCTGTCATAATACACTGAAGTAATTATGAAGGAACCTATATCTTCAGTGTCCTCTTTTTTAATATGTTTGGTGTCCTTATAGTCAGAATGCTGTTTCCTATGAATGGAATAAACTTGCACTCATTACTTTGAAGCCAGAACTATAGCTGTCTATAACAAAATTCCTGACTACAGTCCTGTGTTCGAGACTACGAACTAAGACAAATATCTCTGCTTTACTGTGACCTTTCTTTCTAACTATAAACCTATATATCAACAAAACCACCTGTTACATCTTTTCATAATCATGAGCTGAGGCAAAAAAAAAGTTCTGGGTCAGTACTGTGGCAGTATGAGGAGATTTTAATTTATAATGTATTCTAAGTATCAATAATAATAGGCTTTATTATTACTTATGCCCTTATAATTACATTCTTGGAGACCAATGTTTCTGTTAAAGTCACAAAAGTCTCAAAGATATAAGGGAGATTCAAGTTCTGCAGTGCTTGCCCTTGACAAAACTTCTCTTTTGAGTCACTGCACTATTTGCAAAGAGTTTTGCAGTGAATATACTGACATAATGATTGCAGTAGCAGATTATAAATAGCTGTATTTATACATAGCTCCAAACTAAAAGAGCAGCAGCTTGGGTGAACCATTTTTAGTAAGCACTTTTTTTTCCCTGTCTGTAATTTTATTCCTTGCTCCATTATGCTTCAGAGAACCCTGTGCTTGAAGCTTTAAAACTTATGATTCCTGAACATGAAAACAGACAGTTCTTAATCACATTTTAGGTGTTGTAATTTTCGGAGAGCGGAGTGGCAGCTGTACACTTTTCCTGTTACTTAGCAACGGAGCAAGAGGAGCTCTGGAGACCATGGCTGGTGGGATCACGAGCGGCTCACGTGTTGCTCCCAACATCTCTCTTCCACCTGTCAGTGCCTACAGGAGGACCAAAACCAAAACCAAAACCAGCTTCCCAAGGAATGCTACTGTATATATGATTTAATACTACTCTATACCAAATGTGTGACAGCTGAACACAGAGTTTGCTTGGTTAAGCATTCGATTGTCAGGGAAAAAAAGAAGTGAAAAGCACATATGTTAAGCTCTCAGCTATGCCAGTTATATTTTCTTGAGTCTTGTAATGTTCCATTAAAATCYTTGCTCACAGTGAAGATATTGACTAAAGTCTTCCTAGTTTTAAATTCCCATCACTTGCACTTTCTATACAAAATCAGTTTAGGCGGGTATCATCTTAGCCTCCATCTACAGTTGACAGGAAAAGATGRAGATCTCCAAAGATAATTCTGATTTTTGATCCTGTCCTCCGCCCACTGCAGCTGGGTGGCCCCTGGCCCTGGCATGGCCTCGGTGGCAGCTCGGCCGGGTCCCTCTGGGGTAGGGTGGGACTCCCCAGCCCTCCCTCTGGGATGGAACAAGAAGGAAAAATGGCCCTTTGTGTCATGGGTGGGGTGGGGCACCTGCCACCTTGAACATCACACTGCTCCTGGGGGTGACCTCAGATGCTGGCAGCTCCTCATAGCTCCCTGTCCTGCATGAGCAGCACTGCCACATTGGCCGTAGGGCCCAGAGGAACAATGGAAGGGCAAAGGTAACAGCAAAAGGAAAAAATGGTAGCTACTAAGAAAGTTTTCACCTATAACAATTTTAGCTCTATTAGCAATTAAGTTTTTTGATATTAGTTAGATAATTTGGGCTATTTGAGTTTTAAAACATTAATTGTACAGTGTGTTTTTGTCTCCATGTTGTGCTCCCTTTCACTCATAACAGGATGTCATGAGTGTGAGAGTAGGCTAAGTCATCCTCTCAGAGGACCCTTCCTTCATTATTCTCCTTAGAGGAAAGCCTAACACAACTGATTTCTTAGCGTGGGCTCCTATCTTCCTTCCCCAAGCATCTGAGATGAATTTACAGCACATCTTGTGATTTTTTGAACCTGGAAGTGCCATATGGCTTGGTTGGCTCCAGGTGCAGGCCAAAATTAGAAAGACGTGAGAAAACACATCATTGTTGGATACTTGAAAGATACTAGTCTCTCAAGGTGCCAGGAGAAGGGAAGAGAGGTGGCCTGTTCGAATCCTTCTCCCCTCTAAGCTGTGGTGAGACCATCCCATCTATCCACTTTTCTCCATTGTCACTGGTGCTCTCAAGGAGGACAGAAATGAGGGTAAAGACTTAATCTGGATCAAATGTATGCGCATGGTCTTGGTGAGTGTGGGGAAGGATAAGCTTGGGGAGAGAAAGCCCCGCTGTGTGGAGGAAAGCATAAGGAAGAGTGTGTCCAAGAGGAAAAGCAGGCAGGGTGAGTATGTCCCATACAACTAACTAGGCTGGCAGATTTTGATCACATGTTCCCAGAAAACTCAGGCCAGTTTGTTTTAGGATAGCACAGCTTTGAGCTGTTGTCAAGGCGCAAATTTCTCTACAAACATGCTCCCCTTCCCCCAGCATGATCTGATCTATGCTACCTCCCATTTTTCCATCTTATAACTTGCTGAGCCAATACTCTAAATCCGAATGCTGATGCTCCCAAATAAATCCTTCTATGTGCATCTCTGAATGAAACATTTAATTTCTTTTCACATACTTGGGAAGATAGGTACTAGCTTAAAATAATTTATAAATGGCCTAATATTGTTCCTTGAGTATATGCTTATACTGTAATATTAAAGGAAATGTATAATTTTCCTTTTATAATACAAGTGAAGAATTGATGGTGGCAGTCAAAAAAGAAGTGCTGAGGCCTGAGGTTGGGACAGGAGATTCTCAGTCCTCTCCATTTTCTGGATTTTTTTCCAGAACATGCAGTTTTGGAACCCTTTAAATCCTTCATTCAGTTAATTAGTTTTACAAATAATAGCTGGTTACTCAAAGTCTGCATGTGTTTTATTTTAATTCACTATCATTTTAACCATCCAGTATTACATGTTGTTTTTCCTCCTCCCTCTCTCTAGATCTGTTGTGTCTACTTTTTACAACTTGCCAAATCATGAGGTAAATGGTAAATTTTCTCAGGGCTCTTGCTATGTTGGAGTCTTCATTTCCTCTGCCATAAGAGTAAATAGATTTGGAGCAAGTCTAACGGAAGGAATAGCTATTCCTTTACACTACAGAAAAATGTGTGTTTCTTCTCAGTGAAAGCTGTAGTCTTGCGAAATTAATTAAAATGAGCTAGTAAAAGAAGAAGAAATGCAAAGCAGGCTGGTGTTTGCTCACTTGTTAGGGCTAAGATAACAAAATAGGGACTGGAACAGAACAGAACGATACTTTTTGCCATGTCTGGAGTTTCTGAGTATTTGGAAATGGGTTCAAGCAAATAAGTCATTTAAATGTTAAGATATTCTTAAGAACTTGAATAATTTGGCTGTCTATGAGTATGCAATGAACAATGCTTAAATGTGAACATACCAAACTTTGCAAAAAGTCATGTGCCAAGGCTACTCAGTCTGCTGGTACATGTGTGTTCTGGATCCAGAATGTAATTGTCACAAGTGGATCACTGTGTCAAAACAAATCACTAAGTAATGTATTTCCAAGGAGAAATTTTTAGTTCATCATACTTAAGCTTTTAAACTGGAATTTTAAAAAAGTTCATGGCATTAAGTTCCACAGGTTCTGTATTTCACTCTGATTAGGACAAGGAATGCCCTTATAATGTCTTGAAAATTTCTACTTTTATCACAGCTATTGTTAATAAATTTCTGTCTATAATGAAGAAACTCTTGGTGCCTCTAAACTGTTTTTCCTTTGTATCAGACACTGATTAAAACAGAAATCATTCTGCAGTATTAAATATGATAAATCAGATAAAATTATCATGGAAAGATAGTACTAGAATAGAGTCGAAGAAAGCCTTTATATAAAGCAATTTACTTTCTGCAGACTGAATTAAATGCAGAGACTGGAATGTAGAAAATATTTTCCATATAAAATGTTACCTTGAAATAGTCCTAGATGTTATATATCATGTACCTTAATAAACAATAGTAATCAGAACAGTCAGAAATTTGTGTGTGGGGGGGTTCCTTCTGCAGATTGGTTGTCCACCCAAAGATAGAATGAATAAATAAAAGAATAAAAGTTTTACATCCAATTTTATTATTTGTTTTTAGTGCTTTGATTAAACCACAATATAAATAAGTAGGTTTTACCTAAGTACATTCATTCTGTAGTTTTATTTGAATATTAATAACTTTTTGTCTTAATCTACTGCCTAATGATGCTATGAACTATTAAAGAGCTGGCACATTTCACCACAAAGGTGGTTGCATTTAAGTGGCGTGTAAAATGATTCCTCTGTTCCTTTCCCTCCTCATGAGAGTGCTGTGTGTTTAATTAATTCAGGTTTACAAAGCATTCACATGTCCTTGGATGAATTGCACAATAGAAATGTCAAGTGGTGGTGTTAAATAGCAGAATTTAAGAAAAAGTATTAAATGATGTTTTATTGAAAATAGTTTAGAGGATAATATTTATGTAACTTATTTTCTTGGAATAGAATAGGAAGAGTTTATATTGMATTTTCATGTTCATTTATTAATAAAATGTACTTTTAAGAGGAATTTACTTATTGTGGTATTTGACAGGATTTTAAGGTTCTAGAGTACAAAATTTCACTGTGCCACACAGTTTGATGTTGGAGCATTCACGTAGCAAAACATTCTTCTACTGATAGCAGGTAATACTTCAAAACTAGTGAAATTGCATCAGGCTTAATCATATGATGAGCTGAATGTAAAATGTACTATGTTTAAAGACATAGCACTAGCAGCTCCAGATGATTAGTTTTATATAGAAAAGTGGGATTTTTTTTATGGATGTAATAGAAAAAATAAGGGTGTTAGCTAGAATTATTATTTGGGTCTAAGTAAAATCTTGGGTATGAGCTTCCAAGCTTACAGAATGTCCCTAACCCCATAAGAAAAAGAAAAAGAAAAAGAAAAAAAAAAAAGTACTGTGCAGTCATTTATTGCTACAATCCTGCGTGGTACTGGGCCTCATTAACTTCCACTGACATCAGTGAGAAATAAGACTGCTCAGTGCCTCATGGAAATTCTCAAACTTTTGATATAATTTCAAGCAGCTAAAAAGGAAAAAAGAGGTATCATTTGTCTTTTACTATATGAGGCGTGAGGCTTGCTTAATGAGAAGTGCAAAGATCTTTGTGGTCATCCTGTGTGCCTCAGCATGTTGTCTCTTGGAGTACATTTTGTGTGGCAATGAATCTCTGTCAGAATTCCCGTTTTCTAAGCTGGGCTTCCCTTCACAAAATTGTTCATCTTTGCAAATACCATGACTCCAGGCTGTTAGAATGCCGGATAAGTGGAAGTGGCTTTCCTGAGCAGCATACTGTATTTTGTACAACTTATCTATGATTTATGTCCCTGGTTATGCTTGTGCTTCTGGACAATGTTTTCTTAAAAACCTGAATTGCCTCCCTGGCACCACATCTAAAAGGGGAAACATTGTCTGSGTCGTGTTTCAAGTGGCAGTTATAATTGTAACTCCAGAGGCCCTCAGGTGACTAAACGGTCAATACCTGACTTCTTAATACTTGCTTGAAAGTTATCATATTTCTGCTAAGATTGTCCAGTTTATAAATGAGATGTCATTGTCAGATCAGTACACTTCCCAACTGCAGAAATATTTTCTGTGCAGCCCCTTGTATTTGTGCACTTTCTACACTTACTTTCTGCACTTCTCTGATGTCTCAGAAGGAAAAATACTGCTGCAGAATACTTAATAAGATGCTGTAAGATATCCATGCTGTGTATAAACTGATACAATTATCCATTTTATCTGTTCTCTGAGCTATTAACTTAATTCACTYGGTAAAATAGTTTGCAGAGATGCCCCACCTTTAAATTGTCTTCAACATGCTTAACTTTACTATAATGAATTTCTGCTATGAGTATTCTCACTAATATTGAGTGGGTGCTAAAAGTCTCCTGCAATGCTTACAGTGTAGGAGGGGAAAATATCTCGAGCCTACAGCTGCTTAAGACTGTAATGTTGGAATTCTCCTGCATTCCAAAACAAAACTGTTTTTAAGTATGGCTTTTGGCAAGCGATCCTACAGATTTCCCACCTACACATGCTTAACATTCAGAGGCAGCTACTGTGCAACTTCCAAAATGCAAACTTGGAAGAAGAATGTTATGAAATAAAGTCAAAACCAAAAGCATTACTTGGCTTTAAGCGTGAAAATGCCTCAGACTGGTGAAGAGATCAAGATGGTACTTGATGTAAAAGGCCATGCATCATATCTTCTCTGACCCAGTCTTTTTGAAGTCTTTGAACAAGTGTCTTTGACTAAATAAATCAGAATTTCAGCGGAACTTCAGTTTTGTGTCCTCTTGGGAATCTCTGCTTGGAAACTGCCATACCTTTTTGAATCCCTTCCTCAATTTCTGATCACAGGCTGACTTAGAAAGAGTAGAAGACTGTTAACCAAAAATGTTGCATAATCTGATACAGAAAGCTAAAAATACTCTGTCACAAAAACAAAAAGAGAGAAAAGCTGCAAATTTTACATAAAATATCTTTGCTGTTCCAAAATAAGCCTGTCAAAATCATCACAATTTTGCAAAACTTGCTTTCTCTTTTTCCTTTCTTTTTCTTTCTCATTTTATTTTTTCCTTTCATTCATCCTTTCTTGTGTTCTTGTCTTTCTTTTGTTCTTATTTCCTTCTTTTTTCTTTCTTTCTTTTTCTCCCCTCACTCCCTCCTTTTCCTTTTCCTTTTCCTTTTCCTTTTCCTTTTCCTTTTCCTCGAAACACTATTTAGGCAATTTCTTTTTCCAGTCTTGCCTTTAACTGAGGTTTAACTACTGTGGACTCCTAGAAGAAATATTAAGATTTTATGAAGCTATCTTAGAAAATTAAGAGGACCAAAGTCTGGACCCCAAGGTTATGTTTATACTGAGGAGTAGATATGTCCTTAAAAGGTAGGTGTTAATCTGGTCCCTCAATCAAGTGGGGATGTGGCCAGAATGAAACTTCCCCTTAATTTCTCTCATTCTTCTGAACAGAAAGGAAAGCAGAAAAAAAGTACACACGCACACAAATCTCTTGTTGATGTAAAGATGTGGATAAGTTAGGCATCCAGTCATCGATGCTGGAAACAATTCATAGTTCCCACAGTTAAGACAGAGTCTATACAGTAAATGAAGAGAACTAAGTGTTTCCAGAAAGCACTTTAGACCAAGCAAGAAAGATTGTCAATTATGCTTAAAAGACAGAGTCTAAAATCTTCCATCGTGGTTTTCACATGGGTGAATCCTGATCCTTCTGAAGTCAGTGGAGTTTTCTATTTGTAACATTAGTATTAGGAAATAGCTTTAGAAGAGGGTGTGGTATATATTCAACAAGTAGATAGCTAGCTCTCGAACTACTCATCCATTGAAATGTACTAAGCTATGCATGAAAATAGGAGATAATAAAATTAAGAGGGTTAATAGATTCAGATCAAAAGCTTGTGAGTTAAATTAGTTCTTCAATAAAGAAGCTACAGAATTTGTGTAGCTCGTTTTTCAAAAACAGACTTTAAAAGCTCTGCTTGTTAYGATGGACTGAGATACCCCAGGAGCTGTATAACACGAGATGTTAGGAAAAATGCATGGTGTTGGGTTAGTTCAGCTATTTCCATTTTGAGAAATACGTCTTCCCTTCTTGGGGATGTGAAATTTATCTAGGGGTGGAGGAGGAGAGACAGAGCTTCCTCTAGATCACTTACTAAGTGCATCAGAAAATGTCACCTTATGAGTTTCCTGGGGTTGCTATAGTCTGGACTGTTGCAAGTTGTCATAGGTGTTTAGGTACATGGACATATTTGTCAGAGGAAGAGGAGCTACCAAAACTATTAAACAGGGAAAGAAAGGGTTACCAAGCTAAAAGAGTTGAGGAGGAGCATAAGGCTAAAATATTGATGGATCAAGCCCTGGGTGAGTTTAGAGTTGCCTTCTAGAGAAGCACTAATATGGGTAACACTTTTGGGGGCTGTTGTTGCCGTGCTCTCGCCCGGACCCACGGTGCCACCAGGGGAGCGCTGCAGCCTCCTCTACTGCAGGGTCACAAAGCACAGGCCTCAATGTGAGAGATGCTAAAATGGCGTTTATTCTGGGCTGCGTGCAAGCTTACATACAGGTGCACTTCGTTTCCACCCCTAGGCTGCGCGTCACACCGCGTGATCTTCCGCTACGCCTAGTCTACCGCTTCTCATGCAAATATCTTGTCTATGCAGTTTCCCAAGATCCACCACATCTCCCCCCCTTTCTAGAACCTCTTTTTCCTGTACTATTAATTGATATACTCTACGCTCATGTCTATCAAGCAGTTAAGCCGTACATGCCGTAAGCAATAATTCAGAATTAGCAAGCCGCAGCATATCACTATTACTACTGTGAGTGCTATCAAGCCTAGTGTTATAAGCCATTTCTAATCAAACCATGACAAGATCCACGCCCCTGTGTTGACTTGTTCCCTGTCAGGAAAGTCTCTGTCGGCCCCGCCTCGGGGTTGAACGGGATGCAGTAGTGAGCTGCTCCGTGCGCCTGTGCTCATCTCCTCCAGTATGACTCTGYGGTCCCCGGAATCATGAAGCCGGCGATAAACATCAATGCAGCCATGCAGCAGCATCCCGTCTGGCGTTGCCCTGTTCAGGATGGAATCTCACCAAGAATGATTAGTTACACCCCAGACCCTTTCGTATGTGCATTTAAGTCAGGTYTTATGCATTTCATTGGAACCCACCTTATCTGCTCCTCCCGTTTTATCGYGGCATACCCTCTTCCCTGTGATATCAGTTCCCATCYTGTCTCCCACTCCCCTTCCCCTGGGAAGCGGWCCTTCACACCTGGACCCGTCGAGGGCGGTAGGTGCCCCCAATGTCTCCTCACTGGCTCCATGGGGCAATCCCCTCTGCTGTGATGGTTCAGCACATAGAGCRCGCGATGCAGTAGCATCGCCTGTTTCTCAGGAGGGATGCCTCCCCCACAGCCTTCCGCCTCAGCTAGGGATTTTATTTTACTTTTCAGCGTTTGATTGGCCCGTTCTACGATTGCCTGGCCTGTGGAGTTATAGGGCAGGCCTCTGAGTAGAACAATTCCCCATAGCTGTGCCCATTCGGCTGTGCTCTGAGAGATRAAACAGGGCCCGTTGTCCGTCTTTATCTTCRCTGGCACCCCTAGCCAYGCAATGGCTAGGTTCCWGTGGCTCTGTGCCGCTCGGGCCGTCTGCTTCTGATGCTGTGTTGCGATGATCACAGTGCTACAGGTGTCTATTGTTACCGCCAGCCAAGGCCGTGG
>NW_020447573.1:0-68634 GCF_003343035.1 Apteryx rowi
CTCCTGTCCATCGTGCTGACATCATTTGTAAAGTGAGGCAGCGAAGGGGCAGAGACGCATGTTGGATATCTTCTGCTCATGCTGGTGCTTCTCGCTTTGGGCTGCTCCATCTCAGAGGTATGGGGGCCACATTCAGCTTCAGGCTCTGGGCTATCATGGGCAGAACCGCTCTGCTGAGTAGCCCGTGGGTGTTCTGTGGTGAGAAAGAGCCCGTTAGCTAGTTTTCAGTGGCCACCTGAAGGGAAAAGGGGACTTTCCCAGTGGGACCATGCACCCTGGGCAGATGCCAAGCCTTAGTACCTATGGACTTGCAGAGAAGTTAAGGAAACACAAGTGCCACCAAGGGCAATATCGTGGGAGGGTGCAGTGCTAGTACATGGCGAGCAACTCTGAAGAGGGGAAGTTTTACAGCTGTTGGACATCTGTCCTGCATTCTGTTTGAGGAGTGCTGTCATTTGGAGCTTCTGGAAAGTGTTCCAGCAGCAAGACCCTGCAATAATGTATTGGACCCTCTGCACCTCTCTGCATTTCCACTGATGTCTTCCACTCTCCAATTCAAGAGTTGGAAGCAGCAGCCCCGGGTCGGTGACAAGCCTCAGCCCATCCTCTTACCTGCAGAATTGCCTGTGTGCTCCCAGGACTCCTCAGCCAAAGGGCTGAAAGGCAAGGCCATGTCCTCCCCAAACATTGCTGCGCAGTTGTCTATGAGGAACTCCACCAACACCGTCACCTGCACACAGAGAACCCTGTCTTTCAGGCCAAGGCGCTGAAAACATCTTGAACGGTCTTTCCTGCTCCTGACTGCCCTTTCTGCACCGAAAGCTGTAGCTCTGTGGCTGCAGCTCCATGAAGCTGCTCCACACGAGCCTGGGAGCTGAGGCAGAGAGGTGCCTTTGGCTGCAGCTGTGCTTCGTGGTGAAGGGCAGCCCAGGGCAGGGTGACTTGTGCCAGAATAGCAGCCAAAAGTCAGAGCGGGGGTCCACTCTGGAGCGTGAGGCCTGACGCTGCTGACAGACTGATCGGGCTCAACACAAACAACACGGCATTAGCCACTGCTGTGTCCATGCCATGCAGGGGGCAGGCGGGTAGCTAGGCCCACAGCATGTCCCTTGCTATCTGCATGTGCTGCACTCAAGCTGTGATGTGAAGCAGGGGGCTGCAAGGCAACTGCTGCTGTTGCTCAGAGGAGGCGAGAGGAGAGATTTGCCTGTCACATTGCAGATAGCCCAGCTGAGGGGCACCCCCAATGTGCAGAGGTGCTCCTTCGTTTCGGTTTTGCAGTGGTGGTGGGATCTGGGTGGATGGCTTGCATGTGCCCTGAAGAGGGTAGCTAGCTGCTGAGTTCAACATACCTTGTCATTCATCTCTTTCTGCACTTCCAGCGGGAGCGTGTTGTCCGTGTCTGAGCTCAGCAAGTTTGGCCCAACGCAGATTGCAAGGTTGCTGGAGTCCATCCTGTTGGTCTCTGCGTTTTGGCTGATGTGGTGGAGCACAGCAAGCAAGTGCTTGAGCAAGAGGAGATTTGGCCTGGGCAGTTTGTCAGCCACTCTAAGTGAACACAAACAAAACGTAACATGAATTCAGGGTGCACGGGCTGCTACTTCTTCCTGCAAGCAAGTTAGACTCACCCAAATGAGGCTTCCTCCAAGAAGAGGACTGCATGTGCTTTTTTGCACTACTTTACACAAGTACTCTTCAGAAATCCCTGACTGCAGCTGAGCATGTGGTTACTTATAAGATCTTGAATGACAAGATCTTAACTGAAAGGTGAGCGTTTCAGCACAGTCCACGTTTTTCAGATCAACAGCACTAATAGAGGAGATGTCAGAGACGTCATTGGAGGCTTTCCAAAGGCACATGACAGCCTGTGATTGTTTTCTGCAGCTTTCAAGGCATCCTAAGTCAGCCTCCAAATCTGCTGCTTCTGAAGAACGAAACATGGTGGTGATGTCCAAACATCTGACTTCCCACCCACTAAAGTGAAGACTTGCTGTTGGTGCCTGACCATCAGCGTAGTGACTACATTAGCTGAGATACAGCAACCTCCCTCCTGTTATTATGCTAAGTGTTTCTAGAGCAATCTCAAACACCTTGTGGAAGTGTTATTGCTAGAGAAGTGCTCTTTTGTGCCACTTTCACACTAAATTTACCTCCACAGGAGGACTAGCAAGCTGACAGAGAAGACAGTTTTTTTCCATGAGACTCGCCATTGCCAGAGAAGTCCCCGGCCTCCACCAGCCGCTCCATAACACTGTGACTGGCTACAAAACTTACTCTTTCAAGCCTTCAATTTTTTCCTGCTTGCTTGGCTTCTCCAGAGCTAGCATCCACCTCTCATACAGGTCGGCCGACAGGAGTTTGGAGGGGATATTTCGGAGGAAGTCCTGCAAGGCCAAGATACTGAGATGAGGTTTGGCCGGTACCCCTCAGCCCAGAGGGAGCATCACGGGGACTTGGGCTCCCTAGGAGGCAGGTTGCTTTGAGCTACCTGCTCTCAGAGGTGCTCGTGACCACTGACAGAGCAGTGGGCTGCGTGAGTACGTGCCAAGTTACACTGATATTAGTGCAACAGCAGGGCCTCACACCTTTTAGCCTTCTGTGCATCCCAAAATCTCAGTATTCCTCCCTGAGGAGGATGCTGAGAAGAATGAAGTGAGTTTCCTGTGGGCATGCAGGAAATCAGTGGCAGAACAAGTGGAACAGAAGATCGGGGGAAAAGACAAACGCCAAGCTTGCCTACGCCTGAAACATTTAGTTTGGCTTCAGTGTGGTTTTGGCTTTGAGTCCCACCTGGGCCCATCTAGGCACTCAAGTGGTCCCATGCAGATTTGCAATGTACTCTCACAGCTCAAAAGCAGAAATATTCACCTTCAAGACCACTGCCCACAGGGGCACAGGTCTGCTTTTCCTATCAGCTCTGGGGTTCGTCTCAGTGCTGGGAAAGGACCCTGCAGCCCAGGCCAAGAAGCAGGCAGGGTCTGCCCTGGACACAACTGCTCCTAAGGGGGAAAGGGTGGGAAAAGAGGCTCTCTGAGAAGGTTACAAAGGACTCAGGGGCACGCTGTGAAAGCAGGGCTGTGAGAGCCAGCGCTAGATGAACATGGGAATAGGAATGGAAATAGGGAGATGGCCAGGGACATCCCCTCCCAAAAGCTGATGGGCTGCCACTCCTAAATGCCAGCTGCCAAAGCGATTCAGGCTCTCAAGATGCTTTATAGAAAGAGACTCCCGTGTTTCCGATTCTTTGACCCAGATGGCCCATAGCTGAGGAGACACAAAATTGCAGGAAGGCAGTTGGGAGTGATCTGGGCCTCTGGAGGTGCAACTGTTCCCCAGTGCGTAGGAGCTGGCACGTGGCAGCTGTTTGCACTGGGGTCTGGAGAGCTGGGCTTTGGGGTATGCAGGCCGCCTGGCTGCTGCAGAAGATGATGCCCGCTATTTTTTGAGCGCAAAGAAAAATTGCTGTTCTGTGATGGGTCTTCTGAAAGGAAACTGTTTTGCCTTTGTGTTTGTAAGAAACCTTCCACCTSTGCAGGGCAGAAGCACTATGGGTGATCTCCCACCTCCCTGCAGGGGCTCCTCCTGACCACCTTCACCTCCATACCCCCTTTCCCCAGTCTGTGTCCCCAGGCAGGAGTTGTCCCYGGCACGCTGGCAAGGCTGTGGGGCAGCCGGCTGTGCGCCTGGGTCACGCGGGAAGGCCCCAGAGGCTGCCAGCTCCTGGTCCTGCTCAGAGCCACGGGAGCATCACTCGAGCAAGTGCACGAGGGCAGAGGACTCAGGGAGATGGCACCGCCATCACAAAAGGGCAGGACAGGCTGCAGCAACCCCACGGCAAAGAAATGGGAGAAGACTCTCATATTGCCCATTGCAAATTGTACACACTACATTAGTGACACCCGTCTGGAGTTTCCTCCTATGCTAAACCACAAAGATGCTGAGCCTTTTAAAGGCTAGTCGTATTTCTAATGTGAGGAGCCAACAGCAATACCTTTTGCTTAAGGTTATCCAACAGTCAGCACTGGGATCCTGGGTATCAGTGCTTTATAACTGTAGCTGCTGAGCATTTCCACGCCACCTCTCAGCCCTGGGCTGATAAGTAACTCCTGTGACTCCGGTAGGTCTTGATGAGTAACTCTCTCACCTCTTTGCTGTGGAGTGAGAATTCAGTGTTTTAGCTTTGCACCAGCAGGATGAGGTGCCTCAGCTGGCTGAGGGAAATGGTGCAGCGCAGCTCCAGCACACTTAGTGTGAGTGAAGCGGGGACTCTAATGCACAGATAGCCAGGATCCTGGACTGTTGTTTTRTATTTTGTGGCTCTCACAGAAATGTGCCTGTAATTTTCATGGCAAAAAAGGAAGCAGCAGAATCAAACTGCTGAAAATCAGAAATTATTTTCTGGACTAGATCTTCCAAAAGGTTGTATCCCACGTGGGCTCCAAGATACTTCGGGAAATTTTCAGAAGAGCTCATGTGTTCAGCTGCTTTGAAAATGTGCCCGTGGAAACTGCCCACATGGAAATCCAGTCCCACAGAGCTCACTGGAAATGACAGGACACCCCCTTCTCWCTAATGTTCTGTATCTGGAATTGGATACTCAGACATTGACAATCAACACTGCAGGCATCATTTCTCTGAGGCACAAAGCTTTCGTGGGACCCAGCCCAAGAACCAGGTGTTTTCTGTTGCTAAATCTCTTCCCAAATAGAGACTTGCTGGGCTGCACGCACGCATRCGCGAAAACACACACACACGCAGAGCTGATCTCACATGTTATGCAGGAGACTCATTCACTCTGGGGTCTCTGCCAAGGGATCAGCAGATGACATTTCCCTGCCATGTGATATCATCCACAGAGCTTCACAGAGCAAACATCACACAAGTGAGAGGGTGCGTGTGCGCGCGCGCACACACACACACACACTTAAACACACATGCATGCACATGCTCACATGTGTACACACACACACACACACACACACACACACTCACCCCTTGGTGGCTGTGGAAGTGAAGTGCTGATCAGCGATGCAGAGAGCCAGAGCCCAGCTCTGTTTGTGGCACAGACCCTGTCCCGGCCCTCAGCAAAATCCTTTGGCTCCCAACAGCACCACCAGCAGGAGCCTGAACATGCACAAGGATCGTGGTCGCTATTGTAAAAACAGAGCTGCTCTCTCCCAGAAGGGCAGGCACTTCCAGGCGCTTTTTCCAGCACCATCAGAACGGGGCACTTGTTCACTCAGGCATTGCGCTACGTCCAAAGGATCACTTGTAGCACAGGGGAATTAAGTGCTACTTGCTTTCAGGAGCTGAGTCCTCTTCAAGTCATGCTGACTCTGGGTATCTGTCAGAAAAAGCCCCAAACAGTACCACGCATGCACCGTGAGGCTCCCTAGCTTTGTGAGTTTTTATCCAAAGTGGCTGTTCAAAACCTCCCTGTGTCCATGTGGTTTCCAGGTATTGATCTCTGTGTAAAGTATAACACCAACAACCAGCTCAGCAGCTGAGCTCACTTGTTGCRCAGAGGATGCTGAGACAGGTTCATATGCACAAGAGTTTATTTCTGGGGTCTGCAGCTGGTGGCATACATCAGCTCTTGCAGTGAAAGTTACTTTGGTGGAAAGGTAGAACAAAAAGAGTGAGACAAAAAAGAAAAGAGAAAACTCTCTGCAGCAGCCTGCCAGGAAGAAAAGGGGCAGGGGACTGTGGGTGAGTATCCTCCCCGGGCAGCCTCTCCAGTGCAACAGGTGCTCCCCACCACAACACTTTGGGAAGGGACAAAAAACTTTCCCCCTTTCCATCTCTCCCACTAGTTGGGGCTGCCAAGACAGAGTTTGGCCATGAGCATAACTCGGAGTCGCTGCGGGGCTGCTGTATACCTCTCCGTACAGCTCCTCCCAGGCAGCTGAACCTGCCGAAGCTTCCACAGCGCATAGGCTCTGGCCACAGGGACTCTGCATGCCCCCTCACATCACCCACAGCGCAGTGAAGGGGAAACAGGAGGTCAAGGACACCAGGTCCCTGCCAGCGGGGCTGGCTGCTRAGCTCTGCACTGGGACAGTCAAGTGAAACCCTTTGAAGTCTTTGAGGGCTAAAGACACCAGGAAGTGGAAGGTGGAAAACATCTAGAAGAAAGGGACTTAAACTTTGCACTGAATAGTGCAGACTGAGCAGCAGAAGGGACATCCTAAACACCAGAGATTCTGCGACTACAGGCCAATCTATCACATGTAGTGGTGGACAAGGACAATCAATGGAGAACAGAGCTGGAACAACTTTGCCTCGGGAAGAACACCATCAGCTAGTATTTCTCCTTCCCCAGCCTCTGTGGTTCTGGGAGATGCAACTTAAAAGGACTATAAGCCTGAATATTTGGTCTGGAGGAAGAAACACTGCTGAGAACTCCCAGAAAAATGGCTTTAAAGTAGAGGAGTGTTAAGGACTGGTGTCTTCACTGACCTCTGGCAGTAATGGACAGGTTTCATGGGAGATCAGACCACCCATGCAGCAGAAGAGAGCATGAGACATTCCCAGGCAGCCAGGGACAAGAGCCCCTGGCCCAGAAGAAACCACTGTGGATTGGTTTACTAAACTGAAATGCTGAGATCTGTAGGATTTGAAGCAAAGCATTTCTTTCCTAGCACTTTTTCAAAGGCTGAATGTTTTGAAACTGGACTAAATTGTGTTAAAAAAGAAAACCAAAAACTTTTCAAAAGCTAACTCCCTTCCCCCTCAGCAGTCATATTTTTAACATTCTGGTTTGGTAGACATTATTCTTGGGCAGTTTTTCTCACCCTTAGTGAGACAACCATGAGAAGCAATGCTCTTTTGTACTGCACTATAGTTTGATTTAGAAACATTCTCCCTTTTACATGCACACATGCACACTTACGCTCACAGGCTTGTGCATGTATTTATATCCCTGTACATACATACGTACTCTTCTGAGCCAATTCACTTAGTAAAAGTAGGCAAAGAAGACCTAGTCACCTTTACAGGTGGTGTTTTTGCCCTCTTGAAAAAAAACTTCAGGTTGGAATATTGCTATCAATTCCTTGAACTAATTATTATTATTCCTGTATTGCACAGAGCTCCCAGGAGCTAAGAGAGAGCAACGTTGACTCGATGTCAGTAAAAGGCTGTTCCTGCCTCAAGTGATACAGGCACAGAAGCAGATCCTGCACTGCTCCTTGCACTGAATAAATACCTTGCGGAGAGCGGTCTGAGTGGTGCCATTAGGGTTACCTGAGGAGGAAGGTAATTGTCACCATAAGTAATGGTAGCAAAGTCTGGATCTCAGTGTGTACAAGACGTGGCAGATGGGGCGCAAAAGCAAATGGGCTGGCTGACAGCAGGCACTTCAGTAATGATCCATCATATGAGCTAGCAGACTCATCTCTGATTTTCCTGGGCTATTTTCCAGATTGCGTTTTCACTTTTTTTTTTTTCTTAAGTATCTGCAAATGAAAGCCTGCTAAAGTCTTGGATAAGATAAGTGTCTCTTTAACTTCTCAGTCTCTTACGAATTTCAAGTAGCAATTTTTTATTATCTTAATTAGTGACTGCCTGTTTTAATTAGGCATCACAGTTAATCTTACCCCACTGACATGTATGAGGCTTTGTACAGAGCAAAATGGCCTTTTTTTTTAGCATGAGCACCAAAAGACACATGAATTGTAAGAAATAGGATGACCACGTTTGCAATTCTGATTTCCATTTTCTTCCTTCCACTCTAGTCTTCGGTTGCCACCTTCTGAAATTCTCAAATATTTTATATGCAGATAGGTCCTAGCAAAGACATCATGGGAGCTAAAAAAAAATTTCTTCCCTTCCCCAATGATCCAGAAAGCATTTCTGATCAAAACAACAGTAGGCAAAAGCAATGGTCTATTTTTCTTCCCTGAAAGTCGCGAGCCATAATTTTATTTGCTAAACTTTAGTTAATATCAAATAATAAACAAATATGTAAATGTATAAATAAATCACTCCTGATCCTGTTGTCTGGGCACAAATTGCAACTTCCACAAAAGGTGGCCTACATTAATGTCCCAGGGGGCTTAACTGAGCCTTCACAATAGTTGTATTGATGATGCCAAAGCTGGTGTAACATCCCCATCAATTTTTGAAGGCTGCCAGAGAATGTCAAAGAAGAAACTCAGCACCTTGGAAATAGGTTTTATTTATATTTTAAAAAATGGATCACTCAGCATTAAAACTGAAAAAATACAAGGAAAAGAAAAGAAAACAAAAAGCCTCCAAAACTCCCCAGATCAAATAAAGCCAAAACCAGATGGTAATACTGAGAAAGCTAGAACTGATATGGAGTGGCAAATTATACAGAAACAAGTGCACTGTCATGGTAATTAGATGCAATTTTGCAGTAGTCTGTATCTACTCAGTCTTTAAAAGAGTCTGGCTAATTTTGAAAAGTGTAYGTATTTTGTTGTTTCTTTTTGAAGGAATCCAGAACTGTGGACAGTCTGTGACAAGATAATTCATCTGTCCCCTTCCATAAGGTCAAACTGAAACTTTTTTAACCAGCTGACATTTGAGAGGACAGTTACTTGTCCTTCTTATGGGAAAGAGCAGTTCCTATGCTTTTTCCTAGGTAAAATATCATCAGCTGGACTGCAAGAGGTTGTGTTCTGTCAAGAGAACTTGTCATTGCCTGAAACAGATCAAAGTGATATATCAATGCTTGAAACAAAAAAGTTATAACACACTTTGAATTGACTGAAAGTCCTCTGTGCTTGGGTCACTTGGGTATTGACAAGAACCTGAAGAGTGTACAGCAGTAGAAAGTCAAGAAAAGCCCTTTGAGCTTTCCTAGCAGTGTGTAGTTGTTTAAGAGCTCTGTACGATGCTCAGCAAAGTCAACGGGGCTGTTCCCAAAAATTGTGCCTCAAGGTGGCTCAGGCCGAGCTGAATGCCTGTAGGGGGAACGAAAAATGCAATACAGAGCCTTCACCTCCAAGCCAGTGACATGACAGACCCCAGTCCCTAATGTCCTTTGGCCCTGTCCATCATTCCTGCATGCTTGATAGACTCAAATTTGGGCTGTAGGGGCCTCAAGGCCGGTGCTCGTTACTTCTGACATCCTATGATACACTACTTATACCTGTCACACTGTCCGTAATAATCCTGGTGTGAGATCTTGGCTGTACCACCAATTAAGCAAGCACCCACGAAGGATCTTCTCTTTGCAAGTGTCCGCAAGCTGGGCAGCACCATGCTTTCCACTGCATTTCTCCCAGCCTGTTGATTTTCGAGCCCTCTTCTCCGGCGAGAGGGCACCAAGTGCAGCCAGCGCCTGGCCCTGCTCCTGCGAGAGCCCTCAGCTCAGGGGGCTTTGAGCCGGCGGGGCGGCTACCGCGGACCCTGCCGGCTGGCCGCGTCCGGCTCTCCGGCTCGGCGTCCTCGCGGGACCCCCGCGCCTGCTGCTGGCCGGGAGAGACTCCTCCCTCCGCGGGGAGGAGGCGAGGGGAGCCGGGAGCGCTCCGGCGCCGAGCAGCAGCATCTGCCGGTGGAGGGCGCCGGCCGCGGGCCCTCACGCGGCGCCGTCCCTCGGCCCCGGAGCCGCCGCGCACCTGCGAGCGCATTGCCTGCCCCGGGGACACTGCCAGAGCCATGGCTGGGCCGCGGGCGCAGAGGGACCCGCGGCGGGGAAGCTACGACAACGGCGTGTCCCCCAAAAACCTGGTGAGTGAGCAGAGCCTGCACCGAGACCGCGGCGGCACGGGAGCGTTCGTGCACGAGGACCCGCAGATCAGCTCAAGGCAGAGGCTGGGGGTGTGAGAGAAATGTATGTGAGGCACTGCCTTCCTGGCAGAAACAAGAAAGCACTGCTCTTCCCGTGAGTTTTAAAAATGGTCATATGTGTTGTAGATTATTTGAGAATGGAAACTATTGAGGAACACATGGTTCTTTAAATGTGATCTTGAATTGTTCTTTTTTGGTAAAGTGCAATATCTAAGACATCTATTACGTAACTCTAGAAATACACTTTCTAATACACTTGGCTAATTTTGTATTATTGGGCTCAGCAGGTTTTGCTTTCAGCACCATACTGAAAAGCCTTCTTTCTTCTAGGAAAGAAGGCCACAGAA
This sequence comes from Apteryx rowi, assembly GCF_003343035.1. Taxonomy (NCBI): domain Eukaryota; kingdom Metazoa; phylum Chordata; class Aves; order Apterygiformes; family Apterygidae; genus Apteryx; species Apteryx rowi. Next base: position 10,107 of record NW_020447573.1, read on the forward strand.
GTTAGGTATTCTCAGAGTCTGCTAATGCAGCTGTACAATCCCCCACCTCCTGCCAGAGGATCAGTGGCTTCAGTGCATACAATTTGGAGGGATTACTTGATAATATTACTGCATGTTCAAAATGCTAATACACCAGTTTAGGGCAGCAGAATCCTGAAAAACAGAACAAAATAAAACAAAAGCCTCAGCCACTATTAAATGGATAATAGTTAAAATAAAATGAGAGGGTTTTTTTGGGGGGGGGTAGAAGGGGGGAATTGTTGGGTGTTTTTTATTGTTCTTCTTGTTATGGCAAGGTTTAACATCATTCCAAGAAGCATGTTTCACGTTAGGGCGTGCTGTGAGCTCTCTCCCACAGCACCTGGTAGCCTGGTCTGAGATCAGGACCAGAGCGAGGTCTCCCAGGGGGAGTCCCAGCTGCAGCRTTTGCTGTCCTGGCAGTGGGAGAGAGAGCCCGGCTACACGCTCATCGATCACTGGGCCAGACGGGACCTCACATCACGCAGTCTGACCTCAGACAGGAGCCAGAGGCTTATTGGGAAACAAAAAGAAAATTGCCAGGAACTGAATCTGTGCACCAAAACGCAGCATTTCATCAGAGCTCAGCATCATTGGCTGACAACATTGTCAGCCTTGACAAATATACTCTGTCTTTTCAACAGAGATGAGATTAGTGGCAGTGTCTATCTGCATGAATCTTTTACACAGAGATGCACATATCATAGGCAGAAGCCCCAGAGTTTTCAGTTATAAAAATAAAGACTGGAAGTGTATTTTACATGCCAACTGATCTGGCTTTCTTTTGCTGTTCCTGCTTTTGATAAATAAAGCTGCCACCAGAAGTGGAGTATTTTCCAGTAAGAAGACCTGACTGAAAAAAAAATTAGTTAAAAAGAAAAAAGAAAAAAAATAATGGTTATGTTTTATTCAAAATTGTCTATGGAATTACTGGAAACACTGAAAAAAACCCCAAAATTTCAGTTAAGTGTAATTTTTTCTACCTCCCACTTCTTTCTTTTTAACCTCTCTTTATTTTTCCATTTCTGGTGAGAAGATAGGAAAGGAAAAAAAATGAAAAAGTAGGGAAAACATAAGCAGAGAAAGTTTGGGTGCTAACTCTCCCCAAATCAACTTACTTTTTAATTAACTTTTTCCCAAAATAACCCTCTAGTATACAATAAAAATTGCCATTTAGTTTGGTCATAACACTTTTTTAAGAAAAAAAAATCAGCCAGTTTTAACAAGAAGCTGGAGTTATAATAAAGCATCAGCTTTCACAAAATACCCAGCGTAAATAAGGGGAGGCCACGTGACAGTGAGGGACCCCCGGGTGCCTCTGCCCTAACCCTGTCCTCAGCCTCTGCTCTGGTGAGATTTGCCACTATTTCAGCAGGAGCTTCCCTGAGCAGGGCTGGCTCAAGCAGTCCCACACTGTATATGTGGAGCCCATTTGAGCTTTATGCACTATCTGTATCTCACATTGGATCATTATTATTCATGCAGTGGAGACTGAAGGGAAAGCAGCGTCCCAGGTGGGCCTGGTGCAGCACCAAGCGGCCACATGCAGCAATCCCTGCCCCGAGGAGCCTGCAGCCGCAATGCTCACACACCTCCTGCGTGCGCTTCCACGCCGCAAGGCTGGATCCGTCTTCCTGTGCTTCTCCTTTAACTTTTGGTCCGATGCTCGCTTTCAGACTTATGGGCCTGACCCACCACTATTTTACTTAAGCCCTGAACCAAGGGGCTCTGAAAATGGAGCAACACAGCAATTGCCCCTCAACTTACATCCCTCTTTCGCCAGTATTAACAACTCATGTAAGAGCTCTTGCTACAGCAGGGGCATAAGGTGTTGCAGGAGGGGTCAGGCTGTACGGGGATATGATCTTAAGAGATAAGGAGAGTGAATCATGTCTCCAGGCCTGTGCGTGCACCAGTCCAGCCCACCAGCTGCCGTAGACCACTGGGTCTTCCCTGGAGCTTGAAAAATTTGTATCTACTGCAGATACAGCCATAAGTGTCCGGTGTGCATGATGTGGCAGGAAGGGGGAAGACAGTGTTTGCGGACAAACAAGTCCAGCTCAAAGCTGCATCCTGCAGTAATTTATTACCTTGGGAAGCAGGAGTGTGATGCTGAACAAATAACTGGCTCCAGGGGACAGCAGGAAAATGGGAAGGCAGGGCCAGAAGGGTGGGAAGAGGAGGAGGAGGAGGAGGAACCTGCCAGCACCCTCCCCCCACACACCTGGGGAACAGCAACAGTGCCAAGCAGAGCTTGCAGGGGGCAATTTGTCAGGGCTGTCTCTAACAGACAGCCTGYGGCAGGGCCCCCGCAGAGGCTCTAAATCATGCTGATTGCACAGTCAATAATGAATATGTCTCACCAGTCCCCTTAACCAGACTGGTGGCTTTTAAAGCTCCTTAGATAACATCTGCTTCTTGCTGTGTTGTTAGAAGTTCAGAGTAACTCCATTGACTTCAGTGGCACAACATAGCTCTGGAAAAGAGTTTTAACACAGACCAGTCCTGGGCAAATTGCAGTCTGATTTATTCCATATAGACCTGGAGCCACTGCCGTGATCTTGGAAAGGCTAGCTTAGACTGAGAGTAATGCTACTTATTTCAGAGGAACCACTCTCTCCCCACACAGATATAATTCGTCAGAAATCCTCCCCCTGAATATATTTGGAAGTTCCTTCCCAGCCCACCAGATGGAGGCAAATGGACCAGTCCATATTCAGGACATGTCCACACTAGTAGATTAAACAGCGCTGGAAAGTCCTCCCAGGCGCTGCAACACAATCACCTATAAACCTTATAAATTGCAGTATCAGCTATAAACTGCTTGAACAGGCTTTTGACCAGGAATCGCCAGGTAAAGCCAGCTCTCCGGTGCAGATGCAGGCTGAGCTGCCCCAGCAGCTCCCGCCCCAGGGAGGTTTGCCGGCAGGTTTGCTTGGCAGCAGCCCTCCCGCTGCACCCCCAGCAGCAGCTCACCTCCCGGCAGCCCCTGTCCCTCCTCGCCTGGGGCGGCAGGGAGCTAAGGGGGAGGACACCCACACTACGCCAGCTTGGGGTCATCCTAAAAAGAGGCCTCATCCTAAAAGATTTTAGATCTAGCTCTGTATATTTTTAGGCATTTCCAAAGTAACGAAAAACAAATGGCCAAGATTCTAAAAAGAGGCTCAGTTTTCAGATCATGCTGGTCCTTGCCTTCTGAGCAATCYGACTGTTTAAAAGTCTTTCAAGATGACAAAATCACATTCCTAGGTATCTCTAAAGGAGATTAAACTTTGAAAGGCTGTCCAAATGAGTAAAAAGATGTGATATGTTTATGCCTATAAAACAGTACATGGCTAACCTATTTAAAGAAGAATGTCTAACTTTGTATTTTCAGTTTTCTGGTGGTGAGTGCTGTTAGCTGAGAAAAGAGTTTTGACTTTCCTGCCACTTTCAGAAAACTAATCATTTGACAGCAGATGTGTTAAGCGTTTTCAGAACACTTTCTCACTGCAATGTGCAGAGCATTTTTTCAAGCTTTCCCCCACCATTTTCCTAATTATGGTCTACTTCATGCAGGAAATTCATGCAGCTCTCCTTGTGGAATTTAGTCCTTGTATGGTGCATGCAGGTGATTTCATTAAACAAATTGCTCCCAGTGAGTGAACTTGAAATTCTGAAATCTGCAAATGTGATCCTTTGTCCCCTGTATTTTCTATTGCTGTGTCTTGGAATGAGAGTGGGTTATAGGCTAGAGTAAAAAGGGCAGGAGTTTAATTTGCTACAGACACTGCAATATCTGCCATGCAGCAAGAAAAGGTTTCTATTAAGTGGAGGAAAAACCCTGAAGAGAGAAAGTATGGAGCAATTGATAATGTATACTGGTATTAATTGGGTTCAAATTCTCCCAGCTCTTGGACCACAGGACAAACTTAATTCAGCATCTCTGTACCAGCTACAGTCTTTCATTAAAATAACATGTAATTTTCTTCCCCTGAAGTAGCAGCTACACTTGGGAATAAAGTTTGTCTTCACAGCATAATATTGTTTAGTTCAATAAATCCAATTCAAAATGACCTTCCTCTCCTTTTAAAATAAACACAAAACAAACACAAAAGCCAAACAGGTATAATTCTGTCCTGGTCCAATTTTGGCACTATCAACCTGAACGCAGCATCACTCACCTGCAGTGGTTTCCGAAAGGAGCTCCAGAGGCGCCAGGTGCCGCTGTCAAGCCTGAGAAGCACAAGGGCATAGAGGTGGGTGCAGTGCCCCTGGTAAGGACACTCAGCAGCGGTGAGGAAGTGCCAAGCTGGGGACAACGGCTCGTGGCGCTGCAGCCTGCGCTCCCGCAGTCCGGAGAGTGCTGCCGGGACAGCGGCTCTTCTTGCACCGAAGAGGGGCTAGAACAGAAAAGAAAACTTTTAAGTTATGTCATCTAACAAGTTGTTAATTTTAAAAAACAAAATCAAAACCAAATGTGTTTTCCATTTGGAAATAGTCAGTTCCACCTCCCTGGACCCTGATAGAGCAATTCTTTACTTTCACCCAAAATGTGTTGCATGCACTGGATTGATTCTCCACACCCCAGTATCTCTCACTCCAGAGATTTATTCCTTTGCTACTGAATCACGGTAGGAAACCTCTGACCCTGTCCAGACAACATTTGTTTTCAAATTATGGCCAACAGCTAGGGAAGTAATGGAGGGAGTAAGTTAGAAGGACTTATTCTCATCTACCTTGGCCAGAGGCCAGTGTGCTCCTTCTGCCGGTGACAAGCACCAAAACTGGTTTGTTCCTCACCCAGAGCTGGGTCTGCTGAAGTACCTCACCCAGCTGGAAAGTGCGGGGGCTTCTGCAAGACCAGCCGTGGCTCTGGCTACTGTGTGAGAGCCACCCTTGGGTGCATGCCTTACCCTCTCRAGAGACCCTCCAGCATCACAGCTCAGAGCCAGGCCTGGCTTTCCCTCGCATTTCAGAGTGAGAGGAGGAACATCAGGTCTGGTATTTTGACTGGTGCCAAAATGTGTGCGTGTGTGTGTGTACATATGTAATTTGAAACATATTGCTCATTTAATCTTTGCAGTATGTATTTGGTAGATGAAAATGTGGAGATTCTAGAATAACAGGAATAACAGTAACAGGAATTATTAGCTTTGTACTGATTCAGGGAGAGGAACAATCTTCTTCCCAACAGTGAAGTGCCCCTTCCTTGCCCTTCTGTTGCTGGGTTGTTCTGGGCACCCCAGTTCCCACCAGCACCACAGCTCCCACCAGCTCCTACCCTGCTCGCCCCATGTGACAGTAGGGAAGGTCGTGTTTCCCCAAGCAGACCCCAGTGGCTGTTTTGCAGAGAGTGGGCTCCTGGGTTTCCCTAGATGGCTTCAGAAATGTTTCCTGATCTGTCTCTTGGTGCTGACAGCTGGCAGATACTGCATCAGACTAAGACTGTGGTGCCTTGCCACGTGCAGTGGATTTGGAAGCTGGACTGAGCCATCCTCATGGGTTTAAACAGAGATGGGACGATATCATGGCAGATGCCATTGGCAGTTTTGTGAGCTCGTATGGAGCTAGTCAGAGCTCATGACATGGGGAAAAAAACAGAGAGAAAACAGCTCTCTGCCTGGGTCAGGATGCTTTCTCACGTCCCCTGCAGTCTGTGGCTATTTCAATCACTTTGCTAGACTGGTGATTTATCCTGATACTGCAAACCCGATAATGGACAGACCTTGTCCCACATATGGATTGCATTGCAAACTGCAAGTAGTTTTCAAAGGCGCTGTTGGAAAGGTCTCTCCTGGGTGGGATTTCAGACCTGCACCACTTCRCACCTCCCCTGTGCTCCCTGAGCAATGCCACTTTGCTTTCTGGGTACCTGGGAAGCTGTCTCAGTGCAAACTGAGCTGCTCCCTGCACCCAGCCCGCGAGCTACAGTCCTGCTGGGCACGTGTGCGAGAATGGTGCCCTAAGAGTCTGCAGAGAATAACCTTCCCCGAAACATGCCTCTGTGCACTCTGCAGCAGCCACTGTGAGAGCAGCATTGCCTTGGTCACGTACCATACTGTAAAGCAAGCAGCTGACTGCAGAAAAGCTTCTGGTAACAATGAGTCAATGTTTATCARAGAAAAAACCCTACTGTTCTGATAACAGAAACATGTACATAATAAGCAATTTCAATATTTGTATTCATTTCTTTGATTTCTGATTGTGTATTTAAAGGTATTTGACAAACGCAGGTGGCAGAAAGGGCCGTGTTAATACAAACATGGGAACAACCATTACATTCAGAAACATGACATTCCTCACCAGGTAGAAAGCAAGCATCACCTACTAGAGTCACACAAGCTCGCTCATGCAAGATTAGATATACCAGTGTCATCCCTGGCATTTTGAGTCCTCCCTGCAGATTCAGAGATACCACAGTATGCCCATTCCTATGTTTCGCTGCTCTTAGGAGAAAGGGTTTTTCTAACGTCTTACAACTATGTTACTGCAACTTCCTGGAAATGTGTGCCAGTGCATTTACCTTCAGTGAGAGCTAGGTTGCTTCTCCGACCACTGCTTTACTCTGATAACACATCCAGAAGCATCATTTTTCTACACTGTGAAACTGCATTTGCTTTGGGTTACCCAGGCCAGAGCACCATGTGYATGGCCTCAGCTGCCTTGACTCCCCGCTGCCTCGCATCGTGCTCAGTCCTTCACAACCTCACAGGCGGCTAAATGCTTCCAGCTCAGCCTCYGCTTTACACAGACAAATGGCTTCTGCGTTTGGCTATTTTGCACTGCTGTGATGAGCTCTTTTGGATTTCTGCCCTCTAGGAGATTAGTCAGTTCCTCATCTCACCTACAGCAGTGCTTGCTCACTGCAGCCACCATCGTATATGGCTCATAGTCAGTGTGAAATGGTCTTTTACAGAACTCTCTAGACCTGTCACCCAGCATGCCTGTGAAAGCGCGCACACACACACACACACACACACACACTCACCTTTTTCTCTGTGACTCGGTAGGCCACTGAGGCCACTTTTCCAGTTCTCCTAGGACAGACGATCTGCAGACACAGACACTGTTTTGTGTGCCATTTGTGAAATGGAGTGGTATACTGTTAATGACCTTCAGGAGTAAAAATCRAGAGTTAGGTGAAAGCTGCCAAAATTCTCATGAATTTGGGACAAAGTTTCGATAAAAACAGGATGGCATTTTTAGTAACTTTGTTTTCCATTCAGTAAATGGGGCCAAATGTTCAGAAAGTTGTCTGTGAATGTGTCACCCTGTTTTTCAACCATCTCAAAAAATACTGAAAATATGACTTTAATAACACAAGCATCCGCAAAGGGCAGTAACCTGCCCTTTAGCAGCCTCATGTTGACACTTGGCAACAAAAAACCTCTTGCTTTTGATGCTCCTTTGCGGTGTCAGCTGCTCCTGTAATAGCCGCTTTCTTTGGTGTTTGCRCTAACGTTCATTTGGCAGGTGGCCACATAGAGCTTGCTGTCCCAAAGCACAGATTGGAGGGATTTGAACTCTTTAGGAGGCAGGCAGCTCCTCAGTGGATTTCCAGGACAGTTTACCCATGTCTGACAAAAGTCAGCTTAGATATCGCTGCGTAATATTAGGCATGCTTCCAGGAGTCTAGCAAGACTCACCAAGAACGGGGTTCATCTCAGCCTAGTTACACAGTTAAAGTGTAGATGTCGGTATCCAACCCAGTTGCTCCAGGTGCCTTTTATAGTCAGTGCAGAGAAATGGCCACTTTTAGGAAAGGACACAGTTCCTCTCATGCCAAAGCAGGCTGTAAAAACTAGGAAAGAAAAAAAAGGTGCCCCTCGAGTGCCCATTTCTCTGCATTGCCCATAAAAGGAATGCAGGGTGAGTAGCTCAGAAGCTGACACTGGTGCTGCAGCTGCCCCAGTTTGGACCAAAACCTATCCTGGTGCCCGCGCAGGCAGCCCCCAGGCTTTCCTTTTGCAAATCCTGCTGCCAACCTGGCCTCATCTCAGGCGGTGGGCCCACAGCCTCTCCCAATTACTGGTATGGTCAGACAGCTGTCATGCTAAATGCTGACCACTAAGAGGCTCTAAGCCCCTGTTTTTTAAGAGACTCCATTTCAGCAGACGTCCTATTTTACTACTAGATCTGTTTCTTGAGGAAAACTGTGCCATGGCTCTCCCACTTGAAATCTGAGCCAAGCGTCCTCCTGGAGTCATGGGTCTCCCAGAAACATGGTGTACCTGTACCAGTYGGGGCAATGCTGGCTGGCAGACACAACGTACAAGCAAAGCATTTCTTAGATTTGGGCAGCTCTCAAAATTTTAGCCCATACTTGTGCAAAACAGATCAGCACCAGCAGAAGGCAGGCTTGCCTGGATCTGCGTTCTTCCAAACACAGCCTCAAGTTTAGCAGCATCTGAGAGTCAGGAGCCCAAAGAGAGACTTTTTTATCCTTCTCCTAGGCATACAGTGTAGGGATGGCTCCTTTAAGTGATCGAATCCCTCACCTGCATGGGAGCTTTGTCAGAGGATGAAAACTGATAACAAATTCATTCTTCTTTGCAGCCACTCAGGAACACTCCTCCCCGCCGGGGCTCGGCGCCTTCACTCGTCTTCAGCAAAGCTTTAAGCAAGCCATGGTGGTCTGCAGCCAGGTAYGTACATTGTGTGCCATATGCACAGTGTCTGCACAGATAACCTAACGCACAGGACCAAGGCAGCATGCTGTGGCTTGCTGGGAACTGGGCTGCGAGGCATCACCTGCAGTGRCTCGCCTTGCCCTCCCCATGTGAGCCCAGCACGTTTGGGGCTGGGCACCTTCCTGCCCATCTCTCCCATCCCATGGGGAGGGCCTGCCTACTGCTGACTCCTTGTTCACATTCATTTCTGCCCATGCTGTTGAAAAGCCTCTGTAGGCAGTTTCCCCTTCAGAGCATTTTGATTCTTTGCTTTCCTATTGTTTTCTTCCTTTTGGGTAGCAGAGCCATTAAAACAGGGAGAAGAGTTTGCTGTGATAGCATTTTCTCCCCTAGTTTTGCTGCAGGTCTAATGGCTCGCCTGGCAAAACCAACCAGAATTTTCTATTGACTTCAGTGGCAGYGCCTCCTTCCTTCATTAACCTAATTTCCAAAAAGCAGAGGAACTCTGTCATACGAACTGCAACTATTGCATTGCAATGCACTAACTTTCCTTCTATCCTGTTATAAATGCAGTCCACTGGAAATTAACCAAACTGCACTGCTCACTGGGCCTGTTATTGTTACAAGTAGGCTTCTTACATGTAAAATAATGAAGCTACACAGCTAAGGCAGGAGGGGCAGCAGTATCTGGGATTTTCAGGTAGCAGAAGTCTGAGGTTTTGAGCGATCGTTGTGTGGCGATTAGGTATGTTGTGCTGTAGGAGCACTTGCAGTTAATTATTCTTCAATTATGTCTCTTTTCAGAGTGAGCACTTTTTTTTGCATTCATTTCTTGACATGAACATCAGGAGCTGTCAGACTATGAGAGAGGTTTAGCTTAACACATTTTCCTTTCACTGGAAACATTCCTAATTGAAGTCTGCATAGCAGAGTCTGTTCAACACCTCCTGGCTTGCCATACAGCACAGTTTCAGAGCCCAGAATCATCCTACAGGCAGGAGGGACAGGTGTAATTTAAATACTGAATAAATGCTCAGGAGTCATTTCTCTGTTACTAAGTGATATGAGCAAAGAATAATACCCTTCTCCTGCCCCCAATCCTGCAAACTCCAGGAGTAGTGCATAGGTGGAATCTGCTCCTGCAGGGAAAAGGGGTTGGGGATGTCCGTGCAAGGAGGAGAGCAGTCCCACTTCCACACGGTGACTGGCAATGGGTGAACTGCTGGAGGAGCAGTCATTTACCGCCTCCTGCCCTGAGTTGCTACCTCCTCCAGACTCTGGCTTTGGCTTTCAGACCTTGGCATCTGCTACAACAGAACTGGCTAGGCAGGGACTCATCTCACCATCATCATCAACATCCCAGCACCTCAGCTCCCCCTCATTCACATACAGGGCCTTTCTCTCTTTTCTGCAGGAGGTGGCATTTATCACGAGCATGTTGCGTGCTTCATGATGTAATTCATGTTTATTGGTGCCATCAGTTAATCTGCAGATAGTACTGGCCTCTGGCCTGTGTGTATGGGTTGGAGAGGAATGCTCTGGAGGTGTCCCCCATTTTACCACCCCTCCGATTGCTTCCATGCCTACTGTCACTGAAATATTGTGACCTTGGGGCAGTGCTCCAAGAAATGCTGCCTGCAGGTATGCAYTGAAGCCTCTGCATCTGTAGAAGCATAAATGGAAAATTCTCTATTACACTCAATGGCAACAAAATTRTCACAAATCAGAGAACAATCTACCTTCATAAAGCAGTCACCTTTCAGGATTGAGAACAATCACAGTTAAGAAGATGGATTATCCCCTGAATTTTTCTGTGATGTTAGATTTTATTAAAGGTGGAAGGCTGAGAGAATGGCCAGCCTTCAGCTGTGTCAGCACAAGTACTCAAGGAGCTGCAATATGAGGCTTCACGCAGGGCTCAACCTCAGCCCAGGAGAGACCCTCCAAGAAGGGTAGTACAAGCACCACATAAACCTGAGTCCTGGCTTCCCCATCATGTGAATGAGGAATGATAGTGGTGGTGGCCTGAACTAGGTGAATATCCATTCCCTGATATTCCTGTACAGGCTAGAAAGCTATCTAAATACCACAGAACATTTACTGGAGCATGACATTTCATAGCCACTGTCCAACTAGGATGAATTTTAAGTGGAGRTGACAGCTGCTGTGATCTCTTTGCCAAACCCATGAACCATCCAGTCCTCAGGTTCTCGGTCTGAATGATGAGTTTCCCCTTTCCTCACACAGATTCACATCCCACCCAACTGGGTAAAGGCAGGTGATTGTAGTAACTGGACGATATGTCATTTCTGGAAAATTGACAAGTTTATTCGTCTTGCAGGTTCAACAATCTAGGAACTAGTTTCTTTCAGCTCTCAAACCAATTCTTGGCTGCAGTAGTGTGCAGGGCACGCATTAACCAACTACTGCCAGTCTAGCTATTGACTGAGTTGGTTCAGGGGACAAATTCATTGCAGTGTCTGCTTTCTGCCAATTGCCACGACATGGACCTAATGAGCAATTACCAGCAGCATTAGGATAAGATAATGTAAGCATATTCTCATGACTACTTTCTGGTCATTAACCAATATGCCAATCAGAAATTGTTCAGACTTATGTTGGAAACTTATCAATAGTAAACTTTGAGAACTTTTTCCCTAAAGGAAATTATTCCTTCGGATGTTGTCGAGATGGCATTTCCTGGTGGCTGGTGTTTGTGCATATAGCAGGCCTCTGTACCTGAGGCTGACTGTGCACGTTGCACATTAGGTGGTAATTTCATCACACACTCTTGGCACAGGCAGACATTAAACAAGACATACACTCTTCAGACATTTAGGGGGACAGGTTTCCTATCCCAAAGGTTTTGCAGGTTTTCCACTAGGAGGTTTACTAGTGAGATTTTTTASTAGCTTCACTGCATTGAAGCATGGGCGCTGTAAACTGACACAGTGCTGGAGATGTCAGCAGACTTAGACCAGCTAGGGATCTCTTGCCATGACTGCAAATGCTGTAACAGAAGATGAGAGGAGCAGTGGACTGAAGATGGCACTGAACTGGGTTTTCAAGAGTCAGGCAGGCCTGATTTGCCGCTATCTTGTGAGATACTGGGAAAGTCATTTACTTAACAACTGTCTTGGTTCCCAGTCTGACAGTGAAGCTAGCACTGCCTTTCCTTACGGAGGAAAGCATCCATTAATTTGGTCTTCACACTGGTAGAATAAGCAAGTGGGAGAACGTGGTTTCTGTGTGATCTTATCTGTGTTGCATTAGCACATGTTCTCATTCTGTAAAAGTGAATTAAAAATGCTCCTTTCCCTCCCTTCCCCCTGCCCAGGCAACCAGGTCTAAGCAGGGGGGCACAGCATTCACTGAACTTTCCTGCAGGGTTGCTGGATTGTATCCCACCACTGAAAATTTGATTCCTGTCATCATTCAGCCACATTTAGTTGCTTTAATTCTTCTTCCTCTTTTTCTTTCTTTTTTTTTTTTAAAGGTTGTGACAGACTTGTCCTATCAGTCTGAAAAAGCTTGGGGAAATAGCGGTCTAGATGCAAAGGGGATGAGTCACCCAGAGTCTGGGGGCTTGGCTGACGGCAAAGACCCTTGTGTGAAAGGTTGTGGTTAAACATGGTGGGAGGGTTTCTTGCTGGCCACAGGACTACAGTGGGCAGGTGTAAGTGAGTCAAGTGAAGGCTGCTGCAAAACAGGATCTCTGATGGCAAAAGCAGGCAGGTTACTGGTAGCACTAGGGACTTTTATGGGTCAGCTCAACCCTTCAATTTCCCTTCTATACCTTCCTCCGCCTTCTTCTTGACAACCATGCTTTCTTCTACCCTTCACTTTTTTTCTCTTTATTCACTCTTGCTCTTTTCTACTTTGTGTACTTATACTAGCTAAATGTTTTAACTCCCTTGTTTAATGTGCTGATGATTGATAGTGCTGCGAATTTGCTTTCATAGGCTGACTGATGGGAAAATAATGAGTAAAAGAAGTAATACTATTATAACACCAACTGCATGGAAGCACAGTGAGTAGGATACTGCCTTGCAGTGGAAGAGTAGGTCTCAGTACCCTGGTCTGGTCCAGTCTGCTTGTATCACCTTCAGCATGACATTTTACCTCTCTGCACCACAAGTCCCCATCTGTAATATGGRGTTAACAACACTGCCTTTCCTCATAGGGATATGGTGAGAAAAAGAATACTTAACATCAGGAGAYACTCAATACAGTAATGGGGCTTATTGTCATAAGACCACTGGGAACTGCAGAGACCCAAAAGATGAGGCTTTCTGGGTAAGACCTGTCCCTTTATTAATTGTTAGCATAATAGGATTCTGATCTGTGCGAGGATCCCTATTTTTTATAATACAAATAATAAATAAAAATAATTCATATTAATTGAGAGCAGTTTACCTGAGAAACAGCTTTGTGAAAACAGACCTATTTGTAAGCATCCCTCCATAGAAGTAACGTATACAGCTCATTTTGAGGGTTGGTTCAAAAYAGTTCATAGAAACTACTCTGATGAGAGACTCGGAGTCTGTCTGATGTTATTATAGAAGGTGTCTGCTGTCTTTGGAAATACTACTTTTTGTTGAAAAAAACACTAAAAAAACCACCCAACTAAAAAGCTTTCCAGTGGAAAAAAAATGTTATCGTCTTTGGTAGGGACCTTAAAACTTTCATGCTATCTATTTTCCAACCTTTACACAAGGTCTAGAAACTTGGCCCTGTGTGACTCCCCTTTGTGCTTCTGACAAATTACAAGTCTCCCAAAAGGTGCAATCCAAATTTGTTCAATGAACACCAAGAATATGCTTTCACATCAGTAAAACTAAGCACATTTTGAAGTAGCATTACACTGCCACTGTTTGGTGTCACCACACACACAAGTCTCAAAGCTCAATCACTAGGACCTATGACCTGATGAATCTGATGGGGTGAATTTGGTGGGGTCAGCCCAGGCACCTCCCATACAGGGGGCTAGCCACCAGTGGGACAACCTGCAGGGCCCATGCTGCCAAGGTGCAGGAGGTGTGCAGGTACCCCAATGCCAGGAGCCAGCCCATCGGGGCTTACATGCAGTTCTCTCTAAAAGTGCTGGAAGGATTTCAGATGTTACTGCCCCTTCGCTGCTTGTCACCATCCCCTTTCTGAATGTTATAGCTACTCTCCCYCTCAGCAAGGTTCATGGGTGGGAGCTCACAGCTCTGGTATAAAGTSTGCTATTGGTCTGTTGTGGTGCTCAGCGACTGGGTTTTGAGCTAAGCTGGATGTTTTCCACTGGACAAAATTTGGGCTTGCTYGCTTATTTTCTTTTACCCACAGACCTGTGGGAGCAGGACATTCACCTAGTGGGCAGTAATAAGCAGTATCCAGCTACTTGGAAACATCTGCCATCTTCTTAGATGATGGGAGGCTGACGGCTGCTAAAGGCCTGGCCACTCTTCACTGTGGTATAATGATTCAAGGAAGGGCTGTGATTTTTACTTTGGTAAAGTCGACAGTTTAACACCCTCAGACCCCTTATGGGCTGTGGCAACTTGTATTATGCATCCAAGCCTCAGTTGTAGCCAGATTATTTCAAAACAACTAATCATTTCATTTCCTTTCCAAATGAAACTCTCAGGTAAGCCAAAAAAGGTTTTTCAGGACTTTCTATGTGCACACTGCTATCCACATGTACATACCACAAGAAATGTGCAGAGTAGTCCATGTACTTGTACTTGTTCATGTACTGCTGAACATATCTGGGATTCAGCTGAGCCCTACTTCAGACATCTGGACAAGCATATCTTTATCCAAAAATGGCCAGCACTCYACGACACTCAGGCTGCTTTTAGAAAACAGGATTCCACGGTTTTTTGAGAAGTCACATACCTAGAAAAGAAAGCTGTAAAAGGCCTTATAGGGGTGGGGGCTTCAGTGCTATGGCTCTGTCAAAAGACTGGTCTGAGAAAAAATAGCCGCAAATTGAGAGGTATGCTGACAAAAATCAGGAGCATCACATTACAGATCTTAATGAAGGCTAATGAACACCCATGACTACTTACATCCGGTTTGCTAGTGGAAAGGAAACATCTAGTGGGCGTTCCAAGACTGACATTCACAGCGGGCATTTCCCCTGAGCTGCCGCAACCGAGAATGTAACACAAACCAGCAGCGTGTCTGCTCACAGGCTGTTTGCACCTCCGGGCTGAGCAACAGAGTCAGCAGACAGCATCAGGCCAACCCAGGAACAAGGCTGTGATCTGGGGGTCCTGCTCAGAGGGCAGAGGGAGCAGCCCCTCTCAGAGGGTCACTTGGAGGGAATCCCAACTGATACTTCCCCCCAAATAACCGCCGTCTTGTCGACCACAGTGGTTTTCCCATGGCTTTTGCTGCTGCACTGCTCTGTTATTACTGGGCAGTTAAATCTTCAAAAGGATTAGGAGTGCCCACCCTATTAACAAGCAATAGTACTGGTGCTCCTGAGTTTGTCAGGATCTCTGCTAGCCCCAGCCATTGCCAGCAGTGTCCTCTTCGAGCCTCCAGCAAGGACCCAGCCGCACTCAGCCATATACACCAGTCTACGGACATTTCAGGCCGGCGCAGCATCAGCCCTGGGAACATGCAGCTTGCTGGGGCAACAGCTTTTCTGCCAAACTGAGCAGCTCTGGGGACCTTTCCTGGTCACTGCCATGAGATTGTCCCTGTCGGGAAAGTGCATGGGTGTTCCCAGCCCAGCTCTGCCCAGGCCTGTGAGCCCTTGCCAATAGCTCCCCAGCACCATCTGGAAACTGGCATGAGCTGGCTGTTCCTGACAGGCGGCTTGGATGAGGTGTCCACACTTGGCAGTGGGAGGTCATTAAACCGCACAGACGTGGCCTGCTCTGTGCCAGGTACGCCCATGCCAGGCCCATGTAAGGTGTCCGTGCTGTCATGGCCTGCACTTGGTGCCTCCACAGCACCCGGTAGCCAGATGAGGACACTACAAAGCACCATCCTCTATCTTGGGCCCAGGGCAGGAACAGGACCAAGCCATGCTGCTGGCACAGCCCCAGTCTCTCTAGCTCCCCTCCCCACCCAGCAAATCCACTTTCTGCCTCCCTCCTGCTCATTTCATAGGCTATCAGACCTGGACATGAGATTCCCAATGCTACGAGAGCATTTCAGAGACTACATCCTCAATAGCAGCACCAGCTATGTATTGTGCCCAGGGCTGTGCTATCCAGCATCTTGGCCCTTCAGCTGGTCTCGCAGGACTGCTCCTCAGGCAGCCTGGGCAAACTGCTGCCTTCGGGGCACGTAGCATGATGCTGGCTTCCCCATGGATGGTAAAGGCTCCCTGCACTTTCATCTTCACCACCCACGGTGCTCTCCCCTGTCGAGGTGACAGATTTCTTACCAAACACAAAGACATAACTGTTTCCTTTCGGAAGACCCATCACAGACTGCGTGTTTCCTTTGCACTCGAAAAATAGCAGTCGTCTCTCCCTGCAGCAGCCAGGCGTCCTGCGCTGGCAGCTCCACAATGCTGTACGCTATTTCCTACCCCCTGGGAAAACTGGAGCACCATGCTAGGAGTTGGGCTGGTGGCAAATCATGCTCCGCTCTACCAGCACGCATGACCGTGGGTGCCATCACCTGTGCTGGTCCATGGAGAAAAGAGCAGAGGAAAGTTTTGGATGTAGAAGAGAAGAAACCAGACAGAAGGAGTGGAAACAAGTTGGAAAATGTCCCCTTCTTGGCCTGGCAGGAGGTCCCTCAGCCAGCTCCCAGCCTGCCAGGAGCCAGGCAGAGCAGAGCAGGTTAACGGGATGCAGCCTCGGGGCCTGCTGCCAGGGCAGGGGACTGGGTCCCTGCCTGCCCTGCCAGGGAGGCTGAGCCAGGAGGGGGGAACCTGTCCTGGCTCCTTGTGGATGCTGTGGAGGACAAGATGGGCCCTCCCAGCCCTCTGGCAACCCTCTTCTCACTCTTGGAGCCAGAGCTGGACCAGGGTGTGCTCTCCAGTGATGGCCACATGAACACGCACAGACGCACGACCCTGAGCCAGTGCAGCTGCAGCCACCCTGAGCTTCCTTCAGGTTGTCACCACAGCTGGGATAGCAAAGGGACAGCTAACACCAAGGACACAAACTGCTTGTCCAGCCAAGGGGTGAGCATTTCAAAGCTACAAACCATGTCTGGAAAAGCACCAGCAAGAAGCAGGAATAAAGCACATGCCTCTGTCCCAGCAATACCCTAGTAATTTCCTATGAGGCCCCTGGGTTCAGACAAGAAAGGGCTACTACCAGGGGGAGAACCTGAGGTGAAGATGGAAGGGATGGTTTATCAGGAGGTTTTGCACTAGCCACAGCAGAGGCCAGACCCCAAAGCCCAGCTCTCCAGAGCCCAGACAGCTGCTACGTGCCAGCTTCCACGCACTGGAGAACAGCAGCACCTCCAGAGGCCTAGACCACTCCTGAATGCCTTCCTTTGATTTTGTTGCTCCTCAGCTATGGGCCTTCCAGGYTATCTGTGCATTAGAGTCCCCGCTTCACTCACACTAAGTGTGCTGGAGCTGCGCTGCACCATTTCCCTCAGCCAGCTGAGGCACCTCATCCTGCTGGTGCAAAGCTAAAACACTGAATTCTCACTCCACAGCAAAGAGGTGAGAGAGTTACTCATCAAGACCTACCGGAGTCACAGGAGTTACTTATCAGCCCAGGGCTGAGAGGTGGCGTGGAAATGCTCAGCAGCTACAGTTATAAAGCACTGATACCCAGGATCCCAGTGCTGACTGTTGGATAACCTTAAGCAAAAGGTATTGCTGTTGGCTCCTCACATTAGAAATACGACTAGCCTTTAAAAGGCTCAGCATCTTTGTGGTTTAGCATAGGAGGAAACTCCAGACGGGTGTCACTAATGTAGTGTGTACAATTTGCAATGGGCAATATGAGAGTCTTCTCCCATTTCTTTGCCGTGGGGTTGCTGCAGCCTGTCCTGCCCTTTTGTGATGGCGGTGCCATCTCCCTGAGTCCTCTGCCCTCGTGCACTTGCTCGAGTGATGCTCCCGTGGCTCTGAGCAGGACCAGGAGCTGGCAGCCTCTGGGGCCTTCCCGCGTGACCCAGGCGCACAGCCGGCTGCCCCACAGCCTTGCCAGCGTGCCAGGGACAACTCCTGCCTGGGGACACAGACTGGGGAAAGGGGGTATGGAGGTGAAGGTGGTCAGGAGGAGCCCCTGCAGGGAGGTGGGAGATCACCCATAGTGCTTCTGCCCTGCACAGGTGGAAGGTTTCTTACAAACACAAAGGCAAAACAGTTTCCTTTCAGAAGACCCATCACAGAACAGCAATTTTTCTTTGCGCTCAAAAAATAGCGGGCATCATCTTCTGCAGCAGCCAGGCGGCCTGCATACCCCAAAGCCCAGCTCTCCAGACCCCAGTGCAAACAGCTGCCACGTGCCAGCTCCTACRCACTGGGGAACAGTTGCACCTCCAGAGGCCCAGATCACTCCCAACTGCCTTCCTGCAATTTTGTGTCTCCTCAGCTATGGGCCATCTGGGTCAAAGAATCGGAAACACGGGAGTCTCTTTCTATAAAGCATCTTGAGAGCCTGAATCGCTTTGGCAGCTGGCATTTAGGAGTGGCAGCCCATCAGCTTTTGGGAGGGGATGTCCCTGGCCATCTCCCTATTTCCATTCCTATTCCCATGTTCATCTAGCGCTGGCTCTCACAGCCCTGCTTTCACAGCGTGCCCCTGAGTCCTTTGTAACCTTCTCAGAGAGCCTCTTTTCCCACCCTTTCCCCCTTAGGAGCAGTTGTGTCCAGGGCAGACCCTGCCTGCTTCTTGGCCTGGGCTGCAGGGTCCTTTCCCAGCACTGAGACGAACCCCAGAGCTGATAGGAAAAGCAGACCTGTGCCCCTGTGGGCAGTGGTCTTGAAGGTGAATATTTCTGCTTTTGAGCTGTGAGAGTACATTGCAAATCTGCATGGGACCACTTGAGTGCCTAGATGGGCCCAGGTGGGACTCAAAGCCAAAACCACACTGAAGCCAAACTAAATGTTTCAGGCGTAGGCAAGCTTGGCGTTTGTCTTTTCCCCCGATCTTCTGTTCCACTTGTTCTGCCACTGATTTCCTGCATGCCCACAGGAAACTCACTTCATTCTTCTCAGCATCCTCCTCAGGGAGGAATACTGAGATTTATGAGTGAACCCAGCACAGAGATGAGCTAGTCCTGTTATTAYACTAATGCAAGTGTGCTTGGCATGTACTTGTGAAGCCCACTGCTGTCAGTGCCGATAGTACCTTCAAGAGCAGGAGGGACAAGACATGGAGGACTGCAGGGCTTTCTCCCAATGCTGTGTTAATCCCCAGGGCTGAGCTGAGCTAAGCGACTGTCATTCTCCTCTCCCTCTGGGCAGGCTGTGCCTCAGGCAGTGCCTGTTCCCCAGCAGGAGCCTTCAGCACTCAATGAAGCCAGGAGACCCATGCAARTCTCATCTCAGCAGGGTGAGATGCCTCCACGCTTGTTTGGTTTGGAGACCAGCTTGAAAAGGTGCCACAGTGTCAGCCCACACAGACACAGGTAATGAGAAAAATCAGAAAATTGAGACAGCAGCCTCAAATGTCCATGTAATGTTTGGAAAGTTGGCAGGACAGCTGGGGGACAGTATGTATGCCTCTGTTGTCTGTCACACCAGCTCGTCTCTCTCCTCCCATGCTATTTCTATGAGCCTAGCTCAGTGCTGCTTTGCAGGTTGAACAGTTTTTTTCAACTACAAAATCAGAGTCCAACTATGGGAGGCGTAAATCCAGAAGAGGTAGGAAGGGGTTGGAGCTCCCCTCCTGGAAGTCACTTCCCCCTTGCTGGGAAGACAGGAAGGCTGCCTTGCACACACTTGGGTGAGACTGGTGAGCGGCAGTGTGAGGGGCTCAGGACTGGCACAAGGGATAAGTAGGGCTCTTTGTGGGCTTTATTTGCCACCCAGTGCGGCCCCCACCCCAGTACCACCCCCACCCCAGTACCACAGGGGCAGGACAGCCCAGCCGCTGGCAGAGTTCAGAGCAGCCTCCAGCTCCCAGACACAGCCACGGCATCAAGGGGAGGGTGCTGCCAGCTGGTGCCATAGCTCAACCCTGCCTTGTCCAGCTGGACACTCAAAGCCAGGCCAGGGCCTCCTGAGCTCCCCTGTTGCCCTGCCTTACCTCTCTCCAGTCAGGCATTATTTACTGCAGGGGAACCCACTGCCAGCCCTGAAAAGGAGCAGGTCCCCTGAATTTACAGATGGGGTGGGGGAGAGCTGGGAGGTTATTTCAGCTGTCAGCCTGAATGGAGCCAAAAGGTTTCCACCCATTCAGTTTCTGTGCTCTCATGTTCGTTAGACTTTCAAGCCCAGTCATGTAGTTATCCACTGCTTTCATTGCCAGGCAGTYTCCTGCTGGCCAGGTCCAGGAGTACTTAGCATCCAAATTCAGACAGGCTCAGCCACCTTCAGCCTTGAATGGCAGTGAAGGACCCAGAAGGGCTCAGTCCATAATAAAACTAAGGTTGAAACAGGTAAACATGATGAAACAACTCTTACTGTACAACACCTACTACTCCTACTCTTTCTCCCATCCACAAATCACCTCCCACAAACAGTACTTTTTACTTCAGTCTCCACAAAACTGGTTAATAGGTAAATGTCAACCAAAGCAGCAAAACCTTCACAAATTCACTACAGCCCTGAGCTCCCTGGTGTTATGCAACCTGCACAGCAAGTTCAGGAAGAAGCAATGCATAGCRTATATGTGGGTGTGCTGCTCTCACTGCATGAGACAGGGGTGATTACTAGAGTATTACTTGTATATCTCACTCAACATATGACCCTGTCACCTGCTCTGCATAAGAAAAAATGTGTGGCAAATTGTGAGCAAGATGGGGAACAAACAAATGAAGTTCAATCTTCTGACACAGACAACCTTTTATACATCTGCAAGAGGCAATTCTTTCCACATTGCTCTGACTCTCCTTTCTTTGAGATCCCTGAAGATTTGAGTGTTATCTGTCACAGGTAAAGTAATGAGGTAGAAAGTCCAGCCACGCTTCTTAACCATCCAAGAAAGACAGCAGAGACTGGGAAATGTAGGATCTCGAGTCAAACTGAGTCGACTAAAGGCTGGAGGCTCTCCTGGCTTGCACTTCCAGACCTGTGCTGTACATGCAGGTTGAATGCTGGAGGGCAAACAAGGAGCAGAAAATTGTCTTCAGTTGCCAAGCTATCTGTGAACTCGCTGGATCAGGTACCAGTCATTAGTCTCACCACCAAGGGTGGAGTTCAGCCCAGAGGGCTCCTACACCTCCAGCAGGGTTTGCAGCCCATGTTGTGCCGGGCTGCTGCAGTCAGAAGCTCCCAGCCCCTTAGTAGCTGCCTCTGAGCCAGCTGAGGGTGTCAGTGCCGATGCCATGCCGCAACCCAATGGTGATCATGGACATGTTTGCAGCTTGCCAGGATCTAAAGTTGTCTTTACTGACCTTTCAGATATAGCCACCTTTTTATGCTCCAAAGCAAGTGTTTCCAGGCCCCCCAAGTAAGCAGAGGATGTTGGAATAGTGTGGATAGGCCTGTGCAATAGAGTAAATCCCAAGTTGTGGCACTGAATTATTTCAAAGGAATTGATGGATTAATGAAAGTAGACCTGAGTGCAGAAGTAAGCCCCATACAATTGCAACTTGAGGCAACACTGCTGTTTTTGAGTATGAAAGCAACTGCAGTCACCAGGATTTTATCTAGCAGAAAACGAGGACTTTGAGGTGCTCCCACTGGGGCACGAAGTACCTCTTTGGTACTGCCTGCACAGCACCTGTCCCTCAGTGGATGTGCTATTTCATTTTAATTCAAATATAGCCATAAAAGCAAAAAGCCRTTTGCTTTAATGTCAAGAARAAGTCCAACTGAGTTGCCCACAGCTGAGCAGGAGAAGGAATTTTAGCCAAACTCATTGCATCTGTTTCCTACTGAACAAATAGTCCATACAAATAATATAAATACCATCAAATGTTGTTTTCCTAAGACTCTAGTATCCAATCTGCCTGACMAAAACTCATCCAGAAGGGGGGCCTTATCCCTGTCCTCACTGTGTATTGAATGCAGGCAAGCCCTTTGCTTCTTAGAAATACTCTTGATCCAAATTACCCTTGTCTCCTGTGTACGTGTATCTCTACACTGCATATGTGTGTACAGGAAATTTAGCAACAACTCAGTTCTGTTTGGGTTTCTTTGAGTTTGGAGTTCCTTGAGACTGCAGCCTGGAAGCTGCTGTGGGATCTGGCATTCCCAGAGCTCAGGGACAGCTCTCTTGTGGCTGCACAGAGGTCCCCACGCCTATGGACAGCCCCATCCATTGCCAGCTGCATGGCCCCGGGCACCCGGCCTCTGGCGTTGTCAGGATGGCGGCATTGYACTTTTGCCCTCTTCTAGTTCGTGTCTTGCAGGCACAGTCTTGCTTTAATTTGGGTAGATGTAAGGATCAGGCCACAGGCTACTTATTTTAAAGCCTSTTTTAGCTCTTGATAAGCAAGACAACCACTTGTAAGGGAAGATTCCTTTAATTTTACTGCGGTCAGTAGATGTGCAGCCTACAAATACCAAATACTGGGAACCAACCAGTTTTATTGACTATTGTTCCTTAATGAACTCATAGGGCTGTAGTTGGTGAACTATGCTTGGTTCCTCTTCTGTCAAAAAGATCTCTTGGACAGTGGGAACCTGTCCTAAATATGGATGTGTGTAATGGATTTACGAGCTATGGCAAACAAACTAAATTGTTGCAACGTGATGTGATAGCAAAAAGCCTAATGTGACCTTTGAGTGTACAGAAATGATTAGCAGAAGTAAGGAGATTAATTTTACCTCAGAATACAGTGTTTGAAAGACTGGCAGTGAAAGACTGCAGACACTCTGGTGTCTACATTTTTTTAAAGGGTTTGGAAACTTGACAAAAGTGCAGAAAGATCCCCTCAACTTCATTGGTGTTGTTTGCATTATCCTGCAAGGCCAAGGCCAGAATTTACTCTTTGCTGTTTTCCTGGCCCAGAATATGATACTGACACTCCACTTTCACTTCTCCATTGCAAAAATAAGGGCATGATTGCAAGACAGTGAAAAGAATAAGATCTAAAACGGACCAAACACATCCAGCAGCGTCTTAAAAGACAAATCCTCCCTCTCTTGTGCAAGAAGCTACGTTTAACTTCTCTCGGTGATGCTTTGCTCATAACTACAGCCAGAAGGTTTGGCCTTGAAAAGGACCCAGATCTCAGTCTCCCYGAAACCTGGTGACAAGTAGCTGTGTCTCCTTGGCTAACAGGAATAACCCTGCTTCTCCACAACAAAATGTGTACACTGATTATGTCTTACAAACATTAAGTCAAATGGATTTCCTTACTTCTTATGCTTCTCTTTTTCATATATCTCTAAAAATAATCCCTGAAACCCCCTACCTTAAGTGTTAAAAAAAAAAACAAAGCAAAAAACCACAAAACTCTCCAGCCAGTTATAAACAGACGATGGGAAAATCCTACACTTGACTAATCGTAGTACTGTGGCCTSGTTGTGTCTTGGGGGATTTCTCAAAGTTCAGCTTCTGCACGAGTGATTAAGAGTCAAACTGAAAGTGAAAATCTGGTTGTGTGTGGAGCCGTGCTGCRTGAACCACAGGTGAGCTGGGTAAATCTGCGACTCCACTTTTACTGACATAAACCAAGCAAAACAAACAGATCTCTGTGGTATTGGCTTGAAGAAGAATCTTGAAAAGAATTTGGATTTCTTAAGAACAGCTGCCCAGAATTTCATTTTTGGAAGGCTGCTGGGGATTTTTGTGCTGAAAATGGAAGAAGTGCAAGAAGTTAACTCATGTTTCAAATACTTGGTTTTCAGCTGAGGAAACCTTAATTTTTTCAGTGAAAAGATCACATTTTCAGTTAAACTTCTCATGATGCAAAAATCATTTCTGTAAACAGTTTTAGTCTTCATTTTGTAAAGAGGCGAATCTAATGTATTTTTACGTTTATCCCTTGGCTGGGGGAGCCACCCAGCCAAGTGGCTGCACCTGTATCACCAGCACTGTGTTCACTAAGCCAGACGATGCAAATAGGTGCGTCGCTGTTCCCCATCCCCACCCTGGGCAAATCCACCCCCTCCTAACTTCAGCAAGTCTGTTCATTGCAGGACTCTCTCAAACTTATGTTCAGGGCACGAAAATATTTCCCAGGACAGTGGTAGCAGAATCTTCTGATTCAAAAGGATTACCAAATTCATCCAAATCTGTAATCTTCTCCTGCACGGAGCCAGGGTGCCTCCTGTGTCCAGGCCGTAACGTGCCCAGGCAGGGACCATCTGCTGTGCCCTGTTTGACCTGTGGGGCCCTGATTCGGTTGGGCCCCGGGCACTGCACTACAATAAGCAAGGTTTCTAATAATAATAATAATAATAATAATAATAATAATGACTAGATCAACAACAACAGTCAGAGTTGATCAAGTGTGCCCACCCACAGACCCCAAAGCTGGCCTCTCTATATATAATGTACTGACATGGCAACCTTGCGCTGGCAAAGCAGGCGAGTGACTGTTTATCTAGTGTTTGAGAGCATTCGTCACTGGCTTTCAAATCAGCCATGTGATGCTCCCCAATCTGTACACGAAAGGCTTTCGCTTCAGCAGAGTGATTGGTAACAAGTCTGTGCTCATCTTGAGGAAGTCATTTGTATCCACACCTCCTCGCCCATCCAGTCACAGACAGCTCACCCCCTCCACCAGTTCCACCTTTCAATTTGGACTTCTCCTTTTGGTCTGTAGCCCAGGTGCTATCAAATGAGGCAGATCCTTCCACACAAATGCATGTGAGAGAGCCAGCAATTCTACTTATTTTAAAGAAACATTGAAACATAATCATTAAAGAGATACTTAAGGCAGAAAGGGAATTTCCCTGGACAGGCTTTGTCTCAGAGGGGACTGCTAACACAGCTCCAGAGGAGTCTACAACACAGAAAAAGTTATGTCCAAACTTTAAATAGATTTCATCTGCTTCACAGATCAAAAATGTTCCTCTAGAGCCTTTGCTGTGTAAAGTGCTCATTTCAGGATCTCAGTTCTTTTTATAAGCTTTKCAACTGGAGGAAAAAGAAGGAAGCTAAAGACATTAAGGGAAGCTATGCTTCTTAAGCCCTTTATCCTCACAAAAATGCATCAAGAGTATAGTACAATTTGTAGGCCATTATTCAGAAAACAGGTGCCTGCTGGATTTGTGGTAGTCTGGTATATAAATAGAGTTAGTTAGGAACTTTTAGCAGTGTATTTGCCCAGCAGGTCAGGACTGGTCTTTTGCAGCAATAGAAGAAAAAGTTTTCTGAACCCTGGCAGACACATCATGGGTTATGAGCTATGGTGTTCCCTGGTATCTCTGGTTTTTGTTTTTGTTTTTTGTAACTGCTCTGTAGGCATGCATCTGAACTCAGTGTGGCTCATACATCTAGTAACAATGATCACATCCTCTTTCTGCCCCCTGTCCAGGTAGTTGTGCCACGTTATTTGCAGATGCACTACAAATCAGGCTAATTGTCCCTTTCCTGGCAACACTGGAAGAATGGCACTCTGATTGTGCCCCAGGGCCCAAACTGTCTCCCCCAAAAAGAGAGGATGGAAGAATCAACTCTGACATTCAGAATAGAACTTATTTCAGAAAACTTAAATATTTACAGTACACACRTCTTTGCCTGGGCTAGTTACCTCATGTGCCTTTATAGTCCATAGACAGCCAGAACTAGGCACCTGTAGATCCCAGTTCTTCTGACCTGTTTTAGCACTCTTTTAGGATGACATGACTAGAAACAGCAGGGTGCATGGGTCCAACCTTCAAATGCATATATGTATACCTACACCCACGTATAGCCTCATAACCATACACTCACCACACATGCAGCAGCTCCCCCAGTGCTTAGGTTATACATCCTAAAGAAGATTTTAACTTTCTCCAGAGCCCTCCTAAATTCTGCCCCTTCATTCTTTTTGTCTGTTCTTTTTTTTGGAGGGGGAGTTTGCCTTTGTTCTGACAAAGACCCTCTCCTGAGGTAAAATTATTAGGTAAACTCTAAATCCTGGTAGGGGAAAAATACCAGGTTTTCCAAAAGCATCTCTGCCATACTTTGAACTGCAAACACTCCTGAATGGCCTTTCTCTTCACAGGGGCAAAATATTCAGCCTCCTTACAGGGCAGCCAGCCCACCACAGTGCTGTGGCTTTTCACTGTCTTCCTACATTTTAACAAGATGATGCTTTTTCACAAAGCCTGCACTTCTTAAATTACTCAGAGGAGCTTAATTTGTCC
Organism: Apteryx rowi; assembly: GCF_003343035.1. NCBI lineage: Eukaryota > Metazoa > Chordata > Aves > Apterygiformes > Apterygidae > Apteryx > Apteryx rowi. Next base: position 36,072 of record NW_020447573.1, read on the forward strand.
ATCTGAAGGCCTGGGAAACAACAGATGCTGCACCTTCTGATTCAACTTTGATTGCAGTATTTCCCTTACTAATAGGCAAAGTGCATCTTGTGTTTCCCATCAAAACTATTCATTTCTGCTGAGAAGTGACTTATCAGAGAGAGCTGACTGAAAAAGAGCAGGAAGAGCTAAAAGGTATTCCTTGCTGATTTCTTCTCAGAGTCTGTTGAGAGGCAGTTTTTCATTTCCATTGTTTGGGGTAACTGAAAAGTTTCAGTTATTGTACTAGATACACTTCCTATCAGAAATTCCCCTAAGTGATACCTATAAGCAGAATTCTTAAAACTGATTTGCAGTGTCACTTTTGTGATATTATTATTTGGGTTTGGGCTTTTTTTCTGCTTAGAAGCACAGGGAAGGGCARTAGGAGTCCCTGGTTCTTTGGGGTGTTTTTTTTTTTTTCCTGATAGAACTATCAGCAGTTGTAAAAATCTTGTCCTCGTTTTTCTTGGCCTCTTCTTGAGTGAGAGGAAAGCTGAATGAGAATGGAGCTGGCACTTAAACAAAGGAGAAGAAAGGCTGAGCCTTTAATAGGAACATTTTCATCTACCTTCTCATAGCAGTTAGCATTTAAAAAGCAGAATTTTAAAGAATCTTCAAGGAAAAAAGAGTAGTTAAAACCAGAATTTCTAATATAGGCCCATTCAAGCATTTTTCAAGTCTTACTCAGGTTGCATAAATAAACTAGAGCAATAGCAGAACATGCTAATTCATGTTGTTAGTTTTTAAGATCACAAACACTCTTTTTTATACGCTGGTCTACAGAGAACAACTGAGATCAGGGTCTCTCTGGATATGACTCAACCAAGTGTTGCAGAAAGTATTCACTGTTGCAGAGAGGAAGGCTCAGCTGCCTTCAAGGACAGCAAACTCAGAGGCTCACCATTAATTTATTCTATCATCTTCGGGACAGAAGATGCCCCAGAAGAACATTGAGGGTCCCTACCAGCAATCTTTCCTTTGAATCTTGTGTTCTTTTGCCCACAGGGACAGAAGCTGATGGACTAGTGAAGCTGTAATGATTACCAGTGTATTATGATCCCTACTTTTTTTAGGCAACAGTTTATAATGAAATGAGAATCTAAATCAACCTTCTTCCATACTCAAATACCACTTTTTTTCAGGATTAAATAAAATGTATAAACTAGGGTACTGGAAGAAAATGCTTTTTATAAAGGCATTATAATTGCAGCTATCTGTGATGCAAGCAGCAACAGTTGCCATTAGAGGTGGAATCCTGGATTAGGGGGCTCACCAGCCATATCTGACCTGCTAATTCCTACATTCCTTTGTTTTATATGCACTTTTCCCCACAATGAGATGGCCCAAATTGGAAAATTCAGCAGATTTCAAGCCTTCCATGAGTTGGTGAATATTTCGATACAGAGGTTAGCTGTGGTCACCTGCAGGGGCTTTCCACCACCACACTCCTTCACAGACCTCAGTTTCAATTGCAACTACAAGCAGAAGTTCCAGAATAGCACAAAAAAGAATGTTTCCCCAACATGTTTCTGAAATCAGGAAACAGATGAAAGTTGCTAAGAGCTCTGGAGTTACTACAAATGCTGGCCTCATTCACAAGATATGTGTTCTTGCTGAATGCTTCTGCCATCCAGATTTTTGGGCTTCCCCATTCTTGAGTATTTTTATGTTTTACATATAATGTGAGGGGACTACACTTGGCTGTTCAGGGAACCACAAACCCTTGGCATCAGCATACATTACAGAGGCCTTCAGGCTGTTTGAATGTGGTGCTTGGGGATTAGCTCTGTGCACACCTGCAACAATCAGCATTGAGAAGGGTCGGGGTAATCCCCTTAAAAGGGCACTGTATAGCTCAGAATTGTTATGTACGTGAATTATAAATGCAGTCTGCATGTCTGCCCTGGGTGTCTATATTTTTCTTCCAGATAAAAATCGTAGAATTGTCTAGACACACAAATGCTGCCTATCTGCATATATGGATGTCTCTATATGTAATTATGCGTTTTGGTGGAATGGATTCTGTTGCCTTTCCTTTAGACAGCACAGTTTTATAAAGACACAAAGATAATAATGCTCAGATAGCTGTGTTTTAGGCCAGTCTCCCCAAAATTCAAGTATTTTGTTTGATTTGGAATGACTAGCTGGAATGAAAATAGCTTGTTTTGTGAAATATGCTTACCAACTCCAAAACAGAGTTCTCCTTTATAATCATCAGCTCAGAATAGCGGTCAGCAGATTGTCTGTTAAGATGGCTGTGTACCCAGTGTCATCTGGTAGCCTTGGAAGCACTTGCCTGTTACATTTCATACTCTGGAAATAAGATTTCTGTGGCCAACCTCCTCCGCTCCCTCTCCAAGGYTGCCCCTTTCACCTGACCCCGTGCTGTGATGCCTCATAGGGCAGAGATGAGAACTGAGAGGTCTGCGAGCTGGCTGGCAGTGGTCCCCAGCAGCCAGCCAGGACTTGTGGAGACCTGGAGAAACATGCTGCTACCTTGGGCATGTCTTTTTCTCACCTTGCACCTCTTACGGTCTCTCTTCTGTCCTGGAGGTGGGGAGGATTGCAGAGGAGCTGCTGTGCTAGGTTTGCAACCAACCAAGGCTGTCATCTGAGCAGAGGCTGAGGCACCTCAGGAACAYGGCAGGACAGGGTGTGGTCAGTGACTCAGCCTAATAAATTCAAACCATGGTCAGTATATTTGAAATGCGGCCCACATGACTGTAAGCAGTAAGTTGCAGGAAAGAAGAGCTGTTTGTATTTGGGCTGATAGATACAGGTGATCAAAAGTCCTCTTAAGGTCTGAAGACCTTAAGGTCTGTAGAGGCTAGAAGTCGCTTGTGAAAGGTCATCACCCCAAGTGAAAAATGTAAACAAATAGCTTGAAGTCACCCAAGGCTGCTGTTATCAACTAACAGCTTTTCAAGGATGCAAAAGAAGATATTTTACCTCAGTTTGGTATCCTATCTGATGAAGCACGAATTTGGCAACTGAAGATCTTTCTCTGAGTTACCAGATTATCTGAAAATTCACCTCTGGGTTTTTCAAATATCATCATGATTTGTAATCACTAGCTAAGTAGTCTGCTACCMTAACTTTCAGACTGTTCTCATGCTATTGTTCCCTAATCCCAACATGCACTGTCAGGCTGGCACGTGCTCCTGCCGCTGCTTCCTGCCTGTGTGTAACAAGAAGCATGACAAGCAGAAAACACACAGTCCCGAGTCTGTGTGAAGTCCCTGAATACACAGGACTCCCTAATACTTTCCTGAATGCTGAGAGCTGCTGGCATACTCTCAGGTAGCAAATACCCTGAATTCCCTACTATAAATGAATTGCAGTGAAGTTGATCTCGGGCTGTAATTTTGTGAAGCCCCCTTCTTCTTCCTTCCACCTGTACTGCCCACATAGTAACAGTTACACCTTGCTCTTAAACAACTCCCTTTAGCAGTAGCTCTCGCTCCACTTTTGTATGCACTGAGGTGCATCTTGGTTACTCCGTGAGGTTGCCTTTGGCAGAACGGGTCAGTGCCACTTTCACTGCTCCCTTGGGACAAAGGAAGCCCAGGATTCCCATGTCTGATTTTTCATGACAGTTCTACAGTATAACAGCTGCTTGGGGAAAAAAATGATGGCAAGGCTGCAGCAGGCTTGTTGCAGTGCACACAGTCAGTCTTTTCTGCTAACATCTGGGTTTGGTAGAAGGCATGGACTTCCTGGCAGGGGGATGTAATGTCCAACACCCAGCTTTTCTAACCCTGGCTTGGCCAGGGCTCTGCAGGGTCTTAGCTTTGTTCAGTGCTCAGGCAAATGGGTTAGTGTCAGCTCCTGCTGCAACTCACTTGGATGGATGCTGAAAAGGAAGGCTATGCTGCTGCCGTCGCTGAAGCAAGAGGAAGGAGAGGAACCAGCATCCCCCTCCCTCTCATTGCTCCCCCGTACTACTTGCCCTTGGTCATCAGGTCCTGTCTGAGAGCAAGCCCTGCTAGGAGCCCCTGAGGAACGGTCCAACAGCCACCACCAGCCAGAGGCCAACTCCATCCTGGACTCTCACTTCAGTGGCAGCTTTAAGAAAGAAAAGAGCTGGGGAATGTCTTTCTGTCAAGGGTAATTCCCAAGGGTGGCATTAACTGCTTTAGGCCCCCTTCATGCCACCAGAGATCCTCTAAGCTGGGTCCTCTCTGCTTTGCCAGGGCAAAGATGTACAGCTGTGATCACACATGCCAGCATGTCCCCCGAAGGCTGTATAAGAGTAGTGTCAGTGATTGATAGGACGTTCCAGGCCACTGTGCATTCAAAAAGCACTTGCTGGTGACATTTCTTTACAACCTCCTCCTCAGGGAGAAATTGGTGAGTTCTGAAGTGTTGCACTTTTTGTTTGGATGTGGGAGGCTGATAAACCAGAAGAGGGTCCACTTCCTTTTGCTAAACTAAGTAAGTAGGCTGGAAAAAATCAGTCCCTTTAATCGTACCAGGTATATACATTTTTAGTCTTATATGAATGTTAAATTGGAGTACAAAAAAAGTAAGTCTGCCAGTTATCACCTCATAGAGGCTGGGGGCCTTTGCCCATCTTGCTTTTTACCCTGTTAAGGACTTGTGAATAGGGGTTTAGAAATACAGAATGCTACAAAATGAGGAAGATAACATTCTGCAAGGGCCATGAAGGCTACATTTGCTGAATAACCTGTCTGAAAGGCACATCAGAAGGATTTTCTCTATAAAGCTAGTTCATGTGACTGATGGCATCATACGATCTGTGGCTGGTTGGTGTCTTGCCTCACTACCTAGTGGCTTGTTGTAAAAGCATGAAAGTTTTCTAAAACTCAGACAAGCACAGTTTCTTTTAAATGAGCTCCTCATTTTGTCTCCAGTAAAGTGACTCAGCCTGGCTTGTGTTATCCTTTTGAAAGTGATTTACTGACTTTTGCTGTTTGAGAAACTTGTTGAATTATTCATTCCCACCACCAGAATTCTCTATTTGCTTGCATAGGTTGGTATCTTTGTGGAGAAGGGCCACATGACTTACTCAGATGTACATGTGTCAATCTAGACAGAGAAAATACCCTGTGTGTGTTATGCCCATTACCTTTGGACAGACAAGTAAGGTCTCATTGCTTCCTCGTGACACCCCATCAGACGGACTGTGCCCACTCATGGTCTCAGCCTTTGACTGCATCCTCTTTGCAGGGGAGCTGTTAATTTGTGCTGTTTGAACAGYACCCTGAGCAGTAAGGCTCCTTCAGCGAACCCTTAGTGTTGCCACATAAAAAAACCTGATTCTATTCATCATCCCACCACATGAAAGTATGTCTCATGCTTCTGTGATTTCAGTGTTGGATACTGATGCCACTGTAAATGGTAGCCTGGAAGGAAAAAATAGAGGCATATGTCATAGGTCAGAAACCATGACAGTACTAGTCAGCATCTCTTCACAGCAGTGACCATTGCTGATTTCTGCCACAGGAAACTCTGGGCCTCCGTTCCCAAGGCTCTGTCCTAGTGAAATGACTCTCCCATGGACTGTTGACATGGTTGCCCCCCAAGAAGGGAGACTAGTAGTTAGTCCCTGCTGCTCCCCTCTGCAGATATGGAACAACCTTCTGCCTGTCTCAGCAAGCTGTAGGTGGTGTGCAGTGAGAAGGCAATATCCAGGTGTGAAGAAGAGGAGGAGRTATTTCCCCTCAAGTGCAGGAATTCCCTTATCCTCATCTGGTCCACTGGCTTCTGTGTTGCCACTTTCTGGTGAGTTTTGGTGACAAGTTACACAGCTGTTTTGGGTTGAATGGCATAATAATCATGTCCCATCTTCTCTGGGCTATTTCAGGCTCATGTCAGAATGTGGGAAGTGAAAGCAGAGGTACCACTTTGTATTTAGACCATGACCRCATTATTTTTTAATTGACTCTCTCCCCTCTGTAAACAGCCTGTACAGTAAGTGTGTAACATTGCAACAGCAAGGCTAGGTTTGCAGGTGGGAGTAGGGCTGAGAGGTGTGCATGTGTAGACAGCTGGAACAAAAGGGCAGGAGGGCATTTTGTGTATTCCACACCAGATTAAAAGTGATGGCTTTTGGTCACAGGAAACCACAGATTTACTTTCACCTGGGAGTTGTCTAAAACCAGTTAAACTCCAGTCAGCACTGTACCTCTTGAACTGCAGACAGTGACAGCTCTGGAAGAACTGGGCTGCATGTATAAAATCTAGAGAACCACAGTGCTCTCCAGTAAATGGGTATCATAAGAGACGTAGAGATCCAGACTTCCAAGAGACCACTGGAATGACTTCCTTTGGCTTCATAAAGCTTTGTGTGAGACAGACGCTGAGTCATTTTGTGCTTCTTGGTTCTTCATCCACCAAATGAGAGCAGGAACCATTCCTTTCTTCCACTCTACCTCATTTGTCCCTTGCAACCTGTGAGTTCCTGGGGTCAATGGCAGCCTCTTGTTAGAAAGATCCAAGAGCAATGTAGAGCTCCTTTCGGGGCATTTTGGTACCACTGGAATGTGATCACGGTCCTGGCCTCCAACCTCCCTTTCTGCATTATGAGGGAGATGACCCCTCGCTGTGTCCCCCATTTGCTTCACAATACACAGGGGATTGAGGCCTCACCCATCTCTGAAGCATGGTGAGGTCCAGGGGGAAGAAAGTGCTCTAGGAGTGCACAGCAACTTGGGCCTTGACCTACCCTTTAGCCAGCAGCAAGCTGAAGAGACTCTATCTGTGAAAGTATTTTTGGCTCTAAGAGCAGAGCCCAGGTGACGGTGTAGCTGTGGCTCGATGGCCAAACTGTTTTCACTGACAAAGGCCCAACAGCACAGGACAGGGCGAGGTGCTGCCATGTCAGATGCTGTTACCAACCTTGCACAGTCTCAGTCAGAGTGAAGAGAGGAGAGAACTGCTGTGGAAAAGCTCTTATGACCTCTCTCAAACATTGCCATGACCTGCATTATGTATATCTAAGGAACAATCCTGCCACTGCAGCCCTGGCAGAAATTGTGTGGGTACAGAGAGACTTCAGACTAACAGCAGCCCTATATTCAGCACAGGTGAGATGGAAAAGTGGAAGGGAAAAGACCAGTTTTGTAGAGTCCCCCTGTAAGAGCTGTGCTGCCTCGTCCTGGGATGGGACTGTGCTGGTGCAGACACATGCAGCACTAAGTGGCTGCTCCAGCAGAAACCTATAATCTATGACTCCAAGGTTAGATCTGAAGGAAAGGTGGGAATTTAGATTTGCTAACCCTTGGTGATTGACATCCAAACCCAAACCTCCCTGGCTTCCCGGATTCCCTCTTGAGTGAGAAATCCCTGATCTTTTCAGATATGTGCTGAAGAGTGAGAAACACTTTGCCCATCCCATGATAGTTTCTGAGCCTTCAAAATTTTCAGAAGAAAATTCTGTTCAGATTAGACAAAACTCAGATCCCCTAATGTGTTTCCCAAGAAACTGGAAGGGGATATTAAAGAGYTGCACTCAAACAGTGGGAGAATCAGGCTTGGCAGATACTTAATGTCAGTCTTTTGCTTTGCTCATGAGCACGTGGTACAGTCTCTGTGATGCACATTTAGCTATTTATACACAGTAGAATAGCAATTACTGGCCCTCACATTTAGAGAAAAAACATCATAACTATCCTAGTGATCAGGAGATTCATCTGAGATGGAGCAGCTCTGGCTTAAAGCTAAATTGCTAGACCAGATAAGATTTTTGCTTGCTAGATTTTTGCCAGGGGTTTGCAGGTGGAACTTTTCACATTGAAAATCTGTCAAAATTAGTACATTTCTGTGAAAATAAATTGGCGTTTTGTGACAGGAAACCATCCTGCTGGACAATCTGATTTAATATCAGTGTATCTAATCATTCAGATGATAAGATTAGAATTTTTATTTTGGTAGATGTTTTTCCCTAGACATGGAACAAAGGTTGCACACCCTCATTCTTTTTTTTTTATCTCCACTGCAGCACAGGACTACTGATATTGGGCCACTTTCCTGTCATTTGTTGCAAACCAGTAAAATGAAAGTTAAATTCAGTGGGTGGATTTTTAATTGCAACATCATTCTCTGTGATGTCAGTTAATGGACGTTTGTTGTATTGAGTCTCTAAGAAAAACATCTCTATGAAATAGGGTAACTGCTTAACAGCCTCTCTTGTGTAACATATTCCAGGAAATCATGAGGGAAACAATAAGTCTAGTGAGGAATGAATTTCCAGGAAAAAATTCAGGCCAGACAGGACCAGAGGCAAGAGAAACTATCTGGAGGGGAAACAATCACACCAAACTGTGTAGTAGCTGCTTATCTCAATACACAAACAAAAATGTGTTAGAAAATCTCACATGGGTTGCAGCGAGATGTAGCCAAAAGATTTGCACCAGGAAACTTAAGAACACAATTCCCACTTCCCACTTACTTTTAACCCACCCTTTGTGCATTCATTTCAAATACAGAATGAGACAGGGATCTTATGGAAAAACATCTATGTAGTCATATAATTAGAGACATTATCAGAATGCACCTAGACAAGGCAGCTAACATAGGTTTGCCCAGGTAACTATAAAGTGCCAGTTTGACTTGGCAATAAAGATCCCTTTCTTTTTTGAATGCGTTTTCCCAGGTCTTTACTAGAGGGAAAACAGAGATATCTTTATTCCTTAATTTTCTTGCAGGCACACATCCTTTAACTTCAGGTTCTGTTGTTTGTGTGACGGAGTTTGAAAGTTGGGGCTCCCAAGCCACTTGCAAGAACTGGCTATCTTTATGAATCTGAATGGAAGAAAAGTGGCAGCTCAGCTTAAGTCAAGTTCAGGGAGACAGCCATAACTGCATTCCCCCCCCTCCTCCCAAAGTCACAGACTTGTTTCTCATGCCTATTCTGTTTGTGATAAAATGCCCACAAACAGGAGAAAAAAAAGAAACAATGAGAATTAATAGAGAGATCCTACAGATATGGCTCTGGAGACCCTGTTCCTCCTTGTTCTGCTCATTCAGAGCAGGCATGATGTATAGCTTTTTTCTCACAAACTTCAGGTGTCTCTACAGAAATCCTGCAGACCCTTTGCAGCCTGTCTTCTCTCTTCACAGCCTCTGCTGTGGCTTTGTATCTGTCTCCCAAAGAAAAAGCAAAAGGAGAAATATGTAAATCAAAACAGAAGGGGCAGCTGAGCAGCTGGAGGACAGATTCTTCTTGCTTGTCACTCTTCCTGCCCTACCTTTCACAGAGGGTCTCTGAACTCCATGCTACCACTGTCTTCAACTATGGGCCCTGCACTAGCAGGATAACACTTTGGTGACGAGAGCTGTTTCTTCCTCATTGACCTCTTTCTTCCATGTAGCTCATTTCTGCTTATCAGTATATGCAGCTTTCACTAGTATCTGCATTTCTTACTCCACCCAACTGTCAGGTCATGGTCTGAAAAGACAAAAATGAGAGAGAAAAAGAGAAAAACACCATATTTGCATAGATATAAAATAATTATTTTTCTTTGGTAATAATTATGTTTGTTTCCCTGAAGATGTCATCCAAATGCCCTTGCCACAAGCCATCCCACTATGCACAGGCTGCGGGGCTTGAACCCTTTAACATTGCAAGGGTAGAGTTAAAGGACAGCTCATGGTGCCTTGCACCAAGTGAGGCCTGCCATCTCAAAGATAAAGGTGAGTCTTTGCACCTGAAGAGTCAGCCAGCTCCTCACCCAGCATCTCTGTCAATGGTTGCCTCCTCATCTCATGGGCCCGGGGGCAACGTCTGCCACAGTACAGGTGGAAGATGTTCAACTGACTAAACCATCTGCCTCCTCCCTACTCTGCTGCAGCTGTTTTGACAGCTGTCAGAAGTTCTCAGCACAGTGGCTGCTGCTGTTGCTGGATTGGTACTGATGGTAGCTTGGCCTTAAATATTCATTTAGTCATTGGTTGGACAGGCTGACACAGTGTTTCCAAGGCAACACAAGCTTGGGAAGGTCTTTGGCAGTGTTTGGTACTTTGTTTCTCCCCAAAAGCTGAACAGACTTCAACAAAATAAAGCAAAGGTGTTTCTGTCACTCTGTGGCTTTCCATCTGCTGAATAGCAAAGGCCCAGAGAAAGCCTGTGAGCATCTCACATGAGAGACTGTAAGATTCATATATAGCAAAAAGAGGGATCACTATCAACTCCTCCTTAAAACATCTTTAGCCCTCTCCTAAAGAGGTCTGCAGTCAGAGGGTACATTGAAGATTTGTTACTAGCTGCTTTTAAGTTGAAATGTATGCACTCCCTGAGGTGTTCAGAGAAGTGTGAGCGCACACACCCTCTCCCACAGGCCATCTGGTTAACAGGTATCAGGTTAGCCAGTATTAATGGAGTGAGGCCCAGAGATGACTGGGAAGTCTGTAGTACAAATTAACTATGACATATACAAGTGCTGTTACACATAATGAACCGGTACAATTGGATGATCTCTTGGTTTCCTATATACTTCTGCTATTGTTGCATATTTTATGGGCAGATCCAAACACCTCCTGAATTCCCACCAGACTTAGCAGGACTCTAATCTTACCCTCTGCATTATAACGCTACTTAGTAAAGAAAATACTACTTTGCGCATTTTCCTGGGGTCATGCCTGTCACTTTTACTGCACCAAGATTCTGGAGAAGAAATGGCTTCTGCCTGTGTACAGCATTATTAACATGCCAATGTCCTGTTAAAAGTTGATACAGCGTGGCACCGTGGCAGGGACACGACAAAGGATCTGTGATCCAGCAGCCAGTTACACTAAAAGAAACATCTCACTGCAGCCCCATGAGTTATTCTGATGCAGAGTTCATTCAGAGCAGAGTTCATCCACAGACACAGTGAAATCTTTCTAGTTATAAGATTTTGGTTGGTATTGGATCTTTAAATCATACTGATTTTTTCAGAGATGAATCATTGACTACAGCTTGATTCAAGCACCATTTGAGGCAACTCAGCTCTGAATCCTAGCTTTGAAGCTGTACTGTGCAATATTTCTGTGACAACTCAAATCGAAGCCTAGAAGCTGATCCCTGTCCCTTTTCTCTGTGTATCTCTTGCCATTCCAGGTGAGCATTCTGACATTACATCCATCCTCTCTAATTATCAGATGTTGTCCAGGTCCTGCTTTCACCATCTGTTTTCTGTAGAAATGATTTGAGGTATCCATCATGTAGACTCTCCTTTCAATTATACTGAAAATAAGAGCTAACAACCAGGAAGCACTGGTCAAGCACAGATTAGTGTTATCTCAGCCATGCTTGGTGCACAATGGTCATGAAGAAGAGCAAACTGAAAGACGTACAGCTCACCCTGCGAGAGCCTGCCTGCCCTCTTCCTGACTGTGATCCGGTCTCAAGTTTGCAAAGACAGTTACATTCCTAACTCCTATTTAAAATCAGGGTGGCTAGGTGCTTAAAAATATAGGTTCCTAAATGTCTTTGAGGATCTGATCCTTGACTCCACTTCCTCACCAGCGCGATACTGCCCACAGCTGCCAAAGCCAACTACAGTCCTCCGCCTATTGAAACGGCACACAAGTCACTGCAAAGGGGATAAAATCCCACAAGTGGGCAAATTCCGTTTCCATCCCCTTTTGTCTTATAAGGAACAGAGACTTAGGAGGTACCTTGACTGTATAAAGTGGAGCCCTCATGCATGCGTATCATTGTGAAAGAGTCTGCGGCTTCTAATGGAAATTCCCCATTTTAAAGACAGACATCTTTACTGAAAGTGGTAGAATATTTGAAGATAGAAGACTCCTTTATGAATGTCTTCTCATTAGAGCACAATCTTACACCAAAAGCTTGATTCTTTTTGCATTTTTGTTGTCACCCCTGTTTCAAATGAATTTTGAACACTATCTAAGACAAAATGGTTGCATTTTTTACCTAGGGTGCATGAAGAGCAAAGCTGTGGGAATCTGGCTCAAGTTATACCTACATGAATACAGAAACAGCAGCAGAAACCACTGTGAGGGAAGGCATTTTTGGCAGGAAAATTCATTCTGCAAAACTTCCAACTGTAGATAACTAACACACAGAGAAAAAGAGAACCTACCAAAATTCATTTTGAGGAACTAAAAATAAGATCGCTAAGCAATATTAAAGAAGATAAAAAAGAGAAGGAAGAAAAAAACCATGTCTGATTGTAATTTCCTTTTAGAGGATTAACTCTGTGTGAGAACTTAAGCAATTACTTTCAAGTTGATAGAATTTTCTTTCAATCGGTACTAAACAATTCATCATTTAGAAACTAAACTGGAAATTACTGGCATCTTTTTTCTTGGTTTCATTAAAATCTCTTTATCTACATAGAATACTGGCCAAACACCAGCCAGAAATCTCTAAGGTAAGCTAAGTAAAAATCATCTCTTGGACCAGAGATAGGATATGGTTCCCATTATATGAGTTATTGGATTCTTCTCTCACTGTTAAAAACAAGTAATCTTTGGGGTATAAAATGGACCTTTGTGTCTTGGCCAGGTACCTCTGTGTATTGAAAATGGGAGAGGGGATTTTCAAACTCTGAAGTGACACAGAAGCCCAAATCCCATTGATTTTCATTTTATTATGATGAAAGTAGAGAAGGGATAGATGTATTATTTATTAGAATAAAGCAGCGATTTCTGTCTAGGGACCAACTGTGTTCAGTTCACGCTCCAGCTCAGTAGGCCATGAATGTTAAACAGAGCAGTCATGTATGCTCTTTGCTGAAAGTGATAAACTGAATCAAGTGCTCTGATACACTCTGAACAGCTGTCTCTGTGTTCATACAGAGTGTCACACTGTGCTGAAAGGGATCTCCTCTGAGTCATCATTAGGCTAGCGACTGAGAAGTTTAACTCTATACATCCATCTTTACAGCCACTATCCCAGTGTCTTTTTAGAAGATTAAATGTAAAGTTTGCAAAAAATCAGCAGCTGCCTCTTACCTTCAGCACTTCTCATATGTTGAACATCCAAGAAGTGCTTGTATATTCTGATAGACCTCTGGGTATGGATTTGATAACAGAAGCACACCTTGGCACAGGCCTTGATGACAGATATAATGGGCTGTGCACAGGTAGCCAACTTCCAGGTCTCACCCCCTCTTTCCTCATCTCTGTAGCTCAAAACCTGAACATAGCTACTGAGTCTTTACCTGCAAATCTGAATGCCAGATATGGAACATGCTATTCTGGGAACAGTGGAACTAATAATGTCTTGTTTCCTATGGACTTGTGTCCTTTGTGCCCTGATCCATCTCTCTGCAAGGACCCTGATCTCCCCCATGATTTTATGCCATCTCTGTCACACACACAGCACTATATGCGACAGCTAGTCCAGAGCAACAGGCACAATGACTGAGTGGCCATGATGTACATGTTGATTAGCTATCCATGACTGTTTAATGACTTTTTCTCAGTGAAACAGGTCTTTTTTCTCTACCCAGCCACTATTTTTCAAAATGATTGTAGGAAATTCACTGCCTTGGGAAACAGTAGTTCACTTGCCTATTGTGACTGAAATTAATCAAGAGGCTAAAAATTATTAGGGAATGACAGAGGGGCAAAAAATCACCTGGAAAAACACTGCAGTCACATAAGCCTTGCTTGTGAGGCTAGAAGTACAAGCTTAAAAGCATACAAAGGACTAAATCCAGTTAAGCCTGGTAGAAGTTTTGTTTGGCTAAAGATAAAGGATTTGAAATAAGAGAGTAAAAATTAGAGGCCAAAGTATATGAAATTGAATGCCAGAAGTTTGACACCAGTATCTTAGAGGGGGTAGCTATGGTCTGAGGGTTGCTGAGGAGCTGCCACTAAGGCATCCCAACCCCGTGCAGGACTGGACCCTTGTTGCTGAAGAGCTGCCTTAGGAGCTTGAACAGACAGTGAGGTAGCAACGACTGCAGTGCCCTGTGGACCTTCCCAAGCTAACTTTGAAGGAAGTAGCTCCAATGCTAGCAGCCAAAGAGCATGTAGAAAACCATATCCCACTATCCAACTTATTTTTAAAGCATTGTCTCTGCCGTGGTTGTGCAAGAGTCTTCATGTCAGATCCTTTGCCAAGGACCAGGCAAAGAGAAGGGAGTTCATGCTTAGAAACATTTTTATTACAGAATCCAGATAAAATGGTTAGTTCAGGTACCATACTGAATGGTCATTTCATTGCCATAAGTTGCATGCTTAAAATAAGCAAGCATTTCATCTGTCTAGAAGGTGACTGTCGCATTCTGATGTGATAAGTAGAACTTCAAAGACCTCAAGGGACACAGGTCTGAGGCTAACGCCCAGAAAGTAACATACTGCCCTCACAGATGATGCGTTTAATATGCCTCCATTTGTCAAGCATTTCTCAACAAAGTTAAAATACAGGTCTTCTCTGCACTCTGTGGCACATAAGAGACAGAAGAGGCAACAGCTCCTGAATTGTTCAGTGGGTTCTGCCACATGGACCACTTTTCACCTTAAGATATCAAAAAACCTTATGCAGCACAGTGACCTTTTATTTCCTGTGTGTAATCCATGAGTAAACTGAATCAGAAAGAAGGCGAGTTACCATTCAGATGCTGCATAGGAAATCAAAGAGTGAAACTGAGCATCTCCTGGTGTTCACCCACAAAACCCTGATACGTGGATACAATTACAATTTAGGATTAGTTTTAAAATGCTACGCCAGGAGAACTACTGAATTCTGTATGCTTGATGAGTAATCCTGTTTAATTTTTATAGTAACTACTTTTTCCATGATGTTCGGTAGGATTTTTCCTTTAAGGTCAATACAGAAATAGTATCTGCATTGTTTATTCATGTCAGTCTCACAGTTATGACAGGTTTACATTGCAGCACACTCTAATCCAACGAAAACTCTGGGAATGTGTGGTTCTGGAAGTAAACAGGACTGTTGCAGGGAGAAGCTGGAACCTGGGGAGGAGAGACAACTCTCAGGACATAAGGCAGGCCTCTGAAACACTTCTTCTAGCACATCTGGCTCTCTCAAAATAGCACAGACAGGAGTCAGTTACACTGATATGTTGCATTTCTGTGCCTCAATTTAACAAACATATTAGCTGAGTATAGTTTTGGAGATCACTAACCTAGTGCTATAATAATTCCAGGCCATTACGGTTAAAAAAGATACATTTTCAACCATACGCTTTTTATGATTTTGCCCATTACACTTTGGGGATACACGTTTAACACAGTAAACATGTGCTTTGCATTGTTACCTACTAAATGGAAGTAAGTCCACCTTATAAATGTAACAGCATCTTAGGTTTGACATATCTTATACAAAAATGAATATTCATTTTTATCCTCTGAATACTAAGTTCAGTTAAATTACACAAGGGCAGGATCAGTTCGTGCTGTTGCACAAGCAATATTAAGATTCTCTGTAGCAATATGGTCTTTGGTTTGCAGAGGTATTGCAGCAGTTGCTAGACTCTGCATCTTCTGGCATAGCATATTTATAAGACTGCTTTTTTGTATGGTTCCTAAAGGTAAGAGGATTCTATCTCTGAAAAGACCCTTCCCGAGTTACTTCTGGAGCACCTACCTTATTTCAATAAGTAACCATCTAATTGATTAATACATCTAGTAAAAGTCAGACTATTTCTTCTCAATTTGTCTTCACATCCAAGATTAGCACTTCTTTTCAGACTTGAAGAAGAGTTTCACACCTGTGTCAATTGACCTAGTAAGACATATCCTCCCCTTGCAAACTTTCTTTCTGATACTAAATAAGGCAGTTCATGACTGAAAGACCACACACAGAAATCATTTTCAGCATGAAAAATCCCAAAGAAACTTATTCATCTGACAAATAAGAGAGAAGGTAAAGCTCAAACAAACCTTTAAAAGGAAGTGAGAAGGGAGAAAAGAACTTCTGTTTTGCTTACAAATCTCAGCTACCACTTACTGAGCAGGGAAAGGGACAAGGTGGCATGCAGCTATCTTTTCCACACATTCCTTATTACCATCTCTGTGCAGCGACTGCAGATCTGAAACCAAAGGCAGGGTTCAGAATAGCCACACATGAGTGCAATAAGCAATTACAGCCATAATAGCACCTGCTCTGTGAGGCAGCCACAATAAGAAAAAACACCTTTGCAGCAAYGCAAGCCTGAGCAGAAACCCCGGGACACCAAGCTGAGCCCTCTCAAGCAATGAGCTGATATAGCTAAGCTTAATTTCAAAAGCATCTTTTTGCCCCCCGCTGCTCTCACTGGAAGGCAATCCCAGAGCCTGCTTGCTCTGGAAGTCAGGAATTCCCCTCTTATTCCTGGCCTGAAAGAGTCATCATGCTTCCCCCAATATGGAGACTAGGAAGCCAGATCTCCTAGCACACCGCGGAGCAGCCCTTGCTGTCCCCACCAGTCTGAGCTGGTGCCCGGGGCTGGCTTACACAGCGCCATGATCGCTACACCAGAGGGCACGTCCGCCCTCCGTGTGCCCCCTCGGTGAAGTAGCAGCAGCCCCATTTGCCCAGAGCCCTCTTGGTGCCCTGCGGTAGGAGTCAGAATCCGTCCCACAAGAAGCGTTTGCTTTGTAAAATCCACATAAGGTAGTCCCGCTCTAATATGGGGTAGCAACACAAATGTGGAGTGTTTATAAAAACAGTAACACTGCAGCTGTTGCTAGTAGTAACAATATGGCAATCACCAGCTAATATGGAGATGTTTGTTTCTAATTTATCATCTTGATTTTGATGGTTGGCCAAAACTTTGCAAGAACATTTTATTTTCCTCCCTGTGTGGATGTGCATACACAAGGACAGAGCACATGACAGCAAATAACTCTCCCAAAGTGCAGGGCCAAAAACGCTCAAGGAGGGGTTCAACTCCACTCAGCAGAGTTACCCTTGCAAAGCTTTGCCTTGCCTGACATTGCATTTGTCTAGAGGATGGAGTCCAGGTGTAGGGTCGTAAATGTTTCTATTCATGGTTAATTTAGTGGTGATAAGGATTTGATTACAGGCAGTTCTGATTGTTACCCAGGAAGCAGGTACAACACAGGAATCAGTGGGGCACATTCCCCTGATTCACCTAATCCTGCATTAGAGAGAGCTTCACCGAGCTCTTGTAGTAGTATCTGACTGCCCCTGAAGTAGATAAAAAGGCTACACCACTCGCTCCTCATCAGGGAACTCTGGTGAAAGAAGAGGGTGAAAGGAGCTGGAGATGGTGGGGGCTGACAACCCCTCACACCAGACTTTATTTTCTAGTTTGTATTTGATCTGTGTGACATATACACAATGAAACTCAAATTATGCAGAAGGCAAGTTTTCTTATGGTCTTATTCCAGACTGGTTTCTAGGCCATTGGCTATTTGCAGATGTCAGAGTGAGATGATTTATGCCTGGAAATTACATGCAAGTCGGAATTTGATGTGAAATCCAGGTTATCTTTGGTTTCCATGGGTTCTCATTTTGAGATTTGTGATTAATTGGATACTGAAATTCAAAGCAAAACACAAGATGCAGTGGCAAGAGAGAGACAAGCCTACATCCACCAAAATCTAAAAGGAAACATTTGTATTAATCCTGAAAGGCAAAACCAAGATTCACATTTCTCCAGTTTCAAAAAGTAATATAATCTGTCCTGGAAAGCAAATGAACTTGGCAGAAAAATTTCATCTCAGTTTCTGATTCCTGAATGGACAATGCATAGAAGCAAAATGAATTAGAAACCTGTTGGTATATCAAAAAAGGGAGTAGCATCTCACTTACTGCTTTTGATCCTTTTAAAGTACCTTTGATCAGAAATTTTGAGAAGAATAGCATTAAGAATTAATTACAAGCATTCTCAATTATTTTGTTGTTTATCATAACCCAGCAAACAAATTCCCAGGGTCCTTTGTGCTGGCCATCTTGGATTCTAAGGAATGAGTTATTCTCAGACACTCTGAGATACAAAAGCAACCTGAATTCAGGCACAACTGAACACCAGCACAGACCCTTTACGAAAGCCAGGCCCGAGACATCTAAAAAAAGATCCCATTGGAACTAGTTGGCTGATGGATAGTAAAAACCTTAGAGCTGCCGACTTAGTCTGGGCTGGGGGCACCCATGAAAGAGTTAACAAACCATATCACAAATGAAATGCAAACAGAAAGGGAGTCATAAGAAGGGCACAGAAGACACCTTGGGCTGTATTTACAATATTGTTTTTGATTTGTAACTTCTTCCTGTGCAATAGTAACCCAGTGTGCAGAAGTGGGTGCACCTGCATTGCAGTCTGACCATGATATCTGATTAAGGATACAAATCAACAGAGCAGAGCTGGGAAAAACTGAAAGTGGGTTTTATTTTCCAAAAGCGTGATTAGCAAAAGCCCAGGTCCCACATGGCTAAAATTGTAGAAGTTCAGCACCAGCTGGGTTAATGGATCCAGTTCTGAACTGTTTCAGAGAGCAAGTAGGGACTGGTCTGATTAAAKCTCAGACTGCCCCCTTTTCTGTGACTAAGCCCTGCATTGCTGATGACTCTACAACACTTTTTAGAGAGTGGTAGAAAATTAGAGCTAAATTCAGATGTGTAGAAGTGTGACCTGTCCTCAGCAACCCATCTGACCGCTCTGTTCTTCAACTCTGTGGACAGATCATGCAGAGCTTTCTCTTCCAAAAAAACCYCCCAATAACTCAGTCTTCTCTGACTTTGGCATAATTGCTTTCTTTATTTTGGTAAATGTTTCTATTGTCCACTGGGAGACAGCAATTGTGTCAGTGAAGACAAAATTGGAATACAATCAGTATCTCACATGAAGAGGCACTGATRCAGAATTTGGCTTTTTCTGCTAGATTATATATGGGCTTGAAAGAGTCACTCCTCCAGATGCATCCTGTTGTATGCTTGACACAGCTAAACCTCTGCAGCTTTCTTTCTAGTAAGACAGCAGAACGAAGGCAGGTTTCAGGATTCATTCAGGCACTCCCTCATTTCTAAGAGCCATAGCATCAAGCATTTGTGAAAGTAGTGTTGAAATAAACAAAAGTGAGCCATAGCTGGGATTTTCCCATTAGTGGTTTGATAGGGAGAGAACAAAAACAGACACTTTCCAGCCACAGCAGACTACTCACATTTCTTCTCTTTTGTTTACTACTTCTCCTCCCAGCTGATGCTGCCTCTTAGTTGTTATGGTCTGGGGTCCTTCACTGAGCTACAGTGTAAGAGAGTTGCAGGAAAGGGACAACGCTTAGCAAACAGCTAAAAAGAGGGGGAAATTATCATTTGGTCTGTGTTGGCAGCAAGCCCTCTGTCCTGGGACTTCTAAAACTGGCTGGACAAAGTGCCTGGGTGTGGACCACAAAAGCAGCCATCTCCTGGAAGGGAAAAGGGGCTGCCTCGGACTGGGAGGAAGCAAAGGCATCAATCTGAGTCTTGGCTTCCGCAAGGAAAATGCTTCACAATTTGAGTAGCGAACACAAGGAGAGGTATGGATTTTCCTGAGGTCAGCTGTTATGC
Source organism: Apteryx rowi (assembly GCF_003343035.1). Classification (NCBI taxonomy): domain Eukaryota; kingdom Metazoa; phylum Chordata; class Aves; order Apterygiformes; family Apterygidae; genus Apteryx; species Apteryx rowi. Next base: position 55,531 of record NW_020447573.1, read on the forward strand.
GGGAACCCTGGGCTCCTGCTTTCCCTCCAGGGAATGCAAAACCATGTGCCTTCAACAGAAGTGAGGGAAGAAACTTGATTTACAGGAGGTGAAAAGCTCATACACAGGCTAAACCCACAAAGCCCTTTTAAGTCCACCCCTTCTCCCATGCCCATTTGTGTAAATGTGCCCATGTCTCCAAAGGACAGCACACTCACTTAGTCAGGGATAGCTTGGGAGAAAAACACCACCCACAGACAGTTCCAGGCATTCACAAGCTGTCTGCCATGGACTCTGCTCATGCTAAGGCAACTGGTGTGGTACAAAAAATACGTTGCTGTGGTGTATCATGGTATAGATTTGTATCAGACTGGGGAGCAGACCATAGCAAAGGCTCTGAGTTTTTGAAGTGTATCTGGTTGGTAGAGAGGGAATTGATCTCTTCAGCGAAAATACAAGCAGACTTTCATTTGTAAACATCCCACGTGACAGGACATTTTAATGTGGAGATTGACTTAGGGGGCTACATCTGTGTTACCCTTTGCACATTGGTAGAGAAAGCTGTGAAACTTCTCTGGCTGATAGGTGTGAGGGCAGCTCACTTTGTGCTGTCCATCCTGTCTTCATCCACCTGGCACTGCCTGAGAGCTGACCCCCACAGTGGGTTTTCTGATCTCAGGACCATGCATGAAGTTCTGTGGTGCCTGACAGGAGCCAGGGCATGGTAACTTACTGCTGTCTTTTCATAAATACAGTCAAGCTTTATTGTATGTGGCCATACAGTTACCTACTTCATGGAGCCATTACTGTTTAGGACGCCTGCTATTCAGATGAGGCATGTTTGTCTGCAATGAAATAAGCTATTTTAAAATCATTTCAGCATGAATTAAGTGTTTGTGATACAAACCTTATGAAAGCTATAAAAAATAAATGATACAGTGAGGGTAAAAAAAAGCAATTTTTTTCCATGTATGCAGGCAGGCCTATGCATGTACCTTTCTCATACAATGGCCACAATATCTCAAAAACCATTAATAGATGGGAACTAATTAGATAGAGGTAGAGCAATGAGTGCCAGCTGACAAACTAGCGATGTGCTGTCAATGCACCACTCATTACAATACCTTTTCCTCCTGGGAAATTCAAAGTGTTATGCTCCAGGCACAGCTATGTGTCCTGTTTGTAATCTAAGCTTCTGGCCCAGCTAAACACCACCCATTAAACTCCCATTTTCTTCACGAAACTCGCACATTTGCCGGATCAAACACTGTGTCTTAAGCATGAAACAGATTGAGATCAGCAATATGTCTGCATACAGTGCTGCAGGATAGGGCAGATCAGATCATGCCAGTTTATTCTATTACTATTACTTTTAAGAACTGAATTATATAGGTCCCCTAAGTGTCCTAGATGTTTAACGGACATAGGTTTAAATACACATTTAACAGACATAATAAAAAATACATGCTCCCTGTCACAGAATATCTGCTGGGACTATCAACAGGGGTGCTGCAGCTACCAGGGAACCTCAGAAGAAATTCTTAGATAATGCAATGCAGTGTGGCAATATTTCTATATGAATGTAAATCAGTCCATGAAATTTATTAGGGAAATGACATATGTGCTTTAAAACCTCATAGGACTGTTAATTAAAAAAAAAATCAATTACAGCAAAAAAGATCAGTGTTAAATGCACAGGGCTGTACAGTTATTGATTTAAATTCCTGGAAGTTTCATCTGTAAACAAGTCTATATAGAAGCATAGAACTTACAGGCCTCAAAAAAACCTGAAAGGTTATCTAAACCATGTCCCAACACAAAAGCAGATCAGCTCTCCTTTTACCCTTCTGAACCCATCTCTGTCCAACCAAAAGGGAATTTTCTACCTTGGTTTTCTGCCAAACAGAACTGAGCTAAGACCATGTGTCCATATCATATGATAAGCTGGGGCCAATACTACATAGGCCAGATTTGATATGGTTAAGCAAAGAACGGCTTTCAGGATGAATTCAGCAGCAGATGTAACCACGATCTGCATTTGCAAAGAGCTGTGCTGTGACACAGCCTCTTCCCTTGCACACATAAAACAGAGCATCTATTAGGAGTACTAGCAGAGAGACTGTAGTTCCACAAGCCTCCTTTCTTACTAAATCCACTCCTGACATATTCCTGACCCTTTGATTCACAGCCTTAGCCCCTCTTTTTTCACTAGATCAAAAGACTAATACCCAGAATACCATGTAGTAATTCAGCTTTGCTGGTGAATCAGTAAAACTCATACCCTCAAGTCATTTATATTCCTAAAATCAGTGTGAATTTGGTGTCTTTGAGAATATAGGTCTAAATGACTTAAAGCCTGAATTCCATCTTTCTTTTACACAGTTTTGTTGCCTAGAGCATACATGGTGGAAATAAGTACAGTGGTTTTATATGGCTTGATTGTGATTACTATTTCTGCCTGAAAGTCCAGTTATAATCAGAAGTATCTAAAGCAGGTCACTGCACAAAGAAGGGTCTTGATCCTTTTGGGCAGACTCTCCTCTGACACAGAGCTCCATTACATTTATACCAGTATAAGGCTCCTTTGCATGAAGACTAGTTGTGGAATTTATACTGTAAAATGGTGAAAATAAAGCAGAAAAGTGCCAAGAACTGGTATAGAAGAAAAACAGTGCAAGCATACTGACCCTTTGGGCAGCATTCATCTCACCCAGCCTATACTGTAGATGGCAAAATGTGAGCTCATTAGCTGGACTCACATTGTAGTCCACAGAGAGGAACAAGTCCTGTGAAGGTATGACTAATCTGTCCTATCCACTGTCTCTCTCCACTGCCTAAAAAGGGAAGCCACCAGACAACTGTCCTGCATGCAGACGTCCCTGTAACAGCCATCTGCATTTGCTCAGATGACTCCCACCAGAGCAGGCTGGATAGGACATTCTGACCCAGCTTGCAGCAAGTGGAGACTGTAGCTCCATCCACTGTTCTAACAGTTTAAAGAAGGCAGAAGTGAAAGTAGACRGAAGTATGGCCCAATTATGTGGAAAAGAAAGAAATGACACCCCTTCCTCTATTTTGCAACAAATTAAATTAATTTTCTTAGTAGGCCTTCCCAGCTAAGGAAAATCTACATTTTGCAAACACTGAAGACTTTTCATAATGGCCCTGTACAATGAGTACTGTTGTCTTCATGTTCCTGATGGCTAAATGGAAGCAAAGAAGTTAAGTGCCTAGGTTGGGGGGAGTAAGTAACAGACCCTGATGTATTATGTAGAGGAACTGAGGAGAAATGGAGAACAGAGGTAGCTTTTGCTTGGATTTCTTGACCTCTTCAGTGGAATTAAACTCTCTTATTACTTAGACACATAGCTCTTATTAAGAAATATTTTAATCATGACTTGTAATTACATATTGCTATACATTACTGTATTATTACTTAATACCACTTCTTTTGTATAAGTAGAATAATATTTAGAAATTGGAGTTTTCTTTTGCTTTTTAGGCAGTTTATCTTTTTTAATTTCATTCATCTTCAGCAATGAAAAGCTCACAAGCCTGTGTCACTTTTTCATGTAATCCATTCCCAGCCAGTCTAAAGCTTAGAAGAACTTGCAGGCACCTGCAAAGTGTGGGTCTACATTGCTTTAAGACAGATGTCGGTATTACAGTTTTTTGAAAAATATGCAAAAACATTTCTCTGAATCTGATCTATTCCCACCACCACCCTATTCAACTATCCTCAATGTAAGGCCAAACTTGATTTGGTAGTGCATCTTTTAACTGCAAAATGTAAGGTCTCTCAGTGGTCAAAGTAGAGACAGTACCCATTGCCCTTTAACAGCAATGTGAAACTGCCCACACTGCAGCCCCCTCTGCACATCCCACCTCTTCACGGTGATGCTAGACGGAACCTTTACCTGGCAAAAGTCTCATCTTTTCCGTGCATAACAGCTACGAGGGTTTTATTTTTTTTCTTCACAAAAAAAAAAGTAGCTCCTCTAAAAGGAAAGAGGAAGCCAGAAATTTTGCAGCGTCTCTGTCCTGCCCCATGATGCTTCTTCCTGTTTCTGCAAATTTCCACCTGCCTCCRTCCTGCATATATAATGCAGCACACGTGGGGTAGAACTGTTTAGTTGCCTGTGTCTGTCCAAAGGATTACTAGCAGCGGGGGCTGATGCTGTTTCTTCTTCTCTCAGCAGTTCGCGGGAGGTGAAGGAACTCTGGCTGGACTCATTCCTCGGGTAAGTCCTGCCTGTGATTAAATCTGTGGCGTTATGGTCAAAGTCAGTGGAGTGCTCCAGATATAGCTGTACGTAGACATACAGAAATATAGGTGGGGGATAGATGTACCCACTGCTGTGTGTAGCTCAGGCAGAGCTGACTGAGGTGCTTTGCCTTGTGTTTGCAAATTAACACCAATCTCGTGTAGCTGTCACCACTTGCTCATTTTTTGCATGGATTGAAAATGGAAGGATTTTTTTTTTTTCTGTTTTAATAGAAAGAGGCACATAGAGCAGCAGGACTGAGTGCATTAGAGAAAGGGGCTTTCAATGAGCATTGCTTTCTGATTGACTTGTAYGGGATATCTTGCTGTTTCAGGATCATATTTAAATGCTAGACTGGCTTGCAGGGAAAGAGAAAAGAAGGGTTCAGTGTTACAGAGCTCTTTCTTTGTCCATTCCCTGTTCAACAAACAGGCAAACAAAAGGACCCAAGGAAACCAGAGCGACCAGAGTTCCCCTGATTAAACTCCTAATGAAAGTGTTAAGCAGCTGTAATACCGTGAGTGTCTTTATTGTTTCAGCTCTGTCAACAGAGTGACTTTGAAAAGCACTGATTTCTAAAGTACAGCATCAAATTACTCACATTCAGTCTTTGTTTTCTTGCCTAGTCAAAGACACTAAATGCTGGGAACATGGAGAGCTTGATTGAGTGCCAGTCAGAGGTAAGCAGCCCCTACGTTTGCTACAGCCCCTACAGCCCCTACCCAGCCCTTGCCGGGTGTTGGCAGGCGCCCTTAGCCCAGTGGGGGGGGCTCCCGGGAGGCACCCAGGGGCCCTGCGGGGCGCAGTGCAGCCGGCTGGATGGCAGCAGCAGGGGAGCCACATGGGGCTGCCCGCTGCCTGCCATTGCCCAGGAGCAGGCAGAGCCCTTCGCGGGCGACTCCCATCAGCCCAATGCAGAAAGGGCTGGCCATCGGTGGGAGCAGACAGGCTGTCCCCAGGGCTCCTGGGCATTTTTGGGAGGGAACCTGGCAGGGGCCGAAGCCATCGGGACACCAGCTGCTCCCTCACGGGGCAGTCTGGGAGGAACTCCCCAGTGGCGGGGGAGAGCACCGGTGGGCAGCCTGTCCCCTCTCAGCCATGCTGGGACACCTTGTGCGGGGCTGTGCCTTCTCCGCAYCCAACAGCAGCCTGAAATCGTACAGGGTCTATGGCTTGGGGGGCCGGTTTGGGGTCGCTGGCTGCAGCAGCAGCCTTTGCCACAAGCACCGCAGTGGGGCAGAGAGGCGGTGTCCTTGCCGGACCGAGGCGTCTCCTCAGCAGGTGTCTGACGACCTCTGGCTTTTCCTGGAGCCTCTCCCACATCACTGCCTTGCTGAAGCAGCTTGCTTGTGGCCCTTCCTGCCGAGGCGACTCTGTAACCTGAACACGTTTCTTGCAGGCTGAGGTCAAGAAATGCCCCCTCTTGGTCCCATCAGATATTGAAGAGGGACTTTGCCACTTGATGGGTGAGTTTGCAAAAGAAACTGAGGAGCTGCCTTCTTCCCTAATGCTTGCAAACTAGCGCTTCAGCCCAACTGCATCACTTTATTCAGAGCAATTCAGAACACTCAGTGCTACCCTGGAGACAGCTTAACCCCTGGACTGCCACTCATTTTCAAATGACCTCTCTCCTGAATGCTCAGTGGCAGCGATGATGGTGTTGAGTGCCAGAGGTGGTGGATATTCCTTGGTGCTCAGAGCCAGGTTTATTCATGTTCCTTGGCAGCAACAAGAAGTTAAAGTGCTCACTTCTTCGGTGAGTGTCAGCACTGAGGTGTGGCACTGCAAGCGAGTACAGCTACCAGTGGTTACGCACCAGGGCAAATAAACCCTCTCAGCAGCAGCAGCTGCACTTGTTTTCTCTCACCATGCAAAACCTCTGGTACTGTAAACACACTAGAGGAGACCCTCAGCAGGGCAGGGCCAGATTTGGAGTAAGCTGTCATGTTGAACTCCCTGTCAGAAGCATCAGAAACAGAAAGAAGTTTTATATGACACTGTAACATTAGGTGTCTTTCTCGTGGGTTTTAACCCTTCCCTAACAAGAACTTGTGCTGGCCCTCAAATACAAGTCCTGAGAACTTCTACTTTCATAGGACAACTTCATTTTGCAGCAGAAGGCAACTCCTTTACAGGAAATTTGCAGAAGGCAACTTCTTTAGAAAGCTCTCTAGCAAGAGGATCCATTCCTCACAGTTTCTGAAGGGGAAAAAACCCACATACCAATACAACAATCCCTTCCAAATTCCTCGCACACTCTCCTCTTTAAGATGMAGATACAAATCCCATGCTAAGAGATTTTGGACCTGTGAGCCAATGAGGACTGAATGTGGTATTCTCATCTGCTGGGGCAATCCACTCAGGGGTCTAGCAGGGGCAAGGTAAAGCATTAGCCACAACAGGAGCACTGTCATTACAGCACTGCTACCCCTGTATTGGCAGAGCAGGAGCAAGGGTTTTTCAAGTCAGCCTATGCTAGAGGCTGAAAAACAGAAGCCCCTACTTCCACTCTCACCCTAACTTAGATGGGGCCATCTCAAATGGTGAAGTGAAAATTGTTGTCATTGCAAGCTGCCCAAGTGACAGATCAGCCTTAAATAGTTATTGCAGAAAACTGTGATGCCAAAAACCTCTGTAAATGTAAAATACTTCATGGTTATTTCTTTGCCTTGTATGTTCCCACTTCCTGTAAGCAAGCAGTGAGAAGAATGTTAAAAAAACAGGAAAGGAGGTGTCCTTAGAGGGATAGTCACAGTTTTACAGTTGAGGTGGTTGTTTCCTTAGTAACCACTTGGTTGTCTTTCAGTTTCTCCGTTTACTTTGAGTTGCTGTTTCAAGATGCATCTCTGCTCTTCATTCGGTATCACATGGCACTGAGCGCAGACAGAAGGCAGCATAGCTCTCTCCTCCTGTTTTTTTAAACAGATTTTTGCTTTCATTTTGCTTGCAGCAGATGGAACTAAAAAAAGAAAGAAGGTGATATCATGGCCATTTGCTCTGCGACGAACCTCTACCAATGGAGACTGTCCAGAGCAGCTGGATTCTGGCCTCAAGATCCCTCTCTTTGGCCAGCCTCTGGCAATTATTTGTGAGGAAGACGAGAGACTGCCCCAACCAGTCCAGGTAAGCAAGCCTGATGCTGTAGTTATCCTGCTTCTGACTTCTCGTGCGAGGCAGCATCCCCAGCACTTGGGTTGTAGCTCTCAGGAGACAGGGAATTTTGATGTTTCCCCCCCACGCACACTTCTGACCGGCAAGGCCTGAAGTTCAGGTTCCATCCCAGATTTAAAGGGATCAGGTTTACAGGCTTGGTCCAAACCATACAACTTCTGCAGGAAGTAACTTTGGAGTGGAGACAACCCAGGCCCAGGAAGTGGAGAAGCAGATCTGCTCCCTAGTGTGCATGCTTGTGGTCTTACAAAAGCCATGTAAAGGGATCTCTTATCAACATAAACAGCCAGGGATTTCTGCATTTCCCTGAGCAAAGTGTTGCAAAGTGTTCAGCCATGGACTGACACTGACAACTGCCTAAACCCTATCTTCTAGTTAACAAAAATCTTGTGACAGTTTCCCCACAGAGTTGGCTTTCCCAGCAGAGAGGCTTTTTTCTCTCCTAAGCAATCTGTGCTGGGCACTCAACCTGGCTTGGGAAGGAAGGGATTCAAACCTAAAGGCTTGATCCATCCCTTGGTTCTTTCTGGAAGGAAGCAGGAATGGCTCCACTGAAGTCAGTGGAGTTCAGAAAGAGTGTGGCTTGGGGGACAGTGAGGTTGCTCCCCATGTGATCTACATGGAGCAAGAACTAGATCTTAACCCAAGCAAAGCTAAGAGCACCTCCCAGTCAAAAACTCACTTCTGCCTCTGAACAAATGCTCACCTGCTAAACGGCCTTTCTTCACCCAAGGAATTCTTCTCCCTTCCCTGTCTTCTTTTTTTGCTACAGGATCTCCTGGCTATTTTGTATAGGGAAGGCCCTTCCACTGAGGGGATCTTCAGAAAAGCTGCCAACGAGAAAGCCCGCAAGGAGTTGAAGGAGGACCTGAACAAAGGCGGGAATGTTGATCTGGAGAGCAAATCTGTGCACCTCTTGGCAGTGGTCTTGAAGGTGAATATTTCTGCTTTTGAGCTGTGAGAGTACATTGCAAATCTGCATGGGACCACTTGAKTGCCTAGATGGGCCCAGGTGGGACTCAAAGCCAAAACCACACTGAAGCCAAACTAAATGTTTCAGGCGTAGGCAAGCTTGGCGTTTGTCTTTTCCCCCGATCTTCTGTTCCACTTGTTCTGCCACTGATTTCCTGCATGCCCACAGGAAACTCACTTCATTCTTCTCAGCATCCTCCTCAGGGAGGAATACTGAGATTTTGGGATGCACAGAAGGCTAAAAGGTGTGAGGCCCTGCTGTTGCACTAATATCAGTGTAACTTGGCACGTACTCACGCAGCCCACTGCTCTGTCAGTGGTCACGAGCACCTCTGAGAGCAGGTAGCTCAAAGCAACCTGCCTCCTAGGGAGCCCAAGTCCCCGTGATGCTCCCTCTGGGCTGAGGGGTACCGGCCAAACCTCATCTCAGTATCTTGGCCTTGCAGGACTTCCTCCGAAATATCCCCTCCAAACTCCTGTCGGCCGACCTGTATGAGAGGTGGATGCTAGCTCTGGAGAAGCCAAGCAAGCAGGAAAAAATTGAAGGCTTGAAAGAGTAAGTTTTGTAGCCAGTCACAGTGTTATGGAGCGGCTGGTGGAGGCCGGGGACTTCTCTGGCAATGGCGAGTCTCATGGAAAAAAACTGTCTTCTCTGTCAGCTTGCTAGTCCTCCTGTGGAGGTAAATTTAGTGTGAAAGTGGCACAAAAGAGCACTTCTCTAGCAATAACACTTCCACAAGGTGTTTGAGATTGCTCTAGAAACACTTAGCATAATAACAGGAGGGAGGTTGCTGTATCTCAGCTAATGTAGTCACTACGCTGATGGTCAGGCACCAACAGCAAGTCTTCACTTTAGTGGGTGGGAAGTCAGATGTTTGGACATCACCACCATGTTTCGTTCTTCAGAAGCAGCAGATTTGGAGGCTGACTTAGGATGCCTTGAAAGCTGCAGAAAACAATCACAGGCTGTCATGTGCCTTTGGAAAGCCTCCAATGACGTCTCTGACATCTCCTCTATTAGTGCTGTTGATCTGAAAAACGTGGACTGTGCTGAAACGCTCACCTTTCAGTTAAGATCTTGTCATTCAAGATCTTATAAGTAACCACATGCTCAGCTGCAGTCAGGGATTTCTGAAGAGTACTTGTGTAAAGTAGTGCAAAAAAGCACATGCAGTCCTCTTCTTGGAGGAAGCCTCATTTGGGTGAGTCTAACTTGCTTGCAGGAAGAAGTAGCAGCCCGTGCACCCTGAATTCATGTTACGTTTTGTTTGTGTTCACTTAGAGTGGCTGACAAACTGCCCAGGCCAAATCTCCTCTTGCTCAAGCACTTGCTTGCTGTGCTCCACCACATCAGCCAAAACGCAGAGACCAACAGGATGGACTCCAGCAACCTTGCAATCTGCGTTGGGCCAAACTTGCTGAGCTCAGACACGGACAACACGCTCCCGCTGGAAGTGCAGAAAGAGATGAATGACAAGGTATGTTGAACTCAGCAGCTAGCTACCCTCTTCAGGGCACATGCAAGCCATCCACCCAGATCCCACCACCACTGCAAAACCGAAACGAAGGAGCACCTCTGCACATTGGGGGTGCCCCTCAGCTGGGCTATCTGCAATGTGACAGGCAAATCTCTCCTCTCGCCTCCTCTGAGCAACAGCAGCAGTTGCCTTGCAGCCCCCTGCTTCACATCACAGCTTGAGTGCAGCACATGCAGATAGCAAGGGACATGCTGTGGGCCTAGCTACCCGCCTGCCCCCTGCATGGCATGGACACAGCAGTGGCTAATGCCGTGTTGTTTGTGTTGAGCCCGATCAGTCTGTCAGCAGCGTCAGGCCTCACGCTCCAGAGTGGACCCCCGCTCTGACTTTTGGCTGCTATTCTGGCACAAGTCACCCTGCCCTGGGCTGCCCTTCACCACRAAGCACAGCTGCAGCCAAAGGCACCTCTCTGCCTCAGCTCCCAGGCTCGTGTGGAGCAGCTTCATGGAGCTGCAGCCACAGAGCTACAGCTTTCGGTGCAGAAAGGGCAGTCAGGAGCAGGAAAGACCGTTCAAGATGTTTTCAGCGCCTTGGCCTGAAAGACAGGGTTCTCTGTGTGCAGGTGACGGTGTTGGTGGAGTTCCTCATAGACAACTGCGCAGCAATGTTTGGGGAGGACATGGCCTTGCCTTTCAGCCCTTTGGCTGAGGAGTCCTGGGAGCACACAGGCAATTCTGCAGGTAAGAGGATGGGCTGAGGCTTGTCACCGACCCGGGGCTGCTGCTTCCAACTCTTGAATTGGAGAGTGGAAGACATCAGTGGAAATGCAGAGAGGTGCAGAGGGTCCAATACATTATTGCAGGGTCTTGCTGCTGGAACACTTTCCAGAAGCTCCAAATGACAGCACTCCTCAAACAGAATGCAGGACAGATGTCCAACAGCTGTAAAACTTCCCCTCTTCAGAGTTGCTCGCCATGTACTAGCACTGCACCCTCCCACGATATTGCCCTTGGTGGCACTTGTGTTTCCTTAACTTCTCTGCAAGTCCATAGGTACTAAGGCTTGGCATCTGCCCAGGGTGCATGGTCCCACTGGGAAAGTCCCCTTTTCCCTTCAGGTGGCCACTRAAAACTAGCTAACGGGCTCTTTCTCACCACAGAACACCCACGGGCTACTCAGCAGAGCGGTTCTGCCCATGATAGCCCAGAGCCTGAAGCTGAATGTGGCCCCCATACCTCTGAGATGGAGCAGCCCAAAGCGAGAAGCACCAGCATGAGCAGAAGATATCCAACATGCGTCTCTGCCCCTTCGCTGCCTCACTTTACAAATGATGTCAGCACGATGGACAGGAGGTACTCAGAGCCAGACCTGTCCTTCCAGAACTGCTTAGAAGGCAGGATAAGGCACCAGAAGCTAACCAAAAGCGAGGACAATTTTCCTGCTCRGCARGGACAGCTCAGGTTGGAGAACAAGGCACTGGAAAAACGGCTTTCAGTCTTGCCCTCACAATTATCAGACGACTCGCTACCCAGAACATCTTCCAGTTGCTCTCTGGAGAGCTCCTTTTCTGGTTCTGAGGGCTCAGTTTTCATCAGCTCCCCATTAGATTCACCAACTAGTCCCCAGAAAAACTTTTTAAATAGGCCCCAGTCTTTTTCAGCCAAGCCCACGGAGAACAGCAGCACACCTAGCAGAGAGATCAAAAAGCACTCCATGTCCTTCTCTTTTGCAAATCGCAGGAAAACACTAACAAAAACCCAGAGTTGGGGGCCTGGAAAAAACATGGCTTTTCCAAGAGACAGCTTCACAATGAAAGGAAGGCAGCTCTCCTGCAGAATTATGCAGGGAAGCAGGCCTGATGAGAACAAGCCATTGCCTGTGGGGTATCAGCAAAGGTCCCGTTTCAGGTCAGCTGATGAAGTGTTTAGAGAGGTGGACCAGAGGAATCCTGGGAGACCACCCTCTTATGAAGAGGCTACGAAAAGCTGCCTGTTCACTCAAGTTCCCTCCTACAGTCTTACAGTTCAAACTATGAGATCAACGATGTCAAAGCAGGATGCTTTGCCAGCCTATCCATGCAACAGCTGTGCACAGGACATAGCATATATGGCTCCAAGGGATCTACTCAGTGACCGAGTTTCTGCAGGGAAGGATTCTGAGGGAGAAACTGCAACCTGCAATGTTGCTGTTGGAGTAAACTCTCGTGTGAGTTTACCTGTGACTCCTGGAGTTTATCGGCTGAGAGCCATGTCTGAATCCTATCAAAAGAACAAACATGAGTACGTGGCTCGGCGGTGCAGCCAGCCCATTTTTGAAGTAGACCAGATCCAGTATGCAAAAGAGTCCTATGTTTAAATAGCCTATCCCTTCTCTTTGCACTGTATAAAGTAAATATTGTAAAACAGATGTCTTGCTCATTCTTTGTAAGATTTTACTTCCAAGGGATGAAAAATAAGCTAGCTCTGCATGAGCATTTTTTACTGGGGGAGTCGTCTGAAGTTGTTGTCAGCTTGACATGTCACGTTTTTCCACCAGAAGAGGTAGGGTGGACAGACCTATGTATCGTTATGCAAAAACATTAGTGAATATGCTGTATATAACCTGTTGTGTGGGAAATCTAGTCAGTAGTTGATAAACAGTGTTGTATTTGTATCTCTAAAAGGACAATTTCCAAATTGGCATGTTCTAAACCTGTCACACCTTCCTTTTCTGTATGGCTACAGACTCCATGCCATTTGTCATATGTGTGTGTCTATCTGATGCAACGCTATTTTGTTATCAAGGCCATTTTCACACTCTTCYATAATAGCCCTTGGACCTTCTGCCATTCCCTCTTCCTGCTTACTAGTCGTGAGAAAAATCTGCCCACTAACCAGCATTAATATTGTATCCTGAACCAGGATATAGAGCCATTACAGCCCTACAAAGTCAGTACGGACAAGTATGAAGTAAGAGTCACCTGGCCTGAGGTGCTTTTAGTCTAAAATATTGGACAGGCTGAGGTGAAAGAATTAGTATCTTCAGGTTTCTTTTTATGAGCAAAAACAAAATAAATCCTGTAAGGAAATCATCTGGATTCCAGTTTTCAAGAGCTAAACCTGCTCCTCATTTATAAAATGATAAAAAATGCTGGCAGCATCCTTATAACCTTGTAAAAATGACTGGAAGTGCAATGTGTTAGTACATACAGGAACTTGTATTTGGTTAGTACTTAACTCTCCGTTTATGGCTCAGCCTTG
>NW_020447574.1:0-1821 GCF_003343035.1 Apteryx rowi
ATGCACAGAGGGTGGAAGGGGCACTGGTTGCCCAGAGGGATCATGGAGACATTTTCTATGCACACAGGGATGGAGCGAGGAAAGCCAGAGCACAGCTGGAGGTGCAACCAGAGACCTTGAATATGGAAAGGGCTGGCGGATTATTAAGTGACTCTTAGAAATTCCCCTGGAGTCTGGAGGGCCCATACCCAGCCCAGTCTGTGCCCCACGTGGGGGTCAGCAAACAGCCATGCTCCGGGATCTGCCAGGGTCTGGTGCAGAAGAGAGATCGTGCAAGGCTGGCCTTTTCCCCTCCGTTGGGATACAGAGAGCTGCAGGAGGATGGAGGTGGCCATGGACCACCCCACAGCTGGCGTGAGCAGCCAGCACTGGAAAGGGGTGATGTGAGGGGCTGGTCTGGGACGATGGCCCTGGCGCAGCTTCCCCAGTGTGTCTGTGCAAAACAGGGAACAGCCTGGGCTCTTCTCTCCTGCACCTTCCATGTCCTGATGACTTTCCCAGGAGACCTGCATTTGCCCTGCAAGCACATGGCCGTGTGCTCCCACACTGCCGTTCACACACAGTAGCTGCCTGCTGGCATTTTCCCCTCCTGGGCCCTTCCCAGCCCAGCCCAGATCATCCCCAGCTCTCCCCACCTCCCCTGCCCTCTCCCCAGCCCACACAGCAGAGCAGCCCACACTGGGGGTGACCACGCAGCAGTGCCTGTTGCAGGGGGCTGCAGAGCTCTGGGCACTCACTCCTCAGCCACAGCCCCTCTGAAGGGCACAGCAGGTCCTGAGGGGCAGAGAGGGGTGTCAGCCTCCCCACCAGCAACAGGGCTGGGGGCCAGCAATGGCACAAGGAAATGGAAGCCATTCACTCCATGTCTCCACTGCTCTCATCACCAGGAGATCCTTAACCCTGGCTGCCTGCAGCCCCTCTGGGCAGCCCCTCTCCCCAGGACGGCACAAGAGTGCTGGCCCCGGGGCTCCTCAGGCAGCTCCAGTGACAGAGCAGCCTGCCCCGAGCTGACACACAGAAACAGATTTTCATTTATTCTTCCCCACAAGCACACAATGGCACCATTGCTCTTCTCCAGAGACATCGCTGTTCTCCAGAGAGCCTTTCCCCTGGTCAGTGTGTCCATGCTGGCCTGCCAAGCCACTCCTGCACCCCTCCACTGTGTTCCCTGGGCTGGCGGTGCTGCTCTGCAGGGCGAGCAGGCTGTGGGGCCCTGGGGGACTCGACACTGGCCGTGCTGGTCAGGGCAGACCTGGCTGGCCCAGCATCACCGCACCTGACAACTCCCTCCCCAGGTGTCTGTGGCTGTGGAAGATGCTCAGAGCAATCACAAGGCATTTCCAATGGCTCAGGATGGGGTCAGCTGTGCCATTAGATGCAGCTATGACTTTTCATTGTTGGTGACATGAACCACCCTTGAGGTTGCCTTCCCCGTGCGTGATGAGTCCCCATTGCCTCTCCTGAGATTGCAGAGCCTGATTTGGTGCATTCCTCAGTTTGGCCCTTTGCCTTTGGGTGACTCCACTTAGTTTTGGGAGTCTCCCCTCACTGCCCATCCCAGGCACATGCTGTCCCTGGGGATCCCCTCTGCTCACCTGGTGGCTCCTTATTGCCTTCCAGAAGGATGGGCATCTGTCACCAGCCCTCTAATATTTGAGACAGTCCCCAGCAGAAAACTCCTGAGCACTCACCCTCTCCAGGGSCACTGGGCACCCMCAAGTGAAGGCTGAATCCAGCCCTCATTCCCTCACACATCACCCTATGAGCACATCGTCCTTAGCCCACGGAAAACCCAGTCACAGCAAAAGGGGCTTTTCGGGT
>NW_020447574.1:2354-9783 GCF_003343035.1 Apteryx rowi
AAGCCCAACTTCCCTGCGGTAGGAGTCTGAGCAGGAGAGCTTGAGGATCTGGGGAACTTCACAGAAGAACTGGTCCACTGTGTTGCCTTGGCAGAGTGGTATTGAAAATGTGTTCGCAGTGTGCAGGAGAGCATTGAGAAAACCACTAGCCCAGACAGCTGCTGCCATTCTGACACAAGCTCTGCTGCCCAAGATGGTCCCATAGTGCAGGGGTTTGCAGATGGCAACAAAGCGGTCATAGGCCATGACTGTGAGAACAGAATACTCTCCTCCTAACAAGAAGGCAAACAGAAAGACTTGAACAGCACATCCTGAGTAGGAAATGACTCTCGTGTCCCTCACAGAATTGGCCATGRATTTGGGGACAGTTGMRGAGAGAGTGCCAAGGTCGAGGAGGGAGAGGTTGAGGAGGAAGAAGTACATGGGGGTGTGGAGGCGGTGGTCGCAGACTATGGCTGTGATGATGAGGCCGTTGCCCAGGAGGGCAGCCAGGTAGATGCCCAGGAAGAGTGAGAAGTGCAAGAGCTGCAGCTCCCGCGTGTCTGCGAATGCCAGGAGGAGGAACTCGGTGAAGGTGCTGCTGTTGGACATTTTACTATCTCCGCACATGGGGGACTGTGCAAGGAAGAACAAACATTGAGAAGTTAGCAGAGACTTTTCAAGCAAAGAAACCCCCAAATGTTGCAGTTCTCATRCAAMCCCCCACATTGCCTCTCTCTTTACTGAGAGGATCTTTGTGCAGCTCCCTTGCTTGAGCTCCACTTTCCCCTGGCTGAGTGTGCTGTGAGGAGCAGGGGCCTCTGCCCATGGGCTCCACAGGAGTCAGTCCTGCTGTAAAGCAGTGGGCACAGGGGAATGGGGATGACTAGCTCTGACAGTCACAATTTCTCTCAGGTGAAATCCACTCATCATGTAGAAGGGCTTTTCAGCATCTTCCCTCTGAATTCTAAAGAATGAGGTTTGAGGAACAGAATTTCAGGGATTATATAGGAATTTTATTTTAATTTAGATGTCCTTGACACCCCTGGGGAGTGTTCCTCAAAGGTAGAAATCCTAGGCTTTTCTACTGTGAGTCCTGAGAAAAAAGGATTCACTGTCCCTTGTTGCAGAGTGAGGACAGCTAGTCTGTCTTTCAGTCTCGTTCCCACCTGTCCTGTGCTCGCAACCTCTTGGAGCTGGAGGATAATTACACTCATATGTTGCTCTAAAAAGAAACCATCCCCTGCTGAGAGCAGAAGAGTCCAGTTTCAAAGTGCACAGCTCCAAAATTCTCACCCTTTCTCTGGGCACCTGACGGAGCTCTCCACACTCCCCTTCTAGGCAAGGACACACGGTGCTCTTTTCAGATGCCCACATACAGCCTCCCACCACCATCTCCATACTCTCACCATCTCTGCACCTTCCTCATGGGGCTCTCAGATATCACAGAGGTGCTATGAGACAGCAGTGCCTTTCTGGAGGGCAGCACACAGGCTGCCAGTAGACTGTAAGGAAACGGTCAAAGGACTCTTAGGACTGAAGATGGGMTTTCCCTAAGGGAGAGTCAGCTYATTTCCCAGCCCCAYRGACTGCATTTYCTGGAGCTCCACARGTYAGAAGGGGGCTKGGGCAACCTCATTCCCATGCAGACCCCTCTGCTRCACAACTTGCAGCAYTGGTGTCAGAACTGCAGCTGAACCCCCCCCCACCCTAGAGAGCCCAAGAGCAAGAACAGGAGCAGCATGGCCAGGAGGGGAAACAAGGAGCAGCACCATGATCCGGGTGCCAAGGGAGGCAAGAAGAAAGAGACAGATGGGAACTCAGGAAAGCCTTCACCTTACCAGCTAGGCATGTCGCCTCACAGGCAGTGGCATCGCAGGGCAGTCACTCTCAGTCCCTTTGTTGGGCACCTCTCCTCTTGCCGGAGGGCTGGCTGCAGAGGAGGCAGCTCATGCCCTGGAACCCATGGCTGTCAGGGCAGAGGCTCTGCTGTGTGGGAGAGGAGACACAGGGAGCTTGCTCAGAGGAAGGTGTCTGCATCGGAGGCACTGACCATGACTTGCCCAAATCCATCCTCCCATGACAATTCTGTTGGCACTTCCCTCTCACCCCTTCCCATCTCTACTGCCTGGGGCTGTTCCTGCTGCCTGCAGCTTTCTCTCCCCCAACATCTTTTCCCTGTCGGTACTCACAGACCCTGTCCCACCCCCTCTGTGTGCAGTTCTGCCCTACAGAAACCTCCTGCATCAGGGCACTGTCCAGGGCATCTCTGTGCTCACAGGTCCTAAGSAGCAGGTCACATTAGCCCTGATAAGTCCATAAAGGTGCTGCTGGTGCTGCTGTAGGTGGAGGTGGGGTTGAAAGGGTTTGCTGAGCTTTCTCACAGACCTCCTGATCTCTGAGAGGGAAGGTTAGTGAGTCCCAGTTCCTTGCCAAACCAGAAAACTCTTTCCTTTGTTCTCCCTGCCAGCATTAGGAAACTGGAAGCCCTGGAAGGAAAGCTCCTTCCCTTTCAAGTGGCCTTTTTTGCACCTTCCTCTGCGGTGGAGGGACACTGCTCTGAATCACAGCCCTGGGCAGACCTGGGTGTATATCCCAGCATCAGAGCCCTGCAGCCGTCCTTTTGAGAAAGTAGCAGCATGCCCTGTCCCTGTGATGATGTGGCAGGGAATGCCTGCTCTGAAGCATCTCCCCCTCCTCTGCAAAGGAGAGCGATCCTTAAAAAAAACCTATCAGTCATGGGATGAAGTAGGTTTAGAAGACCCCCCTCCAGGAACCTCATTAGCATTGCCCTGCAGCCAGAGACTTACCGTGTCAAGGGCTGTGAAGATTTCTCCCACAAGCAGCTCTCCTCTATCCTCCCACTCCACACGGCCTTGCACTTCTCTCTGCCTTCTCTCCTCTCATGTCAGCAGCAGCAGGCGGTGCCCAGAGCCCTGCTGCTCTTTGCAGAGGAGCTGCTCCTGCACACAGCTGTCTCTGGGCAGTGCCACCTGGTTGCCATGACCTCCCTCCATCCCCAGAGCCTGGCCCCGCTCAGGAGCAGAGGCCCATCTGAAGACGTGACTTTCTCTGTCCCCTGTGCTCCCTCCTCTTGGGAAATATCCACTGCAATAAACTAAAATAATCACTGATGGTCCCTCTCTAAACAGTACAGAGTGACCAGTTACAACATTGTCACTTTTTTCGTCAGAGGATGGTTTTCTCAGAGGATGGTCATCTACGAGAGGTAGAAATGTCCGGCTCTGGAAGCCCCGATTCCCATCTCTTATCTAGGCAGGACACATAGAACGGGGTAAGAAGGGAGCTCATTGACAACAAGGAGGAGGCTGATCTCACCCCAGGCCAGACCCCVTCAGTGCAGATGTCTCTGTCAAATCCAGGTCTCTGCACTTCCCTTTCTCATCCAAAGAGGAGACTAAGTTGTCTCAGCTGAGTTGTTTTGAGATACATTACCTAATGACAAGCTAAGATCCCGCAGGAGCAGTCTCCAAAATTTCCAGCACCACATGGCAACACAGCTACCCCAGGGAATCTCAGGCAGCAATAGCCTCTCTGTGTGGTCAGATGAATCAAGCCCCAAAAGGAGATTCTTGTCATAAGTTGAGATCTTCTCAAAAAGTAACTCAATGCAACAATAGACAAGAAATCCTCGTTTCCAAAACTTCACACAGTTTTTACCACTGCCATATATTTTTTTCTTTCTCATTAATTGGCAGCACCATGTTCATGCGCTACAGGAATTAGCCTGTCTATGCGAGTGTATATATACATATGTATATATACACATTATTCATCAAAACACATGTACTACCAACACTCGGAATGGAGAAACTTTGTTCGGATGAGCTTCTTTATTTTAACTGTCATGTTTCAGCTCTCTTCTTCTGCCTCTCTTTTCTTTCTTCTTCCTCGGCCTCTTCTCTCTTTACAGAGCCCTCCAGGGAAAGATTCACTGAATCACAGCACTTAGGGTGGACGAGACGTCTGGACGTCATCTAGTCCCAGGCGCCCTGGTCAAAGCAGAGGGAACTAGATGAGGTTGCCCAGGGGCTCCCCCCACTTATGCATTGTCCACAAGGGTGCTGAGAGTGCACTCCATGCACTGTGCAGGCCATTCATAAAGGTGTTAAACAGTCCTGCCGCACATGCTGATCACTGAGGGATGCCGCTAGTAACCAGCTGCCACTTGGAACTTGTACCACTGATGACAGTGTTTCAGCCTGATGGCCCATCCAATCTTCCACCTGCCTTATGGTCCATTGATCCAGGGCAGAGCTCAACAATTTGCCTGTAAGGAGACTCTGGGGGACTGTGCCAAAGCCTTTGCTAAAGTGAAGGTTCACAAAATCCCCTGCTTTCCCCTTGTGCACACAGGCATTCATCTGATGGCAGAGGACAATCAGGTTGGTCAGGCATGGTTTCCATTTCCCCTTGGCCAACACATGCTGCCTCTTCCAGGCCTTCTCCTTCATAAGCTTGGAGATGGTTTCCAGGAGGATTTGCTGCATCACCTTCCCAGGGAATGAGATGAAGATGACCAGACTATTGTTGTCCAGATCCTCCCTCCTGCCTTCCTGCAAAATGGCTGAGATGTCTGCCTTTTCCCAGGCATCAGGAACTTCCCTGATTGCCCTGACATTTCAAAGACAATTGGGAACAGCATTGCAGTGACTCCAGCCACCTCTCCCTGCACCCTGGGGTGCTTCCAGTCTGGTCCCGTGGTCTTGTGTGTGCCCACTGGGCAAAAGTCCTCCCCAGCTGCATCATCCTCCCCCATGGGTGAGGCTTTGCTGACACAGATGCTGCCAAAGGACTTGGGGGCCAGGGAGGCCTGGCAGTAGACAAGACCAGGAAAAKASAAGGGAAAAGAGGCAATGAGCTCCTCAGCCTTTCCCTTCTCTTTGTTACTACATCCCCTGCCCCACTASYAGGGAGAACACATTTTCCYTGGCTGCCTGCCTTGTGCTGCCAACGTCCTTGCAGAAGCCCTTCAGGTTACCCTCCCCATCCCTTCCTAGATCCAGCTTCAGCCCAGCTCCAGCTGTGCTTTGGCTTGCCTTACTCCATCCCAAACGAGATGAAATCCTCTCTCCTGCAGTCCAGGGTGGTGACTCTGTTCTTCCTCTTTCTTTTCCACCATCTCACGGTCACTGCAGTGACAGACAACCTCCACATTCACATCCCCATCCAGCCTGAGCTTCAGGCAAGAAACCAAGGGGAGGATGGCACCATCTACTTAGAGGCACAAACTACAGAGGTACAGAAATCACACTGCAGAAAAACTTGCTCTTCTCCCCTGACCTATCAGGGGATCCTGGCAATGGACTTTCAGGTGGTTAAAGGTGGATGCAAAGAATTTCCTTTGTAATGTTGATTTGCCTGAGGCAGTGCCTCCCAGGCTGCCCTTACAGTCAATGGGGAGGAGGAGGTGTTCACCTGCCTTCTTTTAGATGGTCACATAAAGCACAAAGGACTGCTATCCCAGAGACATTTACTCTGTGCTTGAAATGGGGCCTGAGATCATAGGCTTTTAGGGTAATTCAGGTTGAAGGGACCACAGGAGGCCTGTAGTGCAACGTGCTGCTCAAAGCAGGGTCAGATAGAGTGCCAGAAACCAAAAAATGCTCCTGCCAAAGGACTTCTGGGGGTGATAGAGCAGGGGAAGGCAGTAGAGGGTTGATGGGGTGATACAAGTCCCATGCACAAAAGGGTTTCCCTTTCACCTTCTCCAGAGAATGAAATCCTCAGCTCTCCACAAAGAAGAAGCTGGGACACTAACTTTGCCACTAACATGGAGGCAGAGAATCTCCTGAGTCCCTTACAGACAGAGGCTGGTGCAAAGGCCACCACCCCAATGGCACCAGACCCCCAGGCATGCCTGCCTTGCTGCTGGGCACCCTGCAGCCCCAGCCAGGAGGTCTGCGAGAAACAGAGTGGGGTCTGCAGCCTGCAGCCCTGACCACCCAGCAGGTGTGGTGGGACCCCACTCCCCTAGATGAGACTGGGCTCTCCTGCATTTCCCCATTGTGAAGCCTGCGTCCCCTCCAGTTGGGAATGCAGCCTGGCAGGGAGGACCAACATGGGAAACACAATCTCTGTTCCGGGGTGTGAAGAGAGAGGGCAGAGCAAAGGGGGATCTGCTCATGCCCTGGGCAGTGATTCCCTCCCTGCAGCCAGTACAGCCCTGCTGATGCCCTGTAACCCATGAGCCCAGGAGATGGGAAACACGATCTGCTCTGGCTCTAAAGATTTCTCAGCCCTTCAGACCCAGGATGCAAAGCACTGGTCTGGGGACACCTCAGCAGTCGAAGGGCCTGAATGCCTGGTGTGTTCCTGAGAACTTTTCTGCAGTCTCCTGCACTGCTTTGACTCCTGTTGCCCATGGAGCAGAGACTCCTTTTTGAGGATGAACTCTCTCACTGTGTTACTCTGAGGACAGGCTTGACCAGGCAGTACAAACGCCAGCAAGGCCTCAAAACCACAACAGTGTGCCCTGCCCCTCACTCTGTCCTCCAGCCCCTTCCTCCTAGAGGATTTGGGTTGGGAGGGAGCACCAGAGATCTCCAGGACCATTATCTGCTCTGAGCTGGGCTAACTTGACAGTTAGATCAGGTTGTAGGTGATTTCTCCAGGAGAGTTTTTGAAGATCTCCTGGCCCCTGCCCTGGTGCTGCTCAACTACCATGGTTATTTCTTTATTTTTTCCTTCAACTCATTTGAAATTTCCCTTACTGCATCTTCTCCTTGTTGTCTCTTGACCTTTCTTCCCCTTGGCCCCCAGACAGACCATCCCACCAACTTTGAGTGAGGACAATCACAGCCTTGTCTCGAAGCACAGCCTTGCTGGGATCTCCTGGGACCACACAGGCATGTCGTGGTGGTCAGCTCTAAGCAGAGCTGCGTGCTGCAGGTCCCTACATGTTTTCAGATGAGAACATATGGAGACATAGCATGAGCCAGGGCAGAGCCTGAGGGCCGTTGCCAGGGCAGAGCCAGGGGAAGCAGGCATGAGAAGAGAAAACCTCCAGGAGCTCCTCTCCACACCTGAGCAGGGAGTGATGCACCTGGCAATGCTCCAGAGAGAGGATAGTGACACAGGAGAGGGGACACTGTGAGCTGCAGTGCTGGGCAGGGTGGGCAAGATTGTCTCAAGGAAATGTGCTGGGGACAGGGCATCAAGGAGAGCAACTTTGGAGGAAGAGCCCAGCCTTCAGGCACTGCACCTGCAAGAACCTACTTTATTACAGAGCTACTGTGAGGGAGTCAGCTCTGACCCAGTGTTGGACACAACTTTATATGGGCACCAGGTGAGACAGAGCAGTCTCAGTGAAGGTGGAATGAACCCAATCATTTGTGTAGTAACATGGTGACAAATAATAATAACAGTAATAGTAGTAATAATAAAAATAAAGTGAACAAACAAAGCTCTGTCCTGGTACGGGACACAG
>NW_020447574.1:10684-11921 GCF_003343035.1 Apteryx rowi
GCTGTGATGATGAGGCCATTGCCCAGGAGGGCAGCCAGGTAGATGCCCAGGAAGAGCGAGAAGTGCAAGAGCTGCAGCTCCCGTGTGTCYGCAAATGCCAGGAGGAGGAACTCATTGAGGGAGCTGCTGTTGGACATTTCGCTCACTGCAGGCATTCGGGACTGTCCGAGGAAGAAGATACAGAGACAAATGAGGACAGACTTCTCTGAGCAGAACTTTCTCATAAAACCCTCCCAAACACATGCACATTACCTCTCCCCAAATCAGCAGCACCATCACTGAGGTGCGTTGCTTGAGCTCTGACTTGTGCTCACCGAGTTTGCCGTGCAGCACAGGGGCCTCTGCCCATGGGCTCCAGAGGAGTCAGCCCTGACCTACAGCACTGTGTACATGGGAACAGCGGTGACTATAATATTATATTCCTAGATCCAGCCAGATTTCATCCATTCATAATATTGAAGGCATTTTCACTCCCACTTTTAAATAATGTGGGTGCATTAAGAGTTTTAAGGCTTCTTTTGTTTCCTTTAGCTGACCCTGTCACACCTGAGGAGCATGCCTGGAGGTAGAAATCCTCAGCATTGCTGCTGCACTCAGAGTGAGCAGCTGTGATTCTGGAGAGGCAAAAGGATTCACTCTGGCTTGAGTGCAGAGGGAGCAGAGCTGCCTGTACACCTGCCCTGTTCCCAGCTGCCCTGTGCTCGCACCTTGGAGGTGGAGGACAGTTGCACTCCTGTTACCTGAAAAAGAAACGACACCGCGGAGAGCAGAGGAAAGCACTTGCAAAGTGCCCATCAGCACTCTTTCTGAGGGGATGTGAGGCAAGTCTCAGCCCTTCCCTTCCAGCCAGCAAGCAACACATCGGGCTCCTTCCAGCTGCCCACATCCAGACTCCCAGCAGCATGTCCCAGAGTGGCTTCAGTATCTAGGTGGCTTCTGCCTGGGGCACCAAGATAACACGCAGCTGCAATGGGAGAGCTGTGTTGTTCTGGAGGGCAGCTTGCAGCCCAGCCAGACACCCCAGGGAAATGGCGGAATGTCCTAAGGATGGGGTGTCCTGGCAAAAGAGTTGGCTCATTCCCAGCCCCCCACACTGCATTGCCCAGAGCCCCACAGGTTAGAGGGGCACTTGGGCACCTCACTGTCAAGGACACGTCTGCAGGGCAGGACCTGCAGGGTCAGTGTCTGAACTGCATCAGAAAGCCCCCTGCCCAGAGAGTCCAAGGGGAAGCACAAG
>NW_020447574.1:13065-26759 GCF_003343035.1 Apteryx rowi
TGTGGCAGGGAATCCCTGCTCTGAAGCATCTCCTCCTCCTCTGCAAAGGAGAAGCCAGGAGGTCGATCCTTAAAAATCCAATCGTGTGACTGGAATGATTTCAAGACCTTTCCAGGAACCTCAGTAGCATTGCCCTGCAGCCAGAGACTTACCGTGTCAGGGGCTGTGAAGATTTCTCCCACAAGCAGCTCTCCTCTGTCTTCCCACTCCACACTGCCTTGCACTTCTCCCTGTCATGTCACCTCTCATGTTAGTAGCAGCAAGCAGTGCCCGGAGCCCTGCTGCTCTTTGCAGAGGAGCTGCTCCTGCAGAAAGCTGTCCCTGGGCAGTGCTGCCAGGTTGTCATGAGCTCCCTCCATCTCCGGAGCCTGGCCCCACTCAGGAGCAAAAGCCCAGCTGAGCTCATGACTTTCTCTGTCCCTTGTGCTCCCTCCTCCTGGGAAATGTTCACTCCAATAAACTAAAATAATCACTGATGGTCCCTGTCTGAACACTGAAGGAAGACTGATTCCAGCATCGCAATTTGTCTCATCGGAGGATGGTTATCTATGAAAAGTGAAAACGTCCCACTGAGGAAGCCCCTACTCCCGTCTCTTAGCTAGGACACCTAGATGAGCATAAGAATAGATCTCCTTTTCCCATTGTTCAGGAATTGATTCAGATGAGTCAGTCTGGGCTTCACAGGCTGGTGTGGAAGGCCTTGGGCTGACATAGCATTCAGATCTTCCCATGAGCTCCACAAAAAACACAGAGGAGGTGGCATTCCCCTGTCCCAGGCAGAAGTGAGAACAGCATGGATGTTTTCATGCAAGATCTTGGTCTATGCTGCCATTATAATCACTGGAGATGGAGGTGGCAGTCAGCTGGTCACACACAAACACCTGGTGAAATTGGAAGAGACAGAGGTGGTCGAAGGCATGTGCCAGTGTCTACTTGCTCTGATGGAGCAAGTATGACACCTTCATCCTTCTAGAGCATGAGCTGGGGTCAGGAGGGGAATTGCCTTGGCCACCTACAATGATACTAGATGCCCACTGCTACCAGATCTCTACTCATTGGAAAGTTGAGACACATGCAGATCCCAACATTGCAAACAGTTGATGTCATCCAGTGCAGGCACTTGATTCAGTGACATAGAAATAGGCCTGCAGGGCCATGTCGAATGCCTGGGGGGTCCAGCACAAGCACATGTCTCTAGCAGGTACACCATGGGGCCTATAGGAAAACCATGGCCCCTTGGAGTGGTTGCTGGTCAAGTGCCTCAAGGCAACTCAGGTTTCCTACCAGTGTCCAAACAAGTGGATCCCACCACTGCCTTTAGGCCAAGTCCCTCCAATCTACAGCCAAGCATGCTTCATAAATGGGAGAGGCACATCACACCAAGGTCTCTGTTCTAGTCTCTGCACCCTTAAAACCTTCTAGCTTTCCTCCCCCGAACCTCTTCTCACCCCCAGGTGATATGAACAGCAACTGGGCTAATGATGACCTCAGGGTGGCTGGATCACAGGCTGCCCAGGCCCAGGGACTTCTTCAGTGGCACCTTGTCCTTCCTGGAGATTGCTTCACCTCTGTCACAGGCCACAAGGTGCTACAAATCAGCTCAGGCAGCAAACCCCTCTCCTGCCATTCCTGCACAGCCCAGCTCTGTTTCTGCCTGGCCTTGGGCACTGCAGGCCTTTGCCCTCTTACTGAGAACCTCCTTTCACCATTACATTCCACCTGCTACCTAGGCCAGCATGGCTCTGCTGTGAAGTGGGGCCATTGTACACACGGTGTCCTTGGCCATTGGTAACATGTTTCACCATGCACTGTGCCACAGCTGAAGCTCTGCAACCCAAATATACACAAGTGCATGCAGCCTGAGAGGCACAGAGAGGAGCAGATGGAGATGCACAAGTTGTCACAGGACTGAAACATCATTGGAATAACTGAGATGCAGTGGGACTACTACCATAACTGTAGGGCTGTGGTGGCAGGGTACAAGCTCTGCAGGCAAGACCATTAGGAAGATGAGCAGGGGGGAGGCCCTTGGTGTGAAGGGACAGCTCGGATGGATGGAGCTCTTGCATGGGATGGACAAGGGTTTGGGTTAGAGCTTGTGGGGAAGCATCAGAGTAAAGGTGATGTTGTGATGGGAGTTACAAAGCACCCGATGAGGGTGAGGAGGGGGATGCAGTCTCCCTTAAGCAACCTGAGGAAGTCAGTGGGTCACAGGGGCTGGTTCTTCTGGGGGGACTTTAATCTCGCTGACATTCATTGGAAGGGCAAACTGCAGGGTGCAAGCAGTCCAGGAGATTTCTGGAGGGTGTCAGGGACTGCTTCTAAGCACAGCTCCCTGATGGGCCTGTAAGGTGACACTCACATGGACCTGGTACTCACACACAAGGAAGAATTGATCAGGGCTGTGATAATCTGTGGAAACCTTGGCTGCAGTGACTGTGAAATAGTGGAGTCCCAGATCGTGAGGGCAATGAGGAATACAATCAGGCATTATGGTAAGATGGGTAGACACACAGGTGGGTAAAAAGCTGGTTGGATGATCAAGCTTGGAGGGTTGTTTTGAATGGGTCATGCTTTACTGGGAAACCAGGTAAAGGTGGAGTATGCAGGGGTCTATACTGGGACCTGTCCTGTCTAACCGGTTCATCAGTGACCTGGAGGATGCAACTCTCATCACCTTTGTAGATGACACTTACTCAGGAGGAAGAGTCATATGTTTGAGGGCTGCCATTCAGGTGGGCCTCAGCAGGCAGGAGGAACGGACTGTCAGGAAATTCAACAAGACAAATGCAGATCCTGCGCCTGGGGTAGACCAACACCCTGCAGTGATACGTGCTGGGGCGTGCTCTGCAGAAAAAGGACCTGAGTGTCTTTGTGGTCAGCGAGCTGAACATCAGCCAGCAGTGTGCCCTGGCAGCAAAGGAGGCCACAGCATCTTGGGCTGCATGAACAGGAGCAAAGCCAGGAGATGGAGGGAAGTGATTATCTCCCTCTACTCAACACTCGTTAGAGCACATCTAGATACTGCATAGAGTTGGGGCTCCCTGTAGAAGAACGCTGTTGATCACATTGAGTGAGTCCAGTGGCAGGCCCCCAAGGTGGTTGGGGGCTGGAGCACTTGCCCTGTGAGGGAACAGGGCTTGTTCAGTGCAGAGAAGGGAAGGTTTTGCAGAGGACTCATAGTGGCTTCCCAGCTCAAGGTTGCCACTGATAATGAACCAGGTTTTTACAGGAATTCATGGCAGGAGAATGAGAGGCAACAGCTATAAGCTGAAACAAGTGCAGTCATAATTGTGTATAGGGAAGAAAAATCAGTGAGGATCCTGAAGCATTTGAAGTGGTGTCCAGAGGGGTTATGGACTCTCTCTTCTGGGAGGCTTGAAGGATGCAGCTGCACAAAGCCCTCAAGAACTTGGTGTGATTTCGATGTTGAATCTGATGTGAGCAGGGAGTTAGACTAGAGAGCTCCCAACGTCCCTTGCAGCCTGAATGATTTGGTGATTTTGTCCTCTCTGGTGACAGCCACTGCAATTCTTGCAGGCAGCAAATCTTTTTGTTGCGCGCGGGTTAGCACCTAACATGGCCTCCCCAGAACCAGCCCCTCCTAGTGGTGTGAGGTTGCCTCTTGGGCCTGAAAGGTTTCCAGTTCAAGGTTTCATTATGAGTGACTGCTTGTCCAGAGTGAGCCCTCTTCACAGCCTACAACACCTGTACATGACAACACAATGCCAAATGAGTGTGACAAATGCAGAAAGTCATGGCATGAGGGTGATTGCACTCTAACATCCATGAGGTCCTTTGCTGATCCAAGAATATCCAGAAGGACTGAAAGAGCCTTAAAGCTCCTAGGCACACACAGGTAATGTTGACTTTGTCCCTCTGGGAGGTGAGGGAACTGTGTTTGTTCAGCCTGGAGAAGAGAAGGCTTTGGGGACAGCAAATAACAGCCTCGCCATACATACCAGGACGTCATGAAGGAGATGGAGCCAGATTCTTCACTGCTGTGCATGATGTGAGGGTGAAGGCCGATGGGCATTAGGTGAAAGAAGAGAGGTTCAGGCTGTGTGTAAGGAGAAACTTTTGACCCATCCTGGCAGCCAAGCACTGGGGCAGGTTGCCCTGAGAGACTGTGCCATCTCCATCCTCAGAGGTTTTCAAGTCCGAAATGAGTAAAGCCCTGAGCAACCTGATCGCACTTGTTAGCTGACCCTGCTGTGGGAAGGAGGTTGGGCCAGAGACATCCTGGGGTCCCTTCCAGAAGGAAAGATTCTACATTTCCTTCCACCCCAAGTCTTCTCTTGATCTTGGGAAAACATTCAGCTTGCTTGTGATCATGGAAGCAGATCTCAGAAAAGTATAATTGGATAAAATGCATGTTCCTTCTCCTGCTCCAGAGTAGTTCAAATTCAGGATTGCTTGGCAGCTACCCCCAAATAGCCTCTTATTTTTTTTCTTCTTCACTTTTTATTGCATTTTTCCCTCTTTTCCACATTCCAAGTTGTTTTCTTTTACCAACCTGATACCCTCTCATGAAGTCAGCCAACCCCTGTTTAAGCCTTTCCCCTTTGACCCTGGATTTGCTTTCTTCATACATTCACTTGGCTTTTCTGAGATGCTTGCCATGGTGATSCCTACCTTTGCCAGCAGTCCCTTTAAACAACTACCTCCTTTTACTATGTGTAGCGTCCTGCAGGTCCTCCTGCTGTTAGCCTGTCAGAGGCACCGCAAGACAGGATGAGCCATCTGCACACACTCATTTACAGTTGACACAAGGGAGCTTTAATCAAGAGGGGGCCTTGAGAAGCTTGGGGATTGGGCCAACAGAAACCTCATGCTGTTGTACAAGGAGCAGTGGCAGGTGACGCATCAGGGGACAGAACAGCCTGTGCATCAGGAGAGGCTGGCACCTGACTGTCAGAGGAGTGACCCTGAGGAGAGGGCCTGGACATTACGAGGGATGCCATATGAGCCAGTGGTGCACGCTCACTGCAAATGAGGCCAGCTTCATACGAGGCTGCTTCAGGAAGCTTGTGGCCACACAGACAAGTGGAAATATTATCCCCCTTGACTCAGCACTGGTGTGGCCACATGCGTAATAGTGTGTCCCCGTGTGGGCTGCCCAGTGCTGAGGGAATAGAGAGGAACAATATATGGTCCAGAGGAGTCTTCCAAGATGGGGTTGGGGGCCTGAAGGAGAGGCTGAGGGACCTGGGCTTCTTCAGCCTGGTGAAACGGAGGCTAAGGGCAGTACACTAGTAGCCTCCAAGTGCTTGAAGAGATCATGGATCTTTTCTTGGTAGAGGGAACTAACATGAGAAGGGGAAACCAGGCTCAAACAGGAACTCACAGCTCAGCTCCAGGGAAATAAGGCAGCATACAAGAAGCAGAAGGAGGGATATGCAGCAAAGGAGGAATTCAAAAATATTGTCCAGTAAAGTAGGGATGGTGTTAGGGAARMCAAAGSTCTCAGAGGGTACACACTGGCAGGGGACATCAAAGGCATGAAGAAGAGCTGCTACTGCTTCAGGAATGGTAAAGAATAAAAGGAAAATGTTGGCTCTTTGCTGAAGGGGGCAGAGAATCTAGTAAGAGCAGATGTAGGTAGGTCTGAGGAACTCAGTGCCTTTTTGGCTTCTGTCTTCTCCAGCAATTTCTCCCGAGCTGTTGTGCCTAGAGTCAGGGTTCCAGAGGAGAAAAGCAACCAGCAGTGCATGAGGGCTGAGTGAGGGATAACTTGCAAGAACTCCACCCCTACAAGCCAGTGGGAATGGAACGGCTGCACCCAAGAACATTGAGAGAACTGGCTGCTGTCATAGCAAGGCTGCCCTCTGTCATCTTTGAAAGGTCGTGGAGATGGGGTGAGGTCCCAATAACTGCAGAAAGGCAATCGTTACATCCACTCTCAAGAAAGGCCCAGAGGGCAACCCAGGGAACGACAGGCTGTTCAGCCTCAACTGGTTGAGGAGTGTGTCATGGAGTGAGTCCACTCATTTTTGGGCACATGAGGGAGAAGAAGGTGATAGGGAAGAGGCAGCATGGATTGGCCCAGGGTAAATTGTGCCTCACTAGCCTGATTGCCTTCTAGGATTGCATAGCTCTATTTGTGTTTGGAGAGCAGAAAATGCCTTTCAACTTGATTTGAGCAAGGTGTTTGACACTGTCTCCCACAATATCCTTGTGGAACACAGTTTAGAAATGTACCGCCTAGATGGGTGGACAACTAGATGACTTGAATAGTGACATGGAAGAGGCAATACTCACTATGCTTGCTGAGGACAAAAAAACTGCAGGGGACCCCAGCCACATGCTTGAGGGCTGTTATTCAGAGGGCCCTGGACAGGCAGGAGGAATGGGCTGTCAGTACATGGAGTCCAGGGCATGAGCCACCTCCTCTACAGCCAGACCTCAGCCAGAGGAGAGAGGGGCGTCTCTCCTGCCACAGGCCCATTTCATGCTGCCTGACAAGGGGGCTGAGAGCGAATGCCCTGCAATGTCGTTGTCTGTGTAGCGGCATGCCCAACTGGGTAAGGTGAAGGCTTTCCTAAGTCCCCCTCTGTCTCTCTCTCCTCACCTCCTTTGGCAGCAGGATCATGGTGTTGCTGTTTGTTTCCCCTCCTGCCCATGCTGCTCCTCTTCTTGCTCTTGGGACAACTTCTTCACACAGCTGCCAGATGGGATGATAAGGGTGATGCTTTCTTGTATCTGAAAATTTCAAACAAGGAGGAACTGATCAGGGATGGGATAGTGTCAGCCTTGCCTACAGTGACCATGAGGAAGTGGAGTCCCAGATCCTGAGGAGAGTGAGGAAGGACAGTAGCAGAGTACAGACCCTGGACTTGAGAAGAGCAGATTTTGGCCTCTTCAGAGGACTGGTGGGGGAACCCAAGGGAGGCAGCTCCAAAGGGCCCAGGAGCTCAGGAAAGCCAGCAGGTCTTTAAGGACAGCACCTGCCAAGCACAAGGATGCTCCGTCCCCACACTCAGTAAAACTAGCAGATATCTCAGGGGACCAACTTGGCTAAACAAGGACCTCGCACCTTAGTTCCAGGGTGATAGGGCAGCATACAGAACTGGGAAGAAGAAAAAGGCAAAGGAGGCATTTAGAAATGTTGTCCAGGGTCATAGGCTTGGTGTTAGGGAAGAAAAAGCTCCCCTAGCACTGACACTTGCAGGGCATGTCAAGGGCATGAAGATGAGCTGCTACTGCTTCCGTAAGAATCAAAGAATAGAAAGGAAAATGTGGCCTCACTGCTAAATGGGACAGGGAATCTTGCAGCAGCAGATGCAGATAGGTCTGAGCAACTCAACCCCTTGTTAGCTTCCGTTTCCACAAGCAAGGTCTCCCAGAGTGTTTTGCCTTGAGTCAGGACTCCAGAGGAGAAAAACAGCCAACAGTGGACGAGGTTAGTGAGGGATTACTT
The DNA here is from genome assembly GCF_003343035.1 of Apteryx rowi. Classification (NCBI taxonomy): domain Eukaryota; kingdom Metazoa; phylum Chordata; class Aves; order Apterygiformes; family Apterygidae; genus Apteryx; species Apteryx rowi. The sequence goes on from NW_020447574.1 coordinate 20,486, forward strand.
GTAAGAACTCAGATGATACAAGACAATGAGGTTGGATGGACTGCAGCCGAGGATGCTGTGAGAGCTGACTGCAGTCCCTGCAAGGCCACTCACTATCATCTTTGAAAGGTTGTGGAGATGGGGTGAAGTCCCAGTGACTGCAGAAAGGCAATTGTTACATCCATCTTCCAAAAAGGCCACGAGGGCAACCTGGGGAGTTGCAGGCCATTCAGCCACACTTTGGTTAGCAGTGAGTCATGCAGCAAATCCTCTCAAAACACAGTTCTGGGCACCTGAAGGAGAAGAAGGTGCCTGGGAACATTTAGCATGCATTTACCCAGGGCAAATTCTGCCTAACCAATAGAAAGACCATAGAAAGAATAGAAACCATAGAAATACGTCTGTGATTAAAAAGAACTCTATTTGTGAACGGAGAAGAGTAATTGTCCTTTACCTAGACTTTAGCAAGGTGTTTGACAGCTTGTCAAAGGTCTCTGACAATATTTGTGCATTCAAATTAGAACATTTCATTCTAGAAGAGCAGACAACCGGATGGGTAAAAAGCTGCTTGGATGACCAGAGGCTCAGAGGGCAGCGGTGAATGGGTAGTACTCTTCCTGGAGGCCAGGGAGAAGTGGAGCATCACAGGGTCTCTCCGGGAACTTGTCCTTGTTATCATCATCTGTATCAGTGACATGGAAGAGGCAACACTCATCATGCCTGTAGTTGAGGGCTGCCATTCAGAGGGACCTAGACAGGCAGGAGGAATGGGCTGTCAGGAACCTCCTGGAATTCAACAAGGACAAATGCCACATCCTGCACCTGCGATAAACCAACACTCCGCTGTGTTACAGGCTGGGGCCTGAGGGCCTGGGGAGCAGCTCTCTGGAAAAGGACGTGAGGGTGCTGGGGGACAGGAGGCAAAACATGAGGCAGCAGCGTTCCCTGGCAGCAAAGAAGGCCAGAAGCATCGTGGGCTGTATGAGCAGGAGCACAGCGAGGAGGTGGAGGGAAATGGTGATCGCCTTCTAGTCAGTATTCATTAGACCACATCTAGAACACTGGATCCAGGTTTGGGTTCCCAGAACAAGAAAGAGGATGATAACTGGGAGCCAGTCTGGCCGAGGGCCCTCACAGTAGTTGGGGAGCTGGAGCACTTGCTCTGCGAGGAAATGGGGCTGGTTCAACTTGGAAAAGAGATGGCTTTGGAGGGATCTCATAGCAGCCTTAAAATGGCTACGAGGAGGTCATCAAGAAGGTGGAGCCAGGCTCTTCATCAGGGTGCATGGTGGGAGGACAAGAGACAATGGGCACAATTTGGAAGAAGAGATGTTCGTGCAGGAGATAGGAAAAGCTTTTCCTCTACAAGGATGGTCAAGCTTTGGAAGTGGTTGCCCAGAGAGGCTGTGCAGTGTCCTGCCTTGGAGGTTTCCAAGACCAGACTGGATGAAACCCAGAGCAACCTGCTCTGACCCCAGAGCTGACCCTGCTGTGAGGAAGCAGATTGGCCTAGAGACCTCCTGAGGTCCCTTCCACCCTGAAGGAGTCCATGGTTCTTCCCACTCTCAATCTTCTCCTGTGGATGTTAGGGAAAGCATGCAGGTGCCCTGTGACAGCGGAAGCAGGCCAGCTTTCTTGTCCTCTTCCAGTCAGAATTATTCAGATGCAGGGCTTCTTGGCAGGAATCCCCAAGACAGCCCTGATCAATCCTTGGCTTCACTTTTAATTGCCTTGTTTTTCTTTCTTCCATGCCTTCTAACTCTGTCTCTTACCATTCTGATCCCATCCCATACAGCACATGGGTGCTGGTTTGTTGTTTGTTTATTTGTTTGTTTTCTTTTTTTTAATTTGATTTTCACACAGAGGAGCTTCAGTCCCGAAGGAACTTGAGAAATTTGTGTGATTCGGACAACAGATACCCCATGAAGATTTCCAAGAGAAGTGTCAAGTTCTGTGCCTAGGTGGGAATAAACCCGTCCATGAGGAGAGGCTGAGGGACCTGGTTTTCTTTAGCCAGGAGGCAAAGGGCAGTAGACTATCAGTCTGTGACTGCTTGAAGGGTGCTTTCAGAGATGATGGAGCTTTTCTTGGCAGTGGAAAACAGCATGAGAAGGGGAAAGGTCCACAAACTGCATCTTGAGAGGTTCAGAGTGGAATTCAGGACAAAAGAATGTCACACGTAGGGTAGTGCTGAGATGCAACACGTCACCAAGAGGGAGTCTGTGATCAGCTCCTGCCTTTGTGTCTCAAGGAAAAGCAAGTGAGGACAGGAAGACATCAGGAGAGGCAGGGAGATTGCAGGGTGAGAGCAAGGTGGGGAAACAGCTTAGGTGTGTACAGTGTGCAGGGAAAGAGGCACAGGCGTGGGAAAGCATAGGACAGCCTGTGGTGGAGGATGAGGGCACTGCCAAGGCTGAAAGCTCCCAACACAGCTAGGTATTTGTCCTTTTGGCTATGGCTGGTGTTTCTGACACTGAGGCCCCCCCGAGAAGACACTGTTTCCATAAAGCACTGTGGCCTTGCTGCCTCCTTGTCCCTTGGGAGCCCAGGAGGTGCCATATCATGGTCCTGAACTTCGCATTGAGCACCCCCACGCATACACTGTCCCCAGGAAGAGCCCTGAGCAATGCGTGATGGAAAGCACCACCCTACCCAGGGGCTGGCTGTCAGTGCCTAGTCGCTCTGCTTGATAACACACACGAAGGTTGACTTGGCATCAGAGCCACCCTCACATTGCCTTTGCCTACCTGCAATCAGGGCCTCCGACTTTCTGCTCTAATCAGCCCCTAGGGAGAATTTGTTGGTAATGGCCCTCAGCGGAACCCATTAACGCTCCAAGAAACTTGTGATTTGCTTCTTGAGAGGTTTCTTCAGTCTCTTCTCTGCATCTGAGGTTCATGGGCTCGAGGGGTCATTAAAATGCAAAAAAAACGTAAGGAGCCATGCCTCTTTCCATAATTTTCTTCAGTTCATCAATTCTTGTGTGGTTAATTGGAAAGTTTGCAGCAGTGTATTGAAATTAGGCAGATTTCAATGAGCACCTGAACAGAAAGATGTCTGCTTCTAAAGCTTTCTTGATTCTTCAGTTTGCAGAATAAGTCACACCCACATTCCCCAATTCATACTGACCCACAGTGTCTCCTAATGAAGTCTGGACATGCAGGAAAAGCAGTATTTTTGACAGGAGACCTGTATGGAGAACCTTCCTCCCCAGCTCCCCAGCCCTGCCATTGCCCTCATCAGCCATGGGGGACTTCACATCACTCTTGTGAAAATTGAACCTTTTTCCTCTCAAGGCTGCAGCTGAATGGTACAGCTCATGTGCATCAATTCCCACCTGCTTTCCTTCGAGAACTAGCCTCAAGCTGACACAGAAGGGTTTGTATTAACTGCGATCAAACAAAAATAAACTTGATCCAGTGTCATAAGAAATAAAATACACTCCTCAACCGTATGTCAAGTCCAAGTTGCCTCCACTGAGGTCCATGGTCTACAAGGAATAACATTCCTTGAAATGTTCTTGACAAATAGATAGGAAAGGCTGGATAGACACACAGTGAAGGAGTTGGTTGAAGAGACAATTAGACTGCTGAAAGACGAGGCAAGCTTCAGATTCTCTCAAGCTCAAAGCAGCAGCTAGAGAGTTGAGAAGTATCTAAATTATAAAGAGCAAGGGGAGGAGGAAGACTGGAAAACTATGGAAAGTGCATATGCCAGCGGTTAAATCCACAGCATAACACACAGAGCAGTGGTAACGCAAGTTAGGGGGCAGACCAACATTTCTTCTCCTGAGATTCATGCCCTTCCTCAAAATTTCCATTATGTCATCATGGGAAAACACTGACATTTTATTAAAATTACTCAGTCATTGCAGCTGATGCAATTGGGCTCATATATATATATTTTTTCTAATGTTGAAAACAGTTCTTCACCTTTCCAGGCAGAGCTCAGCTGCCTAAGCATAAAAATGCAGTGGCACTTGGAGAGGTCCCAGTGTTTCTGAGGGACCTGYCTGGGCCTGGCAGCTCTCACAGGGGACCTGTGGGACACTGGAGCCCCCCAGAGCTGCAGAGGGAGGCTGGGCAGAGGGRACCARGGCACCTGCAATGGCACCAGCCRCCCATGACCCTGTGACTGCATCCCACCCCAGCTCTGAAAATCACTTTCCTTTTCAGACAAAAAGATAATGCGGAATCTCCCCAGAACACCAGTGTACTAAAACTCAACAAATCAAGAAAGACAACAAGAACACAAAAAAACAAAAAGCTGGAAAATATAACACAGCATTTCTTTGCTTGCAGTCTTTGTCTGAATTTCTTTCWTGTTTCATTTTTAATGTCATTTTCTAAACTTTTCTGTTACAATCAGGCCTGCACCACTAAACAGGAGATTTTTGTGTCTCACAGAGCCTGGTGCTTAGAAAACCACCCCCTGCCCATGGCTGTCTGTGCCACCCCTCACTCTTTGCACAGAGCATGTCGCACTCTGAGGTGTCGGGTTCTCTTGACTGGTGAGGAAAGCAGGGTGACCAGCTTCATCTCTTTTTGGGTGGCCAAATTTGCACAAATCTCAACATACCTGTGTTACCGTGACCTTTTAAAGGAGTCCCTAAAACACCTAGCCACACTCCCTTTTCATTCCCTGCACAGTCAATGAAGTGCGACTTCATTCTGGGGGACAACAGGGAGGAGGTTGGTCTCACACTGTGCCAGACCCAGTTGTCTGGACTTCCCTTTCTAGTCAATGCAGGGAACTAAGTTGTCTCAACTGACTCGTTTTGAGATACCTTTCCTAATGACAAGCTCAGGTCCCGCAGGAGTCGCCTCCAAAATTTCCAGCACCACATGGCAACACAGCTACCCCAGGGCATCTCAGGCAGCAATAGCCTCTCTCTGTTTGGTCAAATGAATCAAGCCCCAAAGTGGATTCTAGTCAGAAGTTGAAATCTTCTCAGAAAATAACTCAATGCAATAATTGATAAAAATCCTCGTTTCCAAAGCTTCACACATTTTTTACCATTGCCAAATAAGTTTTCATTCTTAATAATTGGCAGCACCATGTTTGCGCACTACAGTAACCATGGCTATGAAGCATGGCAGGGACCAGGGTCCCAGGGAAAGCTCTCTGGATGATGTGTTTTAAAGGCACCTTTGCTCTTTTCTGGCGTACCATCTCTATTTTAAGCACCGCAGATGGAGAAACCTTGCTGAGGACTTTTAAAAGCAAAGAGCCTGCTTTGGTGCCTCAAGGAGGAAGGCTGTGACTTGTCCCAGATTGACCTACATCCTGCTTCTACAAAAAGAGCGACCCACAGGAGAAATCAGTTTTGGATCTCAACATGTGTCTTGCACTTTGTGCTGTTTCATCCCACATGACTTTGATCCTGTCTTTAAAAAATGCCAAACACCAAACCAACCCCAAAGACCTAGATTCCCACACAGGTCTGCCCAGTGCAGAGACCTGACAGTGCATGGGCGTAGACGTGTCCTCTCCACGGCTCCCTTTCAGATATTTCACAGCCTTTGGCACCATCTGAAGATGTTCCTGAAGGATAYGTCAGCAAGTTTTGGAAAATAACTGGAGTGGTGGGAACTTATTGCTTTCCAGAACATGAGGGGAAATCTCTCGGCTCTCTCCCTGGCTGTGCTATCTCCATGGCGGTGACCTACTGAGCCCTCAGATGACACGAGCTGAGGTCACAGTGGGATGTGCTGCATCACAGGGAGGTCTCCCTGGTGGTGCCCTCACTTCTCTGCGTTGCCCAGGAGCTGCTCAGCACTGCTCACGTGCTCCCCAATGCTGCTCCACAGCAAGGATGAGGGACAGGAGGCAGCAGGGCCACGTTGGGGCCCCTCGCCAACAGGCAGAGGAGAAGGGACATGTTGGAGAGGAATGTGGGTGACGAGACGGGAAGACCGTCCCTCCTCCCCGGCTGGAGAGGCAATCCAAGGGCAAGGGGACAAGCAAGATGGAGAACCGCTGGATCAAGACCATCAGCCTGCACCACGGTTCCCTGTTCCCAACACTCCTATGGCTCCCCAGCAAGGGTAAGGGCTTTAGGAGCTCCTTGCTGAGGAGCACAGAGACTGCTAATCGCAAAAATGGCTTTGGATCCTGAGCTGTGGGGTGGCTGAACAGGGTGGGGGCTGCCATAAGAGCCCTGCCTGAGGGTCCCGTCTGGCTCAGGGGACAATGTGGGGCTCCTCAGCCCTCCAGAGCGATGTGCCAGGGCCCAGCGCAGCCCCGCAGAGAGCAGCCCCTGCCTGGCCATGGCCCAGCCCTGCCAGGCGCAGTG
>NW_020447574.1:28658-38626 GCF_003343035.1 Apteryx rowi
CAGGCGTCCGAGGGACCCAGGCGTCCGGGAGCAACTTGCTTCTCTGAGGGGCCCAGGCGTCCGGGAGCGACTTGTTTCTCCAGGGGGCCCAGGCGTCCGGGACGAACCAATTCCCCAAGGGGCCCAGGCGTCCGAGGGGCCCAGGGGTCCAGGAGTGACTCATTTCTCCAAGGGGCCCATGCGTCCGGGGACAACACTATCCACCAAGGGGCCCAGGCGTCCGGGGAAGGGACCCAGGAGTTCGGGAAGGGGCCCAGGCGTCCGGGAGCGACTCAGTTCTCTGAGGGGCCCAGGCATCTGGGATTGACTTGTTTCTCCAAGGGGCCCAGGCGTCTGGGACGAACCAATTCCCCAAGGGGCCCAGGTGTCCGAGGGGCCCAGGCATCCGGGACGAACCAATTCCCCAAGGGGCCCAGGTGTCCGAGGGGCCCAGGTGTCCGGGGACAAAGCAATTCTGCAAGGGGGCCCAGGCGTCTGGGGGGGGAACACAATTCTCTTAGGGGCCCAGGTGTCCGAGGGGCCCAGGCATCCGGGAGCAACTCAGTTCTCTGAGGGGCCCAGGCGTCTGGGATTGACTTGTTTCTCCAAGGGGCCCAGGCGTCTGGGACGAACCAATTCCCCAAGGGGCCCAGGTGTCCGAGGGGCCCAGGCATCCGGGATGAACCAATTCCCCAAGGAGCCCAGGCATCCGAGGGGCCCAGGTGTCCGGGGACAACGCAATTCTGCAAGGGGGCCCAGGCGTCTGGGGGGGGCAACACAATTCTCTTAGGGGCCCAGGTGTCCGAGGGGCCCAGGCATCCGGGAGCGACTCAGTTCTCTGAGGGGCCCAGGTGTCCGAGGGGCCCAGGCATCCGGGAGTGACTCAGTTCTCTGAGGGGCCCAGGCGTCTGAGGGGCCCAGGCGTCCGGGAGTGACTCGTTTCTCCAAGGGGGCCCAGGCGTCTGGGACGACCCAATCCCCCAAAGGGGCCCAGGCGTCCGAGGGGCCCAGGCATCCGGGGACAACACAATTCCGCAAGGGGGCCCAGGCATCCGGGAGGAGGCAACACCCTTCTCTTAGGGGCCCAGGCGTGTGTGTGGCAATGGATTAAGGCCGTGTCTGAGCGAATCCCTCGACTCCGAAAACCCTTTGGACAAACGTTTTCCGTGTTATTTGCTGCCGTGGCGAATTCCAGAAGGTTCCGGTTTGGTGCCTGCGTGATGAGGGCATCCATCGGATTGGGAAAGCACCGCGTTGAGGTGCTTCATGGATACAGAACGGAATAGGAAAGTGGAAGATGACTGATTGGAAGAGCAATTTCGGGATGTTTCCATGGCATCCGGCTGGTGTCGCAAGCTGGAAAACCGATGTCTACGTTGGACTGTTCTGTAACGGTGTAGTCGATGCAGCTTCAACGAGACTCCAATGTTCTCCCACCATCCATGGACGTGTGGGATATAAGTGACAGTTCGCGCTGTCCTTTGGGCTTCCCGGATGTTGGTGTCCACGTCTGGAGCACAGGCAGCACCGCGCAGGCGGGAAAAGTGAGGGCAGGCGCTGTCAAAGCAGCCTGGTTACGAGTCGTAATTTCCAAGTTCGTTTTATAGGAGGTGACAACCTTCTGCCTGTCTGAAGAGCTCCCCTGCCCACAGCTGCTGCCTCATTTCCAGAGGTTCCTTCCGACCAGGTTCCTTGTTGGAGAAGATCAACGGCCATTGCCTGCAGGTGGGACCTCAAGCACACGAGCAGACAAGCCTCCTCCCCATGACCAAAGTGGCAACCATCCTTTCCCAGGATGCATCAAGATGATCAACACTCAGGCAGGTCTGGTCCCCAGGGGGAAAGTGCTGGCAGCAAACGCAGGCAGTGACTAGACGTTATGAGTAGATGACCACAGAGGCAACCATTACATAACCTTTTTTTTCGTTTTTTAACCTAAAAGGATGGACAACACATTGCCTTGGTCAAGAGTCACTTAAGGAATGGTGTGTTTCAAATCAACATGACTATGGATCAATAGATCTTTTTGGTGGAGGCTCCGTCCTTCAACTTGATCAGTAACAACGTGCTTTATTGGAACTCTAGTACCGAGGTTCAGCTTCATGCTTACTTCTTCCATGTGTTGATCTAAGCCTTCCTCCCCGACAAACTCTTCTTTGCTTTCTCCTCTCTCTCCCCTCACGCTTACAACAGCCAAGGCTGTTCACAAGGACCCAACAGTTTGAATCCAAAGGACACAGATATTTATCTGTGGCAGTTAAGGAATGGTTCCTCTTGTCTAGCAGGCATTTGATGTGACAATTCATCTTCAGCGCCCTGAAGGTGATTCCTCATCACTACACGCTGCACCTTCTGTTAAAACATGATTTATATCATCTGAAAGACAAGAGATGTTTGTTAACTCCCCTGAAGAGTCCGTATGTCTCACTTGCACTAGCACAGCTTCCAAAGTAGAGCTGAAATACCTTCTCCTGCGTTTGGTGATTTAACGGGAACATGCTACATTCTTAAGTCTTCATCCTACCATGCAGCGCAGGAGACTGTACAAGTCTCTGCAAAGCTCTCCTGAATATCTGGATGTGGCTCAGTGTATTTCTCCAGTATAGGTGAAAACACCTATTCTCCCAAGAAAAAAAAATAGATGACGATCAGGAATGTCTTCTGTAGCTCCTAGACTCCTAAACGATATATAGAATGTATATACGTATATACATATATGTGTGTGTATATATATTTATAAATATGCACATATTTTTAATATATATATATATATATTTGATGACAGAGCACTTGTGTAGAACAACAGACTCCCCACGCAACGGCAGGAACTGTGGTTTCGTAGCTTTGTGCTGCCTGCGATGATTTCTAACAGCTGAAAAGTGTTTCTTTCTAAATGCAACAGCAGTCTCCTCCTTTCAGGATCCCAAAAAGCCCCAGAGAAGCCAACCAAATCCCTGCCTGCGTGAACTCGGTGATGAGTCCATTCAGTGGACTCCGGCACCCTGCTGGATCCACGGCAGCGGGAGCCCGGCACAAGCCCCCCCTACCCAGCGCAGCCTGGGGGCGGCTCAGGCCTCCCTGGAGAGCCCCAGCCCAGCAGGGAACAGCCCTGCAAGGCCACCGTGTTTCTGGCCTGTCGTCTCCAGAGACAGAAGTGGCCTCACCAGCCATTTCACAGCCCTGTTGCTGCTGCTCAGCTGCTCAGGCTGAAGTGACCTCACAGCTGCTTTGCTGATGCCCTTCCTGCTGCTGGCCTGTCCGGGACTCAAGCAGAAGTGACCTCACAGTCTACATGGAGGCCATAAACCTGCTTCTGGACCATCAGCAGCAGAGACAGAGGTGACCTTACATGAACCTACAGCAACCAAGGGCCTGCTGAGGACATATCATCTATAGAGAAGGAAGTGACCTCACAGTCAGCATCAGAGCCATGTCCCGCTTTTGGCCTATCAGGTACTCAGGCAGCAGTGACCTCACATTGAACATCCAAGCCATGTGCCTGTTTCTGGCCTATCACCACCAGGGACTGAGGTGACATCACAAGAACCTACATGAGCCAAGAGCCTCCTGTTGGCTTCTCAGCTCCAGAGAAAGAAGTGACCTCGCAATGAGGATCGAAGCCATGTGCCCACTGCTGGCCTATCAGCACTCAGGCAGAAGTGACCTCACCAGCACAAACTTCGGTCTTCTGCCTGCTTCTGGCATATCAGGTGCTGATGCAAAAAGGATCTCACATTGAGTTCCAAGGAACGTAGGGAAGGTTTTTTTCCCCAGGATTTGATTGCTTCTACAGTGGCTTCCCAGGAGCTGGCAGAGGGCCTAGGAGGTAGCAGGGCCCTGGCCCCAGGCACGCGTCAGCACCTTCCCCTCATGAGCCGTGGGACCTGTCCCTCCTCCTCTCAGTCCTCCGAGTGGCCAGCTGCTCTCCAACAGGGTGACAAGAGCCTGAGGTCTCTTTGTCCACCCAGAGGGCATGCTCCTGATGGACCCCCATAAGCACTGATGGCTGCTTGTCCACAAGCGCCTGGCCCTGGAAGTGTGTGCAGGGGGTTATCACAGCGCCAGGCAGCGCAGTGCCATGAGGATCCCGCCAGGCCTGTTCTTCCAGCACTTCCTCAAACAACATGCTTGGGAGGAACAGGAAGGGCCAGGTCCCACCTGTGCCCATCCAGCCAGCTGCAGGCAGCACCCTGGGGACTTGGTTTAGTTCAGCACAACAAAATTCTGAGTGCAGCAGCAGGGCTGGCAGTCACTGGTGCCTTCCCCACCACTCCAGGAGCTGAGACTGCTCCCCAGTGCTGAGGAGCTAACAAGAAAGTTGGAGGTGCCCAGAGAAAGGCAGGGAAATACTGCAGGTCTCATTCAGGCCAGATGTTACGGGATCTGCTTTTGGAGTCATTTCAGTGGTGGCCGTGATGTGACTGAGGTCCCTTGTGAGCCACACATGGGAGGCATCTCGTCGTCTTCAGCCACCCAGGACTTGAAGGTCCCAGGCTGAAATCTTTGTTTCAGTGCCCAGCAACTCCCCCTTGGCTGGAAGGGGTCTCTCAGATCCTGCTGCCGTCCATCCCACTTCCCACCAGGGGTGTCAGGAAAAGACCCTCCTTCTCCCAGGTGCTGCTGGTCATGGAAGAAATGGCCTTGCCAGAGAGCAGGTAAATGCACCTGTATTTGGAGGTGTTTCCTGGTGGGACTCCTGGCCTGAATATCCTCCCTTTTGATTCATTTCTTCTTTCTTCCTCCACCTCTCCCACAGAAATTTATCTTCCTCTGTGAGGTGTGTCAGGAGCCCCTGGCATGAGCAGATGAGGCCGTATCCAGCCCCGTGGCTCAGGGGCTGGGATCCTCAGCACCTCAGGAGGGTCACTGTCACTTGGCTTTTCCAGGTCTTCGCTGTGAGGTCTCAGGCACACATTTCCTTTTTCAGTGGGCTCCCCAGATTGCCAGCGTGGCATTTCCCTGGCCTCAGCTCTTTCTCCACACTCCTGATCTATTATGGAAGGGGAAAAATGGACTTCAGGGTAGACTGAGATGGGACCAGATGAAGGATCACTGAAGAGCAGAGAAAGCATCAGTTTATAGCCACCCTCAGGACATTCAGTCCCAATCTTTTCTCTTTCAGACTAAAATCAGGCTTCATCCCACAGCCACTGAAGCCAATGAAAAGCCAATGCACCCCGCACAAGTGTGCTTGAGCATGACTTCTAATGCTTTGACTAAAAAGTTACACTTGCAAATACAGGCACTATCACTTAAAAATCATAATCCTGGCTGTGCTATCAGAGGTTGGGTAAATCAGAAGTCCCCCTGGAGCTCTTCCCCTGAGTAAGTGTGGACACATCTGGCTCCAGCCACTTGGCAACTAGCAGAAATGCCTTTTATTTTGGTTTTATTTTGGTTGTTTTAAAATGTTCGCAGTACCTGGGCACAGCATTGATCATACTGCTCTCTCCAACATGGGTAGTCTGCCAATTCTGCCCTTTCTTTATTTTGCTTCTCTTGGGTTGAGGCTGCCAGGATATTTCATCTGTCCCACTGCACTCACCCTGCTGCCTGCACTCTTGCTAATACAACTCAGGATAACGGTGGACGTCTTTGCTACAAGAGCACCCTGCTGACTCCTTGTCAACTTGATGTCCACCAGGACCCCCAGGTCCTTTCCTGCAAAGCTGCTTTCTAACCAATCTGCCCCAGCGTGTCCTGCTGCATGGGGTTATCGCATTCCAGGGACAGGACTTGGTTGAACTCCTCGTGTCCCTGTCAGCCCATTTCACAGCCTGTCACTGCCTCTCTGCTTAGCAGCCCTGCCCTCCAGCATGTCCACCACTCACCCCAATTTGGTATTGTCCATGAACTGGCTGAGAGTGCACTTCATCCCATCATGTAAACTATTCGTAAAGACAAACAGCACTGGCTCCAGTATGGACCTCTGGAGAACATCACTGGTAACCATTAGTCAGTTGGACTTTGTATCACTGTCCTCCACTCTTTGAGCCAGGCATGCTTCCAGCTAATTTCCCACACCCTCCAGTGCTTCCTCCTCCATCCCACATCTCCCCGTTTTGTCTACAAAGATATTATGGAAGAGCATGTCAAAGGCATTCCAGAATTTAAGGCGTACAACATGCACTGCAGTCCCCTTGTCCACACAGCAGAAGGCAAACGGGCTGGTCAGGCACAAGTTGCCCTTGATGACTTGATGCTGGCTGTTCCCAATCCCTTTATGTGGCTGGAACTAGCTCCCAGGAAGATTTGCTTCCCAGGGACTGAGGTGACACAGACCAGCCTGTCATTCCCCAGATCCTCTTTCCTGTCCTTGAAGATGGATGTCACGTTTGGGGGGGGGGGAGGTGGGGAGGGCCGGGGGTTGGGCAGCACCTGTGGAGCTGTGCCAGCTCCTGCTGCACCACCAGTCCCTGCGGTGTGGGGAGAGGGGCCAAGAGACGGGGCAGCATGGGGGTGGTGGCAGGTCAGCAGAGAAGGGGCAGGGGGCAGTGGGGGCTGCAGAGAGCAGTCATGGCCAGTGTTTCTGCAGCGCAGGGGCTGTCACATTCACCTCACATGCAAAAGTCCTGCACTGACCCCAGGCAGAAACAGGTCATTTCCCTGGTGCCGGTGCCACCCTCCCAGCAGGATGGGGACATAGGAGGAGGGTGCTCTGCTTCTCCTGGTGCTCAGGCCAGGTCCCCGAGGCTGGCCCAGCTTTGCCTGAGGGACCTCTTGGTCCTCGGCTCTGCTCTGGCATGGCTGGAGCAGGGACAAGAGCTCGTGGGGCCGGGCTGGGAGAGCTCTCCTGGGAGTTTCTCTTTTGCAGTGGAGTGGTGAGGAGTATTGGGGCTCCCATCTGTGACCCATCCCTGCATCTGCAAATGGCCCCATAGCCCCGCTGTGCAGGCACCGCACAGGGCAGGGTGCATTCAGGGTTGGGAAAACGTCCCCCTGGCATGGTCCCCACGACAGCCCTTGGTGACCTGTCCCCCCACAGGTCTCCTGCTTTGGCAACTAAGGGCGCAGACCGACCTCCTCTCTTCTGTGCCCAGCATGTCTTGGTTCCCCTCCACAAGACCTGGCTCTGCACCACAAACCCCAGTGTGTGTCCTCACCCTGCCCGTTCACACAGCTGAGCTGACATTGGCTCTCTCCTCTCCTGGGCCCTTTCCAGCCCAGCCCAGACCCTTCCTGGCTCTCCCCACCTCCCCTGTCCTCACCCCAACACACCCAGCAGAGCAGCCCAGGCTGGAGGTGGCCCCCAGCAGTGCCTGCCGCAGGGGGCTGCAGAGCTCTGGCCACTCACTCCACAGCCACAGCCCCTCTGAAGGGCACAGCAGCTCCGGGGATCAGGGAGATGTGTGTCAGCTGCCCCATCAGCCTCCAAGCTGGGACTGACCCCAGTGGCACAAAGAGGCAGAGCACAGTGATACCTTGTTCCCCTTCTTCTGGTGTTCAGGAGACTCCCTAGCCCCAGGCTGCCTGCAGCCCCCTGTGCCAGCCCCTCTCTCCAGGACAGCACAAGAGTCCCTGCCCTGGGGCTTCTCCAGCAACTCCTGCTGCCCCAGGGGCACAGCAGCCTGCCCTTAGTTGACCTACCTAGAAACAGATTTCTCTTTCTCATTTATTCCTCCTGGCCAGCACACAACTGCTCCTTTGCTCTTCTCCAGGGACATCCGTGCTTCCCAGAGAGCCTTTTCCCAGGTCAGTGTGTCCATGCTGGCCTGATCAGCCATTCCCGGACCCTCTCCTGTGCTCCCTACAGGGCCCCAGGCTGGCAGTGCTGCTCTGCAGAGCGATTAGGCTGTTGGGCCCCAGGGCCACAAGGTGACTCCACACTGGCTGTGGTGACCAGGGTGGGAAGCAGACCCTACCAGACAAGTATCATTGCACCTCACAGCCCCACCAATGGGTCTGTAGCTGTTGACAATACTCTGAGCAATCACAGGGCATTTCAAAGGGTTCAGGCCACATTCAGGTGTGTCCCAAGATCCAGCCCAAGGCTTCCATTGAGGTTGACATGAATAACTCTCCAGGCTCCCTTCCCTCTGCTGCTGGGTCCACACTGCCTCTCATCGAAATGCAGAGCTCTCACTAGCCTGGACATTCATTGCTTTTGCCCTTTACCTTTGGGTGACTCCACTTGACTTTGTGAAGCTCCATTCACCCCTAGGCACACGGTGCCCTTGGAGATGCCTGTGCTCTCCTGGGGGCTCCATACTTCCTTGGAGAAGGACATGCATCAGTCTCCAGCCCTCTCACATGGGAGATTCACCACCTCCAGGAGCACTGGGTACCCACAAGTGAGAGCTAAATCCAGCCCTCATTCCCTAAGACATCACCTATGAGCTCATCACCTTGAGCCATGGAGAGCCCCGGAAAAGCAACATTCCCCTCCAAGGTGAAAGTCCTTGAGTGCATTCTTGGCTCCAGCTTGGGAAGAAGAGCCCAACCTTCAAGCACTGCACTAAGGAAATCACCTTTAATTAAAGAGAGGCCAAGTCTGACAGACACATTCACAGAAGGCCTCTGGGGCAGACAGACTGGGTTCATGCCTCTGGAGAAGTGGGATGAATTCAAACACTTCTGAACAAACATCATTATCACAGAGAGAACGCCCAAAGCATACAAGTTGTTTAAGATGAATGGGAAATCACTTGTGAAGAGGGATGGGCAGCTTATTCATGCTGAAACAGTAAAAGCTGAATCAGTTTCCTCACTGCGTCTTGGAGCTCCTTGTTCCTCATGCTGTAGATGAGGGGGTTCACTGCTGGAGGCACCACTGCGTACAGAACAGACACCACCAGATCCAGAGCTGGTGAGGAGAAGGAGGGGGGCATCACGTAGGCAAAGATGATAGTGCTGACAAACAGGGAGACCACGGCCAGGTGAGGGAGGCACATGGAAAAGGCTTTGTGCCATCCCTGCTCAGAGGGCATCCTCAGCACAACAGTGAAGATCTGCACATAGGACAGCACAATGAAAATGAAACAACCAAACATTAAACAGGCAGTAACCACAAGAAGCCCAGCTTCCCTGAGGTAGGAGTCTGAGCAGGAGAGCTTGAGGATCTGGGAAACTTCACAGAAGAACTGGTCCACGGTGTTGCCTTGGCAGAGTGGTATTGAAAATGTGTTAGCAGTGTGCAGCACAGAATAGAGAAAACCACTGGCCCAGGCAGCAGCTGCCAGTCTCACACAAGCTCTGGTGCCCATGAGGGTCCCGTAGTGCAGGGGTCTGCAGATGGCAACAAACTGGTCATAGGCCATGACTGTGAGAAGAAAATACTCTCCTCCTAACAAGAGGGCAACCAGAAAGACTTGAGCAGCACATCCTGAGTAGGAAATGGCCCTGGTGTCCCACAGGGAATTGGCCATGGATTTGGGGACAGTGGTGGAGATGGTGCCAAGGTCCAGAACAGAGAGGTTGAGGAGGAAGAAGTACATGGGGGTGTGGAGGCGGTGGTCGCAGGCTACGGCTGTGATGATGAGGCCGTTGCCCAGGAGGGCAGCCAGGTATATGCCCAGGAAGAGTGAGAAGTGCAAGAGCTGCAGCTCCCTTGTGTCCGCAAATGCCAGGAGGAGGAACTGGTTGAGGGAGCTGCTGTTGGACATTTAGCTCCCTTTGGTCTTTGGGGAATGTCCAAGGAAGAACAGATAGAGAGAAATTAGGGCAGACTTCTCTGAGCAAAACTTTCTCCTAAAACCCTCCCAAACACACACATATTACCTCTCCCCATCTCAGCAGCACCATCATTGAGCTCTGTGGCTTGAGCTCTGATTTGTGCTGGCCGAATTTGCCGTGACGAGCAGGGACCTGTGCCCATTCGCTCCAGAGGAGTCAGCCCTGACCGACAGCACTGCGCACATGGGAACTGGGGTGACTAAACTGTTATATTCCCAGTTCCAGTCAGATTTCATCCACACAAAATGTTGAAGGCATTTTCAGCATCTTCACTCCCACTTCTAAATAATGTGGGGTCATTAATAGTTTTAAGGCTT
>NW_020447574.1:39251-44541 GCF_003343035.1 Apteryx rowi
CCCCACAGGTTAGAGGGGCACTTGGGCACCTCACTGTCAAGGACACGTCTGCAGGGCAGGACCTGCAGGGTCAGTGTCTGAACTGCATCAGAAAGCCCCCTGCCCAGAGAGTCCAAGGGGAAGGAGAAGGGCAGCATGGGCAGGTGGGAAACATGSAGCAATACCATGATATTTGTGGTGAGGGAGGCAGGGCCAGGGAGGGACAGAGGGGCACTCAGGAGTGTCTCCTCTCCTGCATGTCTGGCTGCCAAGGAAACAGCTCCTGCCCTGGACCCCCCAGGCTTGAGAGCAGAGGGCTGTGCTGGCTGGGAGAGGAGAGGAGGCCTTGGAGTTGATGGTTTCCTCTCATACTTTGAGCATGACTCTGCTGCCTGGAGCCATCCCTGCAGGGAGCTGTTTCTCTGTCCCCACATCTCTCCCCTCTCAGTGCTCACACACCCCATCCCACCCGCTGTGAGCTTAGCTCTGCCCTGCAGAAACCTCCCGGGGGCAGGACACTGCCCAGGGCACCTCCGTGTTTGCAGGTGCTAYRGAKCAGGTGAGASAAACCTTGGTGAGGCTGGAAAGGTGATGCTGGTTCTGTCCTTAGGCTGAGGGGTGCATGAAGGCATTTGCTGAGTCCCTCCCAGAACTGTTCCTCTCTGTGTCACTGTTTTGGAGCCTCAGTCCCCTGTCTAAAGCTGACAGATCCAATCCCATTTCACCGCACCCAAAGAGAATCAAACTGAAAGCACAGACTCATGACAGCTCCTTCCCTTTCATGCATCCCCCGCCTTGAACTTCCTTTTGGAAAGTCCCATCCAGAAATGTCCTGCAAGTGAGATGGAGATGCAGGCAGACCTGACTCATGCAGCATCCTCTTAACAGGAGGCTCAAGCTGTCCTGCCACAGGTCTCTCCTCCCACCCAGAGCTTCTCTGTGTGGGAAGCTCCACAGGCAGGCTGAGTGCTGACCCTTGTGGGCAGCAGAGTTGCTGCCCCAGGCACACAGCACCCTGGGGCACAGTGACACTGCTCTGAATTACAGCCCTGGGCAGACCTGGGTGCACACCCGGGCTTCACCCCCCTGTAGCATCCCTGGGAGAAGGAAGCAAGATGCCCTGTCCCTGTGACCGTGTGGCAGGGAATCCCTGCTCTGAAGCATCTCCCCCTCCTCTGCAAATGAAAAACTGGCAGAGACTTCCTTAAAAATCTAATCGTGAGACTGGAATGATTTCAAGACCTGTCCAGGAACCTCAGTAGCATTGCCCTGCTGCCAGCAACTTACCGTGTCAAGGGCTGTGAAGATTTCTCCCACAAGGAGCTCTCCTCTGGCCTCCCACTCCACACTGCCTTCCACTTCTATCTGCCTTGTCTCCTCTCATGTCAGCAGCAACAGGCAGTGCCCAGAGCCCTGCTGCTCTTTGCAGAGGAGCTGCTCCTGCACGCAGCTGTGTCTGGGCAGTGCTGCCAGGCTGTCATGAGCTCCCTCCATCTCCGGAGCCTGGCCCCACTCAGGAGCAGAGGTCCAGTTGAACTCATGAATTTCTCTGTCCCGTGTGCTCCCTCCTCCTGGGAAATGTTCATTGCAGTAAACTAAAATAATCACTGATGGTCCCTCTCTAAACACTGTAAGAAGACTGATTCCAGCATCGCAATTTGTTTCATCAGATAATGGTTATCTATGAAAGGTGGAAATGTCCCAGTCTGGAAGCCCCTAGTCCCACCTCTTAAGTAGGCAGGTCACCTAGATGGGCACAAGAACAGAGCTCCTTTTCCCATTGTTCAGGTATTGATTCAAATATGTCAGTTTAGGCTTCTCAGGCTGCTTTAGAAGGCCCTGCGATGCAGTGGGAACCAGACTCTTCCCATCAACTCCACAAAAAAAACACAGGAGGTGGGAGTCCCCTTGCCCAGGCAGAACTGAGCACAGCATAGATGTCTGCATGAAAGATCTTGGTCTATGCTCCCAGTATAATCAATGGAGATGGAGGGTGGGAGTCACTTGCTCACATGCAAACACCTGGTGACATTGGAAGAGATAGATGTGCTGGAGGACATGTGCCAGGGTCTGCTTGCTCTGATGGAGCAAGTGTGACACCCACATCCTTCTAGAGCATGAGTTGGGGGCCAGGCGGGGAACTGCCTTGGCCACCTGCGATGATATTAGATGCCCACTGCTACCAGAGCTCCACTCACTAGGAAGCTGAGACACATGCAGATCCCAACATTGCCAACAGTTGATGTCATCCAGTGCAGGCACTTGATTCAGTGACAYAGAAATAGGCCTGCAGGGCCATGTCGGATGCCTGGGGGTGTCCAGCACAACCACATGTCTCTAGCAGATACACCACGGGACCTCTAGGAAAACCATGCCCCTTTGGAGTGGTTGCTGGGCAAGTGCCCCAGGGCAACTCAGGTTTCCTACCTGTGCCCAAACAAGCAGATCCCACCATTGCCTTTAGGCCAAGTCCCTCCAATCTACAGCCAAGCATGCTTCATAAATGGGAGAGGCACATATCACCAAGGTCACCGCTCTAGTCTCTGCACCCTTAAAACATTCTAGCTTTCCTCCTCCTGAACCTCTTCTCACCCCAGGGTGATATGAACAGGGACTGGGCTAATGATGACCTCAGGGTGGCTGGATCACAGGCTCCCAGACCCAGGGACCTCTTCAGTGACACCTTGTCCTGCCTGGAGATCGATTCACCTCTGTCACAGGCTACAAGGTGCTGCAGAGTCAGCTCAGGCAGCCAACCCCTCTCCTGCCATTTCTGCACAGCCCAGCTCTGTTTTTGCCTGGCCTTGGGCACTGCAGGGTTTGCTGTCTCAGTGGGAACCTCCTTTCACCATTACATTGCCACCTGCTATCTAGGCCAGCATGGCTCTGCTCTGAAGTGGGGCCATTACACACTCGGTGTCCTTGGCTCATGGTAACATGTTTCACCATGCACTGTGCCACAGCTGAAGCTCTGCAACCCAAATATACACAAGTGCATGCAGCCTGAGAGGCACAGAGAGGAGCAGATGGAGATGCACAAGCTGCCACAGCACTGAAACATGGTTGGAATGACTGAGATGCAGTGGGACCACTACCATGACTGGAGGGCTGTGATGGCAGTGTACAAGCTCTGCAGGCAAGACCGTTAGGGAAGGTGAACAGGGGGGATGCCCTTGGTGTGAAGGGACAGCTCAGATGGATGGAGCTCTTGCATGGGATGGACAAGGGTTTGGGTGAGAGCTTGTGGCTGAGCATCAGAGCAAAGGTGTTGTTGTGATGGGAGTTACAGACCCCCAGATGAGGGGGAGGAGGTGGATGCAGTCTCCTTTAAGCAACCTGAGGAAGTTAGTGGTCACAGGGCGTGGTTTTTATGGGGAGACTTTAATCTCCCTGATATTCATTGGAAAGGCAAAGAGCAGGGTGCAAGCAGTCCAGGAGATTTCTGGAGGGTGTCAGGGACTGTTTCTAAGCACAGCTCCCTGATGGGCCTGTAAGGTGACACTCACATGGACCTGGTACTCACACACAAGGAAGAATTGATCAGGGCTGTGATAATCTGTGGAAACCTTGGCTGCAGTGACTGCGAAATAGTGGAGTCCCAGATCGTGAGGGCAATGAGGAATACAATAAGGCATTATGATAAGATGGGTAGACACACAGGTGGGTAAAAAGCTGGTTGGATGATCGTGCTCAGAGGGTTTTTTTGAATGGGTTATGCTTTACCAGGAAGCCAGATAAAGGTGGAGTATGGAGGGGTCTATACTACGACCTGTCCTCTCTAACCGGTTCATCAGTGACCTGGAGGATGCAATTCTCATCACATTTGTAGATGACACTTACTCAGGAGGAAGAGTCATATGTTTGAGGGCTGCCATTCAGGTGGGCCTCAGCAGGCAGGAGGAACGGACTGTCAGGAAATTCAACAAGACAAATGCAGATCCTGCGCCTGGGGTAGACCAACACCCTGCAGTGATACGTGCTGGGGCGTGCTCTGCAGAAAAAGGACCTGAGTGTCTTTGTGGTCAGCGAGCTGAACATCAGCCAGCAGTGTGCCCTGGCAGCAAAGGAGGCCACAGCATCTTGGGCTGCATGAACAGGAGCACAGCCAGGAGATAACGGAAGTGAAAATCCTCCTCTACTCAACACTCATTAGAGCCCCTCTATATACTGTGTCCAGTTGGGGCCCCTGTAGAAGAACGCTGTTTGTCACTTGGAGTGCATTCAGTGGCAGGCCCCCAAGGTGGCTGTGGACTGCAGCACTTGCCCGGTGAGGAGATGCTGAGGGAACAGGGCTTGCTCAGCGCAGAGAAGGAAACGTTTTTGGGAGGACTTGTAGCAGCTTCCCAACTCAAGGTTGCCACTGATAATGAACTAGGTTTTTAAAGGAATTCACAGCGGGAGAATGAGAGGCAAAGGTTATAAGCTGAAACAAGTGCAGTCAAAATTGCATATGAGGAAGAAAAATCAATGAGGATCCTGCAGCATTTGAAGTGGGGTCCAGAGGGGTTATGGACTCTCTCTTCTTGGAGGCTTGCAGGACGCTGCTGGACAAAGCCCTGAGGAACTTGGTGTGAATTCAGTGTTGATCCTGATGTGAGCAGGAGGTCAGAGTAGAGTCCTCCCATGGTCCCTTCCAGCCTGAATGATTTGGTGATTTTGTCCTCTCTGTCGATAGCCACTGCAATTCTTGCAGGCAGGAAATCCTTTTCTGCATGTGGGTTAGCACCTGACATGGCCTCCCCAGAACCAGCCCCTCCTGGTGGTGTGAGGTTGCCTCTTGGGCCTGAAAGGTTTYCAGTTCAAGGTTTCATTATGAGTGACTGCTTGTCCAGAGTCAGTCTTCTTCACAGCCTACAACACCTGTACATGACAACATGATGCCAAATGAGTGTGACATATGCAGAAAGTCATGGCATGAGGGTGATTGCACTCTAACATCCATGAGATCCTTTGCTGATCCAAGAATATCCAGAAGGATTGGAAGAGCCTTAAAGCTCCTAGGCACACACAGGTAATGTTGACTTTGTCCCTCTGGGAGGTGAGGGAGCTGGGTTTGTTCAGCCTGGAGAAGAGAAGGCTTTGGGGACAGCAAATAACAGCCTCCCCGTACCCACCAGGACATCACCAAGAAAATGGAGGCAGGCTCTTCACTGTTGTGCATGAGGCAAGGGTGAAGGCCAATGGGCATTAGCTGAAAAACGAGACGTTCAGGCTGTGTGTAAGGAGAAACTTTTGACCTATCCAGAGAGTCAAGCACTGGGTCAGGCTGCCCTGAGAGGCTGTGCCATCTCCATCCTCAGAGGTTTTCAAG
>NW_020447574.1:45609-68387 GCF_003343035.1 Apteryx rowi
AAGGAGAGGCTGAGGGACCTGGGCTTCTTCAGCCTGGTGAAATGGAGGTGAAGGGCAGTACAGTAGTAGCCTCCGAGTGCTTGAAGAGATCATGGATCTTTTCTTGGTAGTGGGAAACAACATGAGAAGGGGAAACCAGGCTGAAACAGGAACTCACAGCTCAGCTCCAGGGCAATATGGCAGCATAAAAGAAGGGGAAAGAGGGATATGCAGCAAAGGAAGAATTCAAAAATATTGTCCAGTAAAGTAGGGATGGTGTTAGGGAAGCCAAAGCTCTCAGAGGGTACACACTGGCAGTGGACATCAAAGGCAAGGAGAGGAGCTGCTACTGCTCCAGGAAAAATAAAGAATAAAAGGAAAATGCTGGCTCTTTGCTGAAGGGGGCAGAGAATCTAGTAAGAGCAGATGTAGGTAGGTCTGAGGAGCTCAGGGCCTTTTTGGCTTCCATCTTCACCACCAAGGTCTCCCGGGCTGTTGTGCCTGGATTCAGGGCTCCAGAGGAGGAAAGCAACCAACAGTGCACAAGGGTTGAGTGAGGGATGACTTGCAAGAACTCCAGCCCTACAAGTCAGTGCGCTTGGAATGGCTGCATCCAAGGACACTGAGAGAGCTGGCTGCTGTCATAGCAAGGCCGCCCTCTGTCATCTTTGAAAGGTCATTGAAATGGGGTGAGGTCCCACTAACTGCAGAAAGGCAAACGTTACATCCACTCTCAAGAAAGGCCCAGAGGGCAACCCAGGGAACGACAGGCCATTCAGCCTCAGCTGGTTGAGGAGTGTGTCATGGAGTGAGTCCACTCATTTCTGGGCACTTGAGGGGGAAGAAGGTGATAGGGAAGAGGCMGCATGGATTTGCCCAGGGTAAATTGTGCCTCACCAACCTGATTGCCTTCTAGGATTAAATAGCTCTATTTGTGTTTGGAGAGCAGAAAATGCCTTTCAACTTGATTTGAGCAAGGTGTTTGACACTGTCTCCCACAATATTCTTGCATGAACATTAGAAGGTTTCAGTCTAAAAGAGCAGACAACCGGATGGGTAAAAAGCTGCTTGGATGATCAGGCTCAGAGGGCAGTGGTGAATGGGTAGTACTCCTCCTGGAGGCCAGGGAGAAATGGAGCACCATGGGGTCTCTCCAGGAACATGTCTTGTTTATCATCTGTATTAGTTACACTGAGGATACAACACTCATCATCCTTGTAGATGACCCCTAACTGGAGGTGGGGGTGTGTGTGGGGGGCAGTCTTATGCTTGAGGGCTGCCATTCAGAGGGACCTAGAGAGGCAGGAGGAATGGGCTGTCAGGAACCTCATGGAATTCAACAAGGACAAATGCCAGGGCTTGCATCTGTGATAAACCAACACCCCACTGTGTCACAGGCTGGGGCCTGAGGGCCTGGGGAGYRGMTCTGTGGAAAAGGACGTGAGGGTGCTGGGGGACAGGAGGCAAAACATGAGCCAGCAGCATTCCCTGGCAGCAAAGAAGGCCAGAAGCATCGTGGGCTGCATGAGTGGGAGCACAGCCAGGAGGTCGAGGGGAATGGTGATCGCCTTCTAGTCAGTATTCATTAGACCACATGTAGAACCCTGCATCCAGGTTTGGATTTGCAGAACAAGAAAGAGGTTGATAACTGGGAGCGAGTCTGGCCGAGGGCCCTCACAACAGTCAGGGAGCTGCAGCACTTGCTTTGTGAGGAAGCATTGGAACTTGTTGTCCAGACAGTGCTGTGCAGTCTCCTCCTTTGGAGGTTGCCAACACCAGACTGGATGAAGCCCAGAGCAACCTGCTCTGACACCAACGCTGACCCTGCTATGAGGAAGGAGATTGGGCTAAAGACCTCCTGAGGTCCCTTCCACCCTGAAGGATTCCATGATTCTTCCCACTCTCAATCTTTTCTTGTGGATGTCAGGGAAAGCGCGCAGGTGCCCTGTCACAGTGGAAGCAGGCCAGCTTTCTTGTCCTCCTTCAGTCAGAATTATTCAGATGCAGGGCTTCTTGGCAGGAATCCCCAAGACAGCCCTGATCAATCCTTGGCTTCACTTTTAATTTTCCTTTTTTTTTAGTCCCCCCCCTCCAAGTCTGTCTCTTTTATCATTCGGATCCCCTCCCAAACAGCACACCCTACCCCTGCTCACCCTTAAGTCATTGGTGCTGGTTGGTTTGTTTGTTTATTTGTTTTAGTTTTCTTTTGGTTTGCTCTGTTTTGACACAGAGGAGCTTCAGTCTAAAAAAACTTGAGAAATTTGGGTGATTTGGACAACAATTACCTCATGAAGATTTACAAGAGAAGCATCAAGT
Organism: Apteryx rowi; assembly: GCF_003343035.1. Lineage (NCBI taxonomy): Eukaryota > Metazoa > Chordata > Aves > Apterygiformes > Apterygidae > Apteryx > Apteryx rowi. The sequence continues at coordinate 47,905 of NW_020447574.1, forward strand.
CCTCTGCCTAGGTGGGAATAAACCTGTGCATGAGGAGAGGTTGATGGCCCTGGGTTTCTTTAGCCTGCTGAAGTGGAGGCAAAGGGCAGTAGAGTAGTTGCCTGTGACTGTTTGAAGGCTGGTTTCAGAGATGAGGGAGCTTTTCTTAGTGTAGGGAAACAGCATGAGAAGGGGAAAGAGCCACAAAGTGCATCTTGAGAGGTTCAGACTGGAGTTCAAGGAAAAAGAATGTCATTCGTAGGGCAGTGCTGAGGTGCAACAGCTCACCAGAGGGAGTCTGTGATCAGCTCCCGGCTTTGTGTTTCAAGGAAAAGCAAGGGAGGACAGGAAGAAATCAGGAGAGGTGGGGAGATCGCGGGGTGAGCGCAAGGTGGGGAAACAGCGTGGGTGTGTACAGGCTGCAGGGAAACAGGCACAGGTGTGGGGAAGCATAGGACAGCCTGTGGTGGAGATGGCCAAGGGCACTTCCAGGCCTGAAAGCTCCCAGCACAGCTAGGTCTTTGTCCTCTTGGCTATGGCTGGTGCCTCTGCCACTGAGGCCCCCGAGAAGATGCCATTCCTTAAAGCACTGTGGCCTTGCTGCCTCCTTGTCCCTTGGGAGCCCGGAAAGTGCCATATCATGGTCCTGTACTTAGCGTTGTGCACCTCCACCCTCAAAATGCCCCCAGGAAGAGCCCTGAGCAATGCAGGATGGAAAGCATCACCCTACCAGGGACTGTCTGTCAGTGCCTGGTCACTCTGCTTGATAACACACATCAAGGTTGACTTGGCATCACAGCCACCCTCACATTGCCTTTGCCTACCTGCAATCAGGGCCTCCAACTTTCAGGTCCAGTCAGCCCCTGGGAGACTTTCCTGGTAAGGGCCCTTGGTGGGACACATTATTTTTCCAAGAAACTTGGGTATTTTCTTCTGATGTTAACTGCTTGAGAGGTTGCTTCAGCCTCCTCTCAGTCTCTGAGTTTCATGGGCTCAGCACCAAATACACCGAGGGGTCATTAGAATGCAAAAATCCCTAGGGAGCCATGCCTCTTTCCATAATTTTCTTTAGCTCTTCAGTTCTTGTGTGGTTCATTGGAAAGTTTCCAGGAGTGTATTGAGATTAGGCAGATTTCAATGAGCACCTAAAAAAGAAAGATGTCTGCTTCTTAAGCTTTCTTGAATCTTCACTTTTCAGAATAAGTCACACCCACATTCCCCAATTCATACTGATCCACAGTGTCTCCTAATGAAGTCTGGACATGTAGGCAAAGCAGTATATTTGATAGGAGATCTGTATGGAGAACCTTCCTCCCCAGTTCCCCAGCCCTGCCATTTCCCTCATCCACTGGGGACTTCAGATCACTCTTGTGAAAAATCAAACCTTTTTTCTCTCAAGTCTGTAGCTGAATGTTACACCTCATGTGCACCAATTCCCACCTGCTTTCCTTCAAGAACTTCCTGCAAGCAGGCACAGAAAGGTTTGTCTTTATTGCAAACAAACAAATTATAAGTTGGAACAGTTTCATAAAAGATAAAAGACACTCCTCACCTCAATGCCAAGTCCCAGCTGCCTCCAGTGAGGTCCACTGCCCACAAGACATAACCTTCCTTGAAATGTTTTCCGCAGATAGATTGGAAGGGATAAACAAGAAACACAACAAAGGAGCTGGCTAAAGAGACAAGGAGACTGCTGAAAGACGAGGCAAGCTTCAGACTCCCAGCAGCTCAGAGCAGCAACTGGAGAGTTGAGAGGTACCTGAAAGGATAAAGAGCAAGGGGAGGAGGAAGACTGGGAAAGTGCATATGCCCAGATCGTCTGATGCAAAGATGCCTTTAGAAATGACCAATTTAATCAGGACATGTGGAAACATGTGAGAGATCATTGAGATTACATCCACAGCCTAACAGACAGAGCAGTGGAAACACAAGGTCAAGGGCAGATCGATATTTCTTCTCCCGCCATTAATACCCTTCCTGAGGATTTCCACTCTTTCATCATGTTCATTGAAGTAGACTAAAATAATCACCAATGGACCCTCTCTAAGCACTGAAGGAACACTGATTCCAGCATTACAAATCATCTCATCAGAGGATGGTTATCTGCAAGAGGTGGAAATGTCTGGCTCTGGAAGCCCCAATTGCCATCTCTTAACTAGGCAGGACTCGTAGAACGGGGCAAGAAGGGAGCTCATTGACAACAAGGAGGAGGCTGATCTCCCCCCAGGCCAGACCTAATCAGTGCAGATGTCTCTGTCAAATCCAGGTCTCTGCACTTCCCTTTCTTGTCCAAAGAGGGAACTAAGTTGTCTCAACTGAGTTGTTTTGAGATACCTTTCCTAAGGACAAGCTACGGTCCCGCAGGATCCACCTCCAAATTTTCCAGCATCACATGGCAACACAGCTATCCCAGGGCATCTCAGGCAGCAAATAGCCTCCCTATGAGGTCAAATGAATCAAGCCCCAAAAGTAGATCCTAGTCATAAGTTGAGATATGCTCAAAAAATAATTCACTGCAACAATACACAAGAAATCCTCGTTTCCAAAACTTCACAGAGTTTTTACCATTGCCATATATATATATTTTTTTCTTGTTAATTGGCAGCACCATGTTCATGCACTACAGAAATTAGCCTCTCTATGCAACTGTGTGTTTATATATATATATGTATGTGTGTGTGTATATATATGTGTGTGTATATATATATATATATATCTGTGTATGTGTATATATATATATATAATATATATACACAAAAATTATTCATCAAAATACATTTGCTACCAACACTCAGATTGGAGAAACATTTTTTGGAGGAAATACTTTATTTAAACTGTCATGTTTCAACTCTCTTCTTCTGCCTCTCTGTCCTTTCTTGTTCTTTGGCCACTTCTCTCTTTACATAGGTCTCCAGGAAAAGATTCACTGAATCACAGCACTTAGGGTGGACGAGTCCAAGGGGCTCCCCCCCCATGTATGCATTGGCTACAAACATGCTGAGAGTGTGCTCCATCGGATGTTCCAGGCCTTTCATTAAGTTGTTAAACGGTCCTGCCCCACATGTTGATCACTGAGGGATGCCACTAGTAACCGGCTGCCACTTGGAACTTGTACCACTGATGAAAGCATTTCAGCCTGATGGTCCAGCCAATCTTCCACCTGCCTTCAGGTCCTTTGATCCAGCACAGAGCTCAACAATTTGCCTATAAGAAGACTCTGGGGGACTGTGTCCAAGGCCTTGCTAAAGGGAAGTTTCACAGAATCCCCTGCTTTCCCCTTGTGTGTGCAGGCATTCATCTTATGGCAGAAGGCAATCAGGTTGGTCAGGCATGCTTTCCGTTTCCCCTTGGTCAATGCATGCTGCCTCTTCCAGGCCTTGCCCTTCATATGCTTGGAGATGGTTTCCAGGAGGATTTGCTGCATCAGCTTCCCAGGGACTGAGATGAAGATGACCAGCCTGTCATTCCCCAGATCCTCCCTCTTGCCCTTCTGGAAAATGGCTGAGATGTCTGCCTTTTCCCAGGCATCAGGAACCTCCCTGATTATCCGGACGTTTCATAGACAATTGGAAGCAGTGTTGCAGTGACTCCAGCAACCTCTCCCTGCACCCTGGGGTGCTTCCCGTCTGGTCCCATGTGCTTGTGTGTGCCCACTGGGGAAAAGTCCTCCCCACCTGCATCTTCGTCCCCTTGGGTGAGGCTTTGCTACCACAGATGCTGCCAAAGGACTTGGGGGCCAGGGAGGCCTGGCAGTAGACAAGACCAGGAAAAGACAAGGTGAAAGAGGCAATGAGCTCCTCAGCCTTTCCCCTCTCTTTGCCACTACTTCCCCTGCCCCACTGAGCAGGGAGAACACATTTTCCCTGGCTGCCTGCCTTGTGCTGCCAGCGTCCTTACAGAAGCCCTTGGGGTTACCCTCCCCATCCCTTCCTAGCTCTAGCTCCAGTTCCAGCTCCAGTTGAGCTTTGGCTTGCCTAACTCCACCCCAAATGAGATGAAATCCTCTCTGCTGCAGTCCAGGGTGGTGACTCTGTTCTTCCTCTTTCTTTTCCACCATCTCGCGGTCACTGCAGTGACAGACAACCTCCACATTCACATCGCCATCCAGCCTGAGCTTCAGGCAAGAAACCAAGGGGAGGATGGCACCATCTACTTAGAGGCACAAACTACAGAGGTACAGAAATCACACYGCAGAAAAACTTGCTCTTCTCCCCTGACCTATCAGGGGATCCTGGCAATGGACTTTCAGGTGGTTAAAGGTGGATGCAAAGAATTTCCTTTGTAATGTAGCTATGCCTGAGGCAGTGCCTGCCAGGCTGCCCTTACAGTCAACGCGGAGGAGGAGGTGTTCACCTGCCTTCTTTTAGATGGTCACATAAAGCACAAAGGACTGCTGTCCCAGAGACATTTGCTCTGTGCTTGAAATGGGGCCTGAGATCATAGGCGTTCAGGGTAATTCAGGTTGAAGGGACCACAGGAGGCCTGTAGTGCAACCTGTTGCTCAAAGCAGGGTCAGATAGAGGGTCAGAAACCAAAGAATGCCCCTGCCAAGAGACTTCTGGGGTGATAGAGAAGGAAAAGTCAGTAGAGGGTTGACGGGGTGATCCCATGGACAAGAGGCTTTCCTTTTTCCCCTTCTCCCGAGAATGAAATCCTCAGCTCTCCAGAGAGAACAAGCTGAAAAAGGAACTTTACCACTAACATGGAGGCAGAGAAGCTCCTGAGTCCCTTACAGACAGAGGCTGGTGCAAAGACCACCACTCCAATGGCACCAGACCACCAGACATGCCTGCCTTGTTGCTGGAGCACCCTGCAGCCCCAGGCAGCAGGTCTGAGGGGAAGAGAGTGGAGTCTGCAGCCTGCAGACCTGGCCACCCAGCAGCTGTTGTGGGATCCTGGGTCTGGCCGGTGCTGGAAATTACTGATACAAGGGTCTGGGTCTGGGAGGAGTTTCCTGGGGCAGTTTCTCCTCTCTGTTCAGGCAGCAACAAGCTGGGATGGATCTTTGCACTGAGGCACCCTGCCTGAGGCCCCCCATGGGAGGAGGATGGTCTACAGGCCCAGCAGATGGCCCCGGGACCTCCTTTGCATGCTCCCTGACAGCCCTGCAGAGGACCCAGCACAGTGCTCATCCTGCCAGGGCTCGCAGTTGGACATCCAGTCCTCCAGGTGTGCATGGAGCCTTGTTTGTGGGTGACATTTGGGGTAACAGTCAGCATGCGGGGTGGGTGAGATTGTCTCAAGGAAATGTACTGGGGAGAGGGTGTGAGGGACAGCAGCTTTGGAGGAAGAGCCCAGCCTTCAGGCACTGCACCTGGAAGAACCTACTTTATTACAGAGACACTGTGAGGGAGTCAGCTCTGACCCAGTGTTGGACACAACTTTATATGGGCACCAGGTGAGACAGAGCAGTCTCAGTGAAGGTGGAATGAACCCAATCATTTGTGTAGTAACATGGTGACAAATAATAATAACAGTAATAGTAGTAATAATAAAAATAAAGTGAACAAACAAAGCTCTGTCCTGGTACGGGACACAGGGGGAGTCATTTGTGGAGAGCAATTTTACCACTGCTGAAAAATGTCCATAAAACCACTTTCCTCAGGGCATCTTTGAGCTCCTTGTTCCTCATGCTGTAGATGAGGGGGTTCAGTGTTGGAGGCACCACCGAGTACAGAACAGTCACCACCAGATCGAGAGCTGGGGAGGAGAGGGAGGGGGGCTTCAGGTAGGCAAACATGACATTGCTGACAAACAGGGAGACCACAGCCAGGTGTGGGAGGCACATGGAAAAGGCTTTGTTTCGGCCCTGCTCAGAAGGGATCCTCAGCACAACAGTGAAGATCTGCACATAGGACAGCACAATGAAAATGAAACACCCAAAGAATAAACAGGCAGTAACCACAAGAAGCCCAGCTTCCCTGAGGTAGGAGTCTGAGCAGGAGAGCTTGAGGATCTGGGGAATCTCACAGAAGAACTGGTCCACTGTGTTGCCTTGGCAGAGTGGTACTGAAAATGTGTTAGCAGTATGCAGGAGAGAATTGAGAAAACCACTGGCCCAGACAGCTGCTGCCATTTTGACACAAGCTCTGGTGCTCATGAGTGTGCCGTAGTGCAGGGGTCTGCAGATGGCAACAAACTGGTCATAGGCCATAACAGTGAGAAGAAAATACTCTCCTCCTAACAAGAAGACAACCAGGAAGACTTGAGCAGCACATCCTGAGTAGGAAATGGCCCTGGTGTCCCACAGGGAATTGGCCATGGATTTGGGGACAGTGGTGGAGATGGAGTGTCGCGTGAAAGGGAGGGACGGAAGACCCTTTCTTATCTTTATAATTTATGTTTGCCTGCCAGAGCCCCCCCTGTTTGAGGACTTTCCCTGAGACAGTTTCGCAAAGTAAAAAAAAGAATAAGGTTTTATTAAAGCGACAGATACAACAGGTTCGGAATTGCCGTTGATAAACGCACTTGCTGCTACAAATGTTCTTTCTATGAGCTCAAACTAACAATTAAGCACTTTCAATAATAATATATTTTCCCGGGTAACGTCCAACATTTGTCGGAGGCACAAGTCTTACCAAAGAGGCATCCCTGTTTGGGGGAGGGGAGAAGGAGGCTCGCTCGTCAGCAATCTCCGGTGAACAGGTCGGCGGTTCAATTTTCTTCCCTTCCAAAAAACTTTAGTGAGCTCTCCTCTGTTTTATAGTTGCTGAAGGTGGGATGTGGAAGTGCGGCAGACATACTTCATTGGCCAGATTGCCATTTGCRYGGTTGTTGGGGGTATGCCCCCCTTATTTACATATCRTTATGCAGCAAAGGGCGTGATTTTTAATATGGTAAGCAGGGATAATGAGGCTGGGGGTACTATAGGTCAACAGTTAGTCTGTGAGCAGCAATTATTTTTTGGGATGCAACCCTTTGTGGTCAGGGGTGGACCGTGATATCTCCATATCGCTCCCTCCTCCGCCGTGCAGCTGGAACAAACTGTCTGGCCTTCACCAGCTAGTTCATTACTCATGTTGCAAAAGGGTGATGTGCTTTGGCTGCCACGTACTGTTTTTCCCATGTGCCCCCTTATCTTTCTCCCTGAATTCTCTCTTGTTCCCACAGGAGGGCAGAGGGGGATCTGCTCATGTCCTGGGCAGTGATTCCCTCCCTGCAGCCAGTACAGCCCTCCTGATGCCCTGTAACCCATGAGCCCAGGAGATGGGACTCCAATCTGCTCTGGCTCTAAAGATTTCTCAGCCCTTCAGACCCAGGATGCAAAGCACCGGTCTGGGGGCACCTCAGCAGTCAAAGGGCCTGAATGTCTGGTGTGTTCCTGAGAACTTCTCTGTAGCATCCCAGCACTGGTTTGACTCCTGTTGTCCATGGAGCAGAGATTCCTTTTGAAGATGAACTCGCTCACTGTATAACTCTGAGGACAGGCTTGACCAGGCAGTCCAAATGCCAGCAAGGCCTCAACCCCACAACAGTGTCCCCTGCCCAGAACTCTGCCTTCCAGCCCTTTCCTCCTAGAGGATTTCGTTTGGGAGGGACTGCCAGAGATCTACAGGACCATGATCTGCTCTGAGGTCGGCTAACTTGACAGTTAGATCAGGTTGGTAGCTGCTTTCTCCAGGAGAGTTTGTAAAGATTTGCTGTCCCCTGCTCCTGTGCTACTCAACTACCATGGTTATTTCTTTATTTTTTCCTTCATCTCATTTGAGATTTCCCTTACAGCATCTTCTCCTTGTTGTCTCTTGTCCTTTCCTCCCCTTGGCCCCCAGACAGACCAGCCCACCAATTTTGACTAAGGAAAATCACAGCCTCATCTCCAAGCCCAGCCTTGCTGAGATCTCCTGGGACCACACAGCCATGCTGTGGTGGCCAGCTCCAAGCAGAGCTTTGTGCTGCAGGTCCCTGCATTGTCTCAATGAGAGCAGGACATAACATAACCCAGGGCAGAGCCTGTGAGCCAATGCCAGGGCAGAGCCAAGGGCAGCAGGCATGAGAAGAGAAGACCTCCAGCAGCTCCTCTCCACAACCAGCCTGGGAGTGATGCACCTGGCAGTGCTCCTGAGAGAGGATGGTGACACAGGATGGGGGATACACCTGCAGTGCTGGGCTCCGACCATCTGTGCTGGGTCTGGAAGTCCTGGCAGGTGGTGCTGGTGGCTGTAGCCCTTGAGAAATCCCCAGTCCTGCTAGCAGCAGTGAGTCCCCTCCATGACCATTGGGATCTTCTGGAGTGTCATGCCTCCCGTCTGCGCCTCCTCCCTGCACTGGCCCAGCATTCTTGCCTTGCATTTGGCCCCACAGCCCCACTGTGCAGGCACTGCACAGAACAGGGTGCGTTCTGGGGTGGGGAAACATCCCCCCACCATGCTCCCCATGACAGCCCTTGGTGCCCCATCCTCCACGGCCCTCCTGCCTGGCAGCCTCCCACCAGTCCACAGACCCTGCCCAGCCCTTTCGCTGTCCCCCTGGGGTTAGCAGAAGGCCATCCTCTGGGTTCTGCTGAGGTCTGAGCCCACAGAGAGGCCAGGCAGGGCTGGCCATTTCCCCCATACAGCTGCTGAGCCCAGCAGGCAGACAGAGCTGGTCACACTCAGAGATCACCCCTCAACAGGACGTGGGGAATGGCCAGTGCTGGAAATARCTGGTGTGAAAGGCTGGGTCTGGGAGGAGTCTCCTGGGGCAGTTTCTCCTCTCTGTTCTTGCAACAACAAGCTGTGCTGGATCTTCCCACTGAGGCACCCTGCTTGAGGGCCCCCATGGAAGGAGGATGGTCTACTGCCCAGCAGATGGCCCCAGGACCTCCTTTGCATGCTCCCTGACAGCCCTGCAGTGGACGCAGCAGAGGGCTCATCCTGCCAGGGCTCACAGCTGGACATCCAGTCCTCCATCTGCGCACGGAGCCTTGTCTGGGGGTGACTTTTGGGGTAAGGACCAGCACGCAGGGTGGACAGGATTGTCCCAAGATTATGTGCTGGGGACACGGCTTGAGGGACAGCAGCTTTGGAGGAAGAGCCCAGCGTACAGGCACTGCACCTGCAAGAACCTGCTTTATTACAGAGACACTGTGAGGGAGTCAGCTCAGACCTAGTGTTAGACACAACTTTATATGGGCACCAGGTGAGACAGAGCAGTGTCAGTGAAGGTGGAATGAATCCAACCATTTGTGTAGCAACATGGTGAAATAAGAACACTAACTATAGCAATAATACAAATAAAGTGAATAAACAAAGCTCAGTCCTGGTACAGGACACAGTGGGAATCATTTGTGGACAGCAATGGCAATGTTACCAGTGCTGAAAAATGTCCATGAAATCACTTTCCTCAGGGCATCTTTGAGCTCCTTGTTCCTCATGCTGTAGATGAGGGGGTTCAATGCTGAAGGAACCACTGAGTACAGAATAGTCACCACCAGATCCAGAGCTGGGGAGGAGAGGGAGGGGGGCTTCAGGTGGGCAAACGCGTCAGTGCTGACAAAAAGGCAGACCACAGCCAGGTGAGGGAGGCACATGGAAAAGGCTTTGTGTCGTCCCTGCTCAGAGGGCATCCTCAGCACAACAGTGAAGATCTGCACATAGGACAGCACAATGAAAATGAAACACCCAAAGACTAAACAGACACTAAACACAAGAAGCCCGACTTCCCTGAGGTAGGAGTCTGAGCAGGAGAGCTTGAGGATCTGGGGAACTTCACAGAAGAACTGGTCCAAGATATTGCCTTGGCAAAGTGGTATGGAAAATGTGTTAGCAGTGTGCAGCACAGCATTGAGAAAACTACTGCCCCAGGCAGCTGCTGCCATTTTGACACAAGCTCTGCTGCCCATGAGGGTCCCATAGTGGAGGGGTCTGCAGATGGCAACATAGCGGTCATAGGCCATGACTGTGAGAACAGAATACTCTCCTCCTAACAAGAAAAAAAATAGGAAGACTTGAGCAGCACATCCTGAGTAGGAAATAGCCCTTGTGTCCCACAGGGAATTGGCCATGGATTTGGGGACAATGGTGGAGATGGAGCCAATGTCAAGGAGGGAGAGATTGAGGAGGAAGAAGTACATGGGGGTGTGGAGGCGGTGGTCACAGGCTACGGCTGTGATGATGAGGCCATTGCCCAGGAGGGCAGCCAGGTAGATGCCCAGGAAGAGCGAGAAGTGCAAGAGCTGCAGCTCCCGTGTGTCCGCAAATGCCAGGAGGAGGAACTGGTTGAGGGAGCTGCTGTTGGACATTTTGCTATCTCCAGGCATGGGGGACTGTCCGAAGAAGAAAAGACATTGAGAAGTTAGGAGAGACTTTTCAAGCAAAGAAACCCCAAATGTTGCAGTTCTCTCTTTGAGCTGGAGGATGATCACACTCATACGTTGCCCTAGAAAGAAACCAGCCCCTGCTGAGAGCACATGAGTCCAGTTTCAAAGTGCACATCTCCAAACTTCTCACCCTTTCTCCAGGTACCTGACGGAGCTCTCCACACTCCCCTTCTAGGCAAGGAGACACAGGACTCTTTTCAGATGCCCACATACAGCCTCCCACCACCATCTCCATACTCTCAGCATCTCTGCACCTTCCTCATGGGTCTCTCAGATATCACAGAGATGCTATGAGGCAGCAGTGCCTTTCTAGAGGGCAGCATGCAGCCTGGCAGGACACCACAGGGAAACGGTCAAAGGAACCTTAGGACTGAAGATGGGCTTGCCTTAAGGGAGAGTCAGCTCATTTCCCAGCTCCACGGACTGCATTTCCTGGAGCACCACAGGTTAGAAGGGGGCTGGGGCAACCTCATTCCCATGCAGACCCCTCTGTTCCACAACTTGCAGCATCAATGTCTGAACTGCAGCTGAAATCCCCCAACCCCAGAAAGCCAAGAACAAGAAGAGGAGCATCATGGACAGGAGAAGAAACAAGGAGCAACACCATGATCCTGCTGCCAAGGGAGGCAAGGAGAGAGACAGAGAAGCATTCTGGAAAGACTTCCCCTTACCCAGCTGGGCATGCCACCTCACAGACAGTGACATCACAGTGCAGTCACTCTCAGCCCCCTTGTCAGGCAGCATGAATTGGGGCCATAGCAGGAGAGATGCCCCTCTCCTCTGACGCAGGTCTGGCTGCAGAGGAGGTGGCTCATGCCCTGGAGTTCCCTCTCATTCCCTGCCCATCTCTGCTGCCTGGAGCTGTCCCTGCTGCCAGCTCTTTCTCTGTCACAACATCTTCTCCCACTCAGTGCTCACAGACCCCATCCCACCTGCTGGGTGCTCAGTTCCGCCCTCAGAAACCTCCCGGATCAGGGCACTCTCTAGGGGCATCTCTGTGCATGCACGTCCTAAGGAGCAGGTCACATAAACTTCTATGAGGCCACAAAGGTGGTGTTGATGCTGTCTGCAGGCTAACGGGGGGATGAAGCAGCTTCCTGAGGTTTTTCACAGACCAATTAATCTCTGAGAGTGAAGGTTTAGGAGTCCCACTTCCTTGACGAAAGAGAAAACTTGTTCCTTCATTCTCCCTGCCAAAATTAGGAAACTGAAAGTGCAGATACCTGAAGAAAAGCTCCTTCCCTTTTGAATAACCCTTCCTTGATCTCCTCTTGAAAAGGCCCTTTGGACATCTCCTGCGCATGATCTAGATCTGTGAGCAGCCCTGACGCACGCAGCACCCTCTCAGCAGGAGAATGAACCTGCCCTGCCGGGGCTCGCTCCTCTCTCCCAGAGTTTCTCCCCATAGTGCTGTGGGGAGCTCCCCAGGCAGGCTGAGGGCTCATCCTCGCAGACAGCACAATCACTGCCCCGGGTTCACAGCATGCTGAGGTGCAGGGACACTGCTCTGAATCACAGCCCTGCGCAGACCTGGGTGTGCTCCCTGGCTTCACACCCCGAAAGCCACCCCTGGCAGAATGGAGCTGCATGCCCTGTCCCTGTGACAGTGTGGCAGGGAATCCCTGCTCTGAAGCATCTCTTCCTCTGCCTATGCACTGGAGGAGCCGGGAAAGCGATCCTTAAAAATCCTATCAGTGATGAGAAGGTATGGGTTTAGAAGACCCCTCCAGGAACCTCAGTAGCATTGCCCTGCAGCCAGAGACTTACTGTATTAAGGGCTGTGAAGATTTCTCCCACAAGGAGCTCTCCTCTGTCCTCCCACTCCACACTGCCTTTCACTTCTCTCTGCCTTGTCTCATCTCATGTCAGCAGCAGCAGGCAGTGCCCAGAGCCCTGCTGCTCTTTGCAGAGGAGCTGCTCCTGCACACAGCTGTCTCTGGGCAGTGCTGCCTGGTTGCCATGAGCTCCCTCCATCCCCAGAGCCTTGCCCTACTCAGGAGCAGAGGCCCAGCTGAAATCATGAATTTTTCTGTCCCTTGTGCTCCCTCCTCCTGGGAAATGTTCACTGCAATAAACTAAAATGATCACCAATGGGCCCTATCTAAGCACTGAAGGAAGACTGATTCCAGCATTACAGATTGTCTCATCAGAGCATGGTTATCTGCAAGAGGTTAAAATGTCCCACTCTGGAAGCCCCGATTCCTATCCCTTCACTAGGCAGGAGTGGTAGAAGCAGGAAGGCAGCTCATTTACACCTGGTTCAGGTGCTGACTCAGATGAGTCAATGTGGGCATCTCATTCTGGTTTGCAAGCCCCTGGGCTGGAGGGGGATTCAGCAAACTCCTGTGAACTGCACAAACACACAGCAGGTGGGATTCCCCTTCCCAAGCTGAAGTGTGCACAACATAGATGCCTGCATGGAAGCTTCTTGTCTAAACTCCGGTTATAATCACTGGAGATGGAGGGTGGGAGTCAGTTGCCCATGACAAACATCTGGTGACACTGGAAGAGACAGAGGTGGTCCCAGGCATGTGCCAGTGTCTGCTTGCTCTGATGGAGCAACTGTGAGACCCACATCCTTCTAGAGCATGAGGTGGGAGCAAGGTGGGGAATTCCCTTGGCCAGCTCAAATGAGGCTAGATGCCCACTACTGTTAGAGCACCCCTCACTATGATGCTGAGACACATGGAGATGCCTACAGTGCAAACTGTTAATTGAATTCAGTGCAGACACTTGATTTAATGACACAGAAATAGTCTGGCAGGGCCACGTCAGATGCCTGGGGTTTCTAGCATAACTGCATGGGTGGGACCTATGGGAAAACCATGCCCCTGTGGAGTGGTTGCTAGGCAGACAACCCAGGTTATCTCAGGCTTTCCTACCTGTGCCCAGACAACTGCAGCCCACCACTGCCTTTAGGCCAAGTCCATCCCGACTGCATTCAAGTGTGCTGCATAAATGGGAGGCACATCACACCAAGGTCTCCTCCCTAGTCTCTGCTCTCTCAAACCCTTCTTGCTCTTCTCTGCCTGAACCTCGTCTCACCCCCAGATGATATGAACAGGAACTGGGCTAATGATGACCTCAGAGTGCCAAGTCATAGGCTACCCAGGCCCAGGGACTTCTTCAGTGGAAACCTTGTCCTGCCTGGAGTTCCCTTCATCTCTGTCACAGGTCACAAGGTGCTACAAATCAGCTCAGGCAGCCAAACCCCTCTCCTGCCATTCCTGCACAGCCCAACTCTGTTTCTCGCTGGCCTTGGGCACTGCAGGATTTGCTCTCTTAGTGGGAACCTCCTTTCACCATCACATTGCCACCTGCTATCTAGGCCAGCATGTCTCTGCTCTGAAGTGGGGCCATTGCACACACACTGTCTTTGGCTCTTGGTAACAGGTTTCACCACAACCAGTCTGCTCTCTGTGCACAACTGGTGCTCTGCAACCCTGATATATGCAAATGTATGCAGCCTGGGGTAGAGACAGAAGCAGATGGAGATGTACAAGCTTTCGCAGGTGTGAAACATCACTGGAATGACTGAGATGTGGTGGGATCACTCACATGACTGGAGGGTGATGCTTGTGGGGTACAATGTCTTCAGGATAGACTGTCAGGGAAGATGAAGAGGGAGGATGTCTTTTGTGTGAAGGGGCAGCTCGGATGTGTGGAGCTCTTCCTTGGGAGAGGCAAGGGTTTGGGTGAGTGCTTGTGGGTGAGCATCACAGTAGGGGTGACATCATGGTGGGAACTACAGACCACCTAGTGAGGGTAGGGAGGTGGATGCAGTCTCCTTTAAGCAACCTGAGCAAGTCTGTGGATTACAGGTCCTGGTTCTTCTTGGGGGGACTTTAATCCCCCTGGCCTGAACTGGAAGGGCAAACAGCAGAGTGCAAGCAGGCCAGGAGGTTTCTGGGGGGCCTCAAGGACAACTTCTTTGTGCAGCTGCCAGATGAGCTGACGCGGGTGATGCTTTCTTTTATCTGGAGATTTCAAACAGGGAGGAACTGATCAGGGATGGGATAGTAGGAGAAAGGCAATAGTTACATCAATCTTCCAAAAAGGCCACAAGGACAACCTGGGGAGCTGCAGGCAGTTCAGTCTCCCTTGGGTGAGGAGTGAATCATGCAGTGAATCCTTTCAGATCACATTTCTGGCCACATGAAGGGATAGAGACCTCCTGAGGTCCCTTCCACCCTGAAGGTGTCCATGATTCTTCCCACTCCCGATCTTCACTTGTTGATGTCGGGGAAAGCACGCAGGTGCTCCATGACAGTGAAAGTAGGCCAGCTTTCTTGTCCTCCTCCAGTCAGAATTATTCAAATGCAGGGCTTCTTGGCAGGAATCCTCAAGACAGTCCTGATAATTCCATTGCTTCACTTTTAATTTCCTTGATTTTTTTTCTTCCCCCCCCTTCTAGGCTTGTTTCTTTTACCATCCTGATCCCATCCCATACAATCACGCCACCCCTTCTCACCCTTAACTCATTGGCGCTGTTTTGGTTTGGTTGGTTGTTGGTTTTTTGGGTTTTTTTATTTTTGTTTGTTTTGACAAAGAGGAGCTTCAGTCCAGAAGGACCTTAAGAAACTCTGATGATTCAGACAACAAATACCTCATGAAGATTTACAAGAGAAGTGTCAAGTCCTGCTCCTAGGTGGGAATAACCCCATCCATGAGGAGAGGTTGAGGGACCTGGGCTTCTTTATCCTGTGGAAGACGAGGAGAAGGGCAATAGGTGTAGGATCCTGTGACTGCTTGAATGGTGGTTTCAGAGATGATGGAGTTTTTCTTAGTATGGGGAAACAGCATGAGAAAGGGAAGGAGCCACAAACTGCATCTTGAGAGGTTCACACTGGACTTCAGGTCAAAAGAATGTCACTTGTAGTGTAGTGCTGAGGTGCAACAGGTCTCCCAGAGGGAGTCTGTGATCAGTCCCGGTTCTGTGTTTCAAGGAAAAGCAAGGGAGAACAGGAAGACATCAGGAGAGGCAGGGAGATCACGGGGTGAGAGCAAGGTGGGGAAGCAGCTTGGGTGTGTACAGTCTGCAGGGAAAGAGTCACAGGCGTGGGAAAGCATAGGACAGCCTGTGGTGGAGATGGCCAAGGGCACTGCCAGGACTGAAAGCTCCCAACACAGCTAGGCCTTTGTCCTTTTGGCTATGGCTGGTGTCTCTGCCTCCAAGAAGATGCTGTTTCCATAAAGCACTGTGGCCTTGCTGCCTCCTTGTCCCTTGGGAGTCCACGAGGTGCTGTATCATGGTCCTGCACTCGGCATTGTGCACCCACACCCTCACACTGGTCCCAGGAAGAGCCCTGAGCAATGTGTGATGGAAAGCATCACCCTACCCAGGGGCTGGCTGTCAGGGCCTGGTCACTCTGCTTGATAACACACATCAAGGTTAACTTGGCATCACAGCCACCCTCACATTGCCTTTGCCTACCTGCAATCAGGGCTTCCAACTTTCAGCTCTAATCAGCCCCTGGGGAGCCTTTCTTGGTAACTGCCCTCGGTGGGACCCATTATTTTTCCAAGAAACTTTTGATTTGCTTCTTGAGAGGTTGTTTCAGCCTCCTCTCAGTGTCTGAATTTCATGGGCTCAGCCCCAAATACACCAAGGCTCATTAAAATACAAAAATCCCTAAGGAGTCATGCCTCTTTCCATACTTTTCTTCAGTTCTTCAATTCTTGTGTCGCTAAATGGAAAGTTTGCAGGAGTGTATTGGAATTAGGAAGATTTCAATGAGCACCTGAAAATAAAGATGTATTCTTTTTAAGCTTTCTTGATTCTTCAGTTTTCAGAATAAGTCATACCCACATTAGCCAATTCGTATTGACCCACAGTGTCTCCTAATGAAGTCTGCACATGTAGGCAAAGCAGTATTTTTGATAGGAGACATGTATGGAGAACATTCCTCCCCAGTACGCCAGCCCTGCCTTTTCCCTCCTCAGCCACTGGGGACATCAGATCACTCTTGTGAAAATCGAACCTTTTGCCACTCAAGGCTGTAGCTGAATGTTGCAGCTCATGTGCACCAATTCCCACCTGCTTTCCTTCGAGAACTAGCTGCAGACAGACACAGAAGGATTTGTCTTAATTGCAAAGAAAGAAAAATAAACTTCATCCAGTGTCATAAGAACTAAAATAGAATCCTCAACTGTGCACATGCCCAGAGAGTCTGATGCAAAGATGACTTTAGAAATGACCAATTCAGCAGGATATATGGAAAAATGTGAAAGGTTACTGAGATTAAATCCACAGCCTAAGAGACAGAGCAGTGGTCATGCAAGTTAATGGGCAGATCGATATTTCTTCTCCCGAGACTAACACTCTTCCTGAAGATTTCCATTATTTCATCATAGGAAAACATTBACATTAAAATTAGACAATCATTTGAGCTGAGGAAAGTGTGCTCCTATTTTTGAAATGTTGAAAACAGTTCTTCACCTTTCCAGGCAGAGCTCAGCTGTCCAAACACAAGCACCCAGTGGCACTTGGAGAGGCCCCGGTGTCTCTGAGGTCCCTGCCTGGCCCTGGAGACTGGAGTCCCTTGGAGCTGCAGAGGAAGGCTGGGCAGAGGGGACCAGGGCACCTGCAATAGCACCACCTGTCCATGACCCTGTGACTGCATCCCAACCCCAGTTCTGAAAATTACTTTTCTTTTTGGACAAAAAGGTAATGCATAATCGCCCCAAAAGACTAGTTTACAAAACAGAACAAATCAGGAAAGATAATAACTCAAAAAATATAAAAGCTGTAAAGTGTAAAACATTTCTCTGCTTTCAAACTTTTACTTAATTTCTTTCTTGTTTCATTTTTAAAGGAATTTTCTAACCATTTCTGTTATAATTTGGCCTACACCACTAAACAAGATATTTTTGTTTCTCATAGAGACCCAACAGCTCAGAAAACCACCCCCTGCCCATGGCTGTCCATGCCACTCCTCACTCTTTGCACAGAGCACATCGCACTCTGAGGTGTCAAGCTCTCTCGACTGATGAGGAAAGCAGGGTGACCAGCTTCAAGGAAATACTCTGCTTCTGGATGGCCAAATTTGCACAAATCTCGACATACCTGTGTTACTGTGACATTTTAAAGGAGTCCCTAAATCATCTCGCTACACTCCCTTTTCATTGTACAGGCAGGCGATCATCTATGGTAGAAGGCAATCAGGTTGGTCAGGCATGGTTTCCATTTCCCCTTGATCAACCCATGCTGCCTCTTCCAGGCCTTCTCCTTCCTATGCTTGGAGATGGTTTCCAGGAGGATTTGCTGCATCACCTTCCCAGGGACTGAGATGAAGATGACCAGCCTGTCATTCCCCACACCCTCCCTCTTGCCCTTCTGGAAAATGGGTGTGATGTCTGCCTTTTCCCAGTCATCAGGAACCTCCCTGATTACCCTGACRTTTCMTAGAYRATTGGGAGCAGYGTTGMAGTGACTCCAGCCACCTCTCCCTGCACCCTGGGGTGCTTCCCATGTGGTCCCATGGACTTGTGTATTCCCACTGGGCAAAAGTCCTCCCCAGCTGCATCGTCCTCTACCATGGGTGAGGCTTTGTTAACACAGATGCTGCCAAAGGACTCAGGGGCCAGGGAGGCCTGTCAGTAGACAAGACCAGGAAAAGACAAGGTGAAAGAGGCAATGAGCTCCTCAGCCTTTCCCCTCTCTTTGTCACTACGTCCCCTGCCCCACTGAGCAGGGAGAACACATTCTCCTTGGCTGCCTGCCTTGTGCTGCCAACGTCCTTACATAAGCCCTTCTGGTTACCCTCCCCATCCTTTCCTAGATCCAGCTCCAGCTCCAGCTCCAGCTGTGCTTTGGCTTGCCTAACTCCATCCCAAACAAGATGAAATCCTCTCTCCTACAGTCCGGAACGGTGACTCTGTTATTCCTCTTACCTCTCCACCATCTCGCGGTCACTGCAGTGACAGACAACCTCCACATTCACATTACCATCCAGCCTGAGCTTCACGCAAGAAACCAAGGGGAGGATGGCACCATCTACATAGACGCGCAAACTGCAGAGGTACAGAAATCACACTGCAGAAAAGCTTGCTCTTCTCCCCTCACCACTGAGGGGATCCAGGCAATGGACTTTCAGGTGGTTGAAGGTGGATGCAAAGAATTTCCGTTGTAATGTAGATATGCCTGAGGCAGTGCCTCCCAGGCTGCCCTTACAGTCAACGCGGAGGAGGAGGTGTTCACCTGCTTTCTTTTAGATGGTCACATAAAGCACAAAGTTCTCACGTCCCAGAGACATTTGTTCTGTGCTTGAAATGGGGCCTGAGATCATAGGCTTTCAGGATAATTCAGCTTGAAGAGACCACAGGAGGCCTGTAGTGCAAGCTGCTGCTCAAAGCAGGGTCAGGTAGAGCGTCAGAAACCAAAAAAATGCCACTGCCAAAAGACTTCTGGGGTGATAGAGAAGGAAAAGGCAGTAGAGGGTTGACGGGGTGATTCCATGGAAAAAAGGCTTTCCTTTTTCCCCTTCTCCCAAGAATGAAATCCTCAGCTCTCCAGAGAGAAGCTGGGACACAAACTTTGACACTAACATGGAGGCGGAGAATCTCCTGAGTCCCTTACAGACAGAGGCTGGTCCAAAGTCCACCACCCCAATGGCACCAGACCCCCAGGCATGCCTGCCTTCTTGCCAGGCACCCTGCAGCCCCAGGCAGGAGGTGTGCGGGGAAGAGAGTGGGGTYTGCAGCCTGCAGCCCTGGCCTCCCAGCAGGTGTGGTGGGACCCTGCTCCTCTAGATGAGACTGGGCTCTCCTGCACTTCACCAGGGTGAAGCCTGCATCCCCTCCAGCTGGTTATACAGCTCGGCAGGAAGGGCCAACACGGGAAACACAATCTCTCTTTCGGGGAGTAAAGAGCGAGAAGGGAGGGCAGAGGGGGATCTGCTCATGCCCTGGGCAGTGATTCCCTCCCTGCAGCCAGTACAGCCCTGCTGATGCCCTGTAACCCATGAGTCCAGGGGAGGGGACTCCGATCTGCTCTGGCTCTAAAGATTTCTCAGCGCTTCAGACCCAGGATGCAAAGCACCGGTCTGGGGACACTTCAGCAGTGGAAGGGCCTGAATGCCTGGTGTGTTCCTGGGAACTTCTCTGTAGTCTCCCGGCACTGCTTTGACTCCTGTTGCACATGGAGCAGAGACTCCTTTTGAGGATGACCTTGCTCACTGTGTAGCTCTGAGGACAGGCTTGACCAGGCAGTCCAAATGCCAGCAAGGCCTCAACCCTACAACAGTGTCCCCTGCCCAGGACTTTGCCTTCTAACCCCTTCCTCCTAGAGGATTTGGATTCGGAGGTACCGCTGTAAATCTGCAGAACCATGTTGTGCTCTGAGCTGGGCTAACTTTACATTTAGATTCAAGTTGGTAGATCCCTTCTCCAGGAGAGTTTTTAAAGATTTGCTGTCCCGTGCCGCAGTGCTGCTGAACTACCATGGTTATTTCTTTATTTTTTCCTTCAGCTCATTTGGAATTTCCCTTCCTGCATCTTCTCCTTGTTGTCTCTTGACCTTTCCTCCCCTTGGCCCTCAGCCATAACATCCCATCTACTTTGACTGAGGACAATCACAGCCTTGTCTCGAAGCACAACCTTGCTGGGATCTCCTGGGAATATGCAGGCAGGCCATCATGGCCATCTCCAAGCAGAGCTATGTGCTGCAGGTCCCTACATGGTCTCAGAAGAGAGCATATGGAGACATAACATGTCCCACAGCAGAGCCTGTGGGCCAATGCCAGGGCAGAGCCAAGGGCAGCAGGCATGAGAAGAGAAGACCTCCAGCAGCTCCTCTCCACACCTGGGCTGGGAGTCGTGCTCCTGGCAGTGCTCCTGAGAGAGGATGGTGACACAGAACAAGGGGCACAGTGTAGAGTCCTGGCAAGTGGTGCTGGTGCCTGTAGCACTTAAGAACCCCCCCAGTCCTGCTAGCAACAGTGAGTCACTTCCATGCCTGTCAGGAGCTTCTGGAATGCTGTGGCTCCCATCTGTGCCTCATCACTCCACTGACCGAGCCCTGCTGCCTTGCATGCAGTCCCACGGCCCCCACTGTGCAGGCACCACACAGGACAGGGAGCGTTCTGAGGTGGGGAAACATCCCCCCACCATGGTCCCCATGACAGTCCTCGGTGCCCTGGCCACTGCGGCCCTCCTGCCTGGCAGCCTCCCACCAGTCCCCAGACCCTGCCCAGCCCTGTCTCTGTCC
>NW_020447575.1:0-9725 GCF_003343035.1 Apteryx rowi
TACAGGTTGAAGGCTGACCTTCTTCTCTGAGGAGAAGGACCTGGGAGTGCTGGTGGACACCAAGTTAAGCATGAGGCAGCAATGTGCCCTTGTGGCCAAGAAGGCCAATGGTATTCTGGGGTGCATCAGGAAGAGTGTTGCCAGCAGGTCGAGGAAGGTGATTCTCCCCCTCTCCTCAGCCCTGCTGAGACCACATCTAGAGTACTGTGTCCAGGTCTGGGCTCCCCAGTACAAGAGGGATGTGGCACTACTGGAGCAAGTCCAGCGAAGGGCTACGAAGATGATTAGGGGACTGGAGCATCTCTCTTATGAGGAAAGACTGAGAGAGCTGAGCCCTTTTAGCCTGGAGAAGAGAAGGCTGAGAGGGGGTCTTATCAATGTGTACAAGTATCTGAAGGGAGGGTGTCGAGAGGATGGGACCAGACTCTTTTCAGTGGTGCCGAGCGACAGGACGCAAGGCAAYGGGCACAAACTGAAACACAGACACTTCCATCTKAACATGAGGAAAAACTTTTTCACTGTGAGGGTGACAGAGCACTGGAACAGGTTGCCCCGAGAGGTGGTGGAGTCTCCTTCTCTGGAGATATTCAAAAGCCGCCTGGATGCAATCCTGTGCAATGTGCTCGAGGTGACCCTGCTTGAGCAGGGGGGTTGGACTAGATGATCTCCAGAGGTCCCTTCCAACCTCAGCGATTCTGTGATTCTGTGTGATTCTACCACAGCAAACAGCCAAAGCTAATGTGTGAGAAGGAGACATCAATTCTAATTGTGTGGCATTACAGCATGACAAGGTGTAGGATGTTTCTTCCTGACCCAAGCTGCTGATCAACAAAAGCCCTGAAGCATGAGGATTAATAAGTCTACCAACATCTATCTTAACTAGCATAATTGAGAAAGCTGTTTCTATTTGTACTACTGTCTACTTCCATCTTTTTTGGAATTTGCTGAACCATATCACTCTAACTGAACAGGATACAAACCCATTTAACAAATCCATAGCTCCTTCCCTAACCACATGCAAATACTTTCTCCTTATCTTGCTGACTAAAGTGCTGTGGAAGGGGAAGTACAATGGGGAGCACTTGGTGTGTGTACCTCCCTCAGGCAACAAAGGAATTTTGCAACATGCTTCGATGAGATGTTTGAAATCCCTCTTGTTTAAATTGTCCCAAATTTGTTGGTGCTTAATCAAAGTTAAGCCACATTCCAGGCTTTTCTCCTTCCCTTTCAGCAGCTAAGGAAATTTCATGCTCATGAAGCTCAGTGACTAATAGCAGTTAATAGTATAGCAGCAGATGGCATACGAGCTCTGCAAGCTTCTACACTGGCTGTGCCAGTGCCCCCCACAAAGCAATCCTGCTGTTTCCATGTAGAGCCCCCCACCCAGCTCTGCTGGTGCCCCCTAGCCCCCCAGCTCACCCAGCCTTAGGCTCCCCACACCAGCTCTGCACTTGCACCCTGCTGTCCCCCCACGCTCCCCCCCCCCCCCCCCCCCCCCCCCCCCCCCCCCCCCCCCCCCCCCCCCCCCCCCCCCCCCCCCCCCCCCCCCCCCCCCCCCCCCCCCCTTCACTTGCCCCCCGCCGGCCCCCCGCCCCCCCCCCCCCCCCCACACACTCTCACAGCCCTGGGCTCCCCACACCAGCTTTGCCAGCACTCCCCTCCTGCCCTGCAACACCCCTTGCTAATCCACGTTTGTTTTCCTTAGCTCACTTACTACTTGCCAAGATACCTCAATTGTGTACATTGTGATTATACTGAAGATATCAGCAAAGGCCCCTCATCAGCTATTCTGGCTTTGTGACTACAGAACCAGCAAATGATAAGGTCTCTCCTATTTCATAAACATAAATGTCATGGGTCTTACTCTGCAGCTGTTCTGAACTCTGCACTTACTTTGAAGCCAATGGGAGTTTTGTGCACCAAGCAGCTCCCGAATAATCAGGGTCTGTCAGCTCTATAATGTCACAAAATATTCCATGTGTGCACATATTTGGATTATTATTTATTAGGTGTCAACAGAGTGCAAATATCAACCTGCCCCAGAGATACATTATAACTTTCCAGGGTGGGAGGATGGGGGAGGGCATTGCATGCTCATAAAACAGCCACACATCTGATACCAGTGCTGAATGTTTGTGATAATACTCTGCTGTTCAAGTCCTTTCCATCAAAGGATTTTAAAACCATTCATGAATTAAAGCTGACATTTTCATTTAGGGGTAGTGGGTGGATGGAGGCAGTACATCTCTAATTTGAGGCATTCTGGATCTGATTTCCAGAGAAGTTGCTATCCATAGTTTCCATTTGAAATCGGAAGCCTTGAGCAAAACTAAGATACCTCACAGTGTCTCTTCCTTGGGACTTGTAGGGACTTGTGCTCTGACCAGTTTACTTTTTCCTCCTATCTCTTTTGCCGACCAGGGCTGTTTAGCCACACCTTTCCCTAAAGGTTATAAAAGGTCTGTGAGGTTCTGGCTGTGTATTGTTTGATGGAGTTGGGATGCCTACGCCACTCTGAGCTCATGATTCAGCTTCTTGCAACTAGTGTTTGCCTTATGAGCTTGCTAAGCACTGCTGGCTTTTTTTCAGAGTTTGAGAACTTAGCTAGAGAAAGTGATTTACAAGTAGTGACAGATGCAGTTGGATAACTCAATTGTCTTGGTTCACAGACCTGGACTTCTGTCCCAAAACCTTCTTTCATGGGGGGTGACAGTTGTTGATCCGTGAGACTAGTTTTTCAGTTCTTATTCTTGAGGGAGGCAATGATTTGTGAATATGAAAGCAAATACTGGGTATGCAGAGAAGAACTTGACCTTTCTATTCTTATCAGTTGCAAGCTGATTTTGAGATTGTGCGCTCTCTCTCTCTCTCTCTTTTTTTTTTTTTTAACTGCTAGTACTTTCTGTATCCAGAAGGAAATATTTTATTAGAAAGATTAGTGCCTTGGATGCCTTGTGGCACCCTCTGGTCAGCAACAAAGCACACCAGAAATTAAAAATGGAGAGGATGCCCTCAGGGAACAAAGAAATGGAACCAGTGGGATATTTTTTTAACTTCTTCAGGGCCTGCATGCTATTTCAGTGTGTGGACTGCTACTAATTTACAGTTCTATGTCTTTAGGCCCCACTGTCTGTCATATGTAATGCACATCATACACTGTTGGGTGAGCAAACAGCTTCAGTTAATATTAGAAGCTCCCACAGACTTTTCTGCCAAAATCATACTATTACAAGACTCAGGACTATTCAGCTAAAAGTCCAGGCTTTTCAAAAGTGAGAGGAAGAAGTCTAATGTATCTATTCTGGAAGGTTAGAGATGTAACAGCTTCCAGCTGTTCATTCTACTGAAATTTGTCAGAGTTTATGCAGCAGGGTTTGTGTGCACTCCTTATCTGCTTTACTACAAAGTCGGGCAGCTTAAATAAAGTTATTCCTGTGCAGGATTTGGAGCAGGAACACAGCAATGACCAGTTCCCACGTCCAAGCTGAAGGTATCCTCTATTAAAAAGGGATAATGTGGCTGAAGCCAGTAACCTAAATCATTCCACTAGATTTCATACTGGGTATTTTTCTGTGCCTTCAGCTTATGCTGCCTCCACAGTAGGTAAAAATGAAATCGGTCATGGTCAACCCCATGGTGCTCAGTAATGAAAGAGTGGAATTAACGGAGGGATAAACTGAAAGCTTGCTGTATACTTATGCATGTCCTTCATCTTGATCATTCAGTGAATAAAGGGGTGAAAAATAATTCACTGTGGCTTAGAGTTTGCCCAGTCAAATAGACAGTAGGCTTAAGAAGATAGATAATTACACTGGGAGATACCAGAGGAAGAGATTTCCATGACTGGCTTTATTACCTCCCTTGCATCATGAGTCATGGTGAGTTTATCCCATCTTGTCTCATGGAGATGGGAAAAGGATTTTTGCTCGTACACATAAAATGTGCAGCATGACAAGTTTTAGGTTTTGGTGGAGGCTGAAAGGTAATATTATTATGTAAACAGTTATAGGAATACTGATTAGTATTATTATTCTGAGTCAAGAATATTTTTTTCTCAGCAAGGGGCAAGTCAGCCCAGCCAAATTCAATCTGTCCTGACCAATTTCAGGAAATAACCCCAAATTCCTTCACTCTTTCTTTCATCTTTGTATTGAATGCTGCTCAGGAAGTAGATGGTAACAGCATACCTGCACTTTTAACCCATAGACTTAGAAGATGGCATACCATATTTACTGTTGTGGCAAAACAATCTTTCCTTCATATGTTATTTCACTGCCTGGCCTCTTTCTGGACATACTGTCAAGCTACTCCATTCCTTTCTTTACAGCTCCTCTGCACATAGCTCTGTTGTGACTGGTAGGTGGCTCCCTTGTTTCCATGCAAGCATGCATGGTGATTTGTTTTATAACTTGAAGCACTGTAGTGATGCCAGTCCATTGATTAATAAAATGCCCACACGGTCTTGACTCTAAGACCTGTTGGGAATTTTCTGCTGTGAAATCTGCCCACTGCTCTCATAGGCGCCTGGCAGCCTATTTCTTGTGGCCACAGATAGCAGGCTTCAGAAATCCGGAGCAAGTCTTCGTTGTTAATCACCTACAGCCAGCCTCAAAGCTGAGAATGAAGTGAACACAAGGAGAAAGCAGAGACAGGGCAAAGCCAAGAATTTTGGCAGAGATTATGGTTTGAGTGGACAGAACATTAGGCAGAGGCCTCTGTTTAGCTCTGTAATGGGAAAATTGTACTCTCTGCCTCTATCCAAAAGCGGGCCATAAAGAGACACCTATAAAAGCCCTAAGGGAGCAGCAGTGTGTGCAAATGTTGGATGTGTATTGGTACAGTGCTGTTTGGAAGCAGGAACCAACCCTGCAAACTTTAAAGCTGTTATCCCCTGGCAATGTCACTGGGCATATGATTTGATCCAGGTATTTAAAAAAGCCATGAGAGAGAGTGATGCCATTATTTTTGAGCCACAACTCATTTATCAATAAAACAGAGATTGCTGAGGAAACTCCTTTTCAAGGAATAACAATGATCATTCATTTAGGCCCAATTAAGGCCCTGAAACGGAACAACTTGAAATGTGGCATGTTAAAATAAAATATCTTTAAATAGAAAAAACAGACAAACAAGCCAGTAGCCAGTATCAGGCTTTTCCAGGAAGTTTATAAAAAAATAGATAAGTACAGAGAAATCCTTTCTTTGAGATGTGCTCCCAGCCTCCAGGGATAGACAGTTTATGGACTACCTGTGTCAGGTGTTGTTCAGTCCACTGACCAAATACTCCATATTGTTTAGCTCCATTTGAAGAATTTGTCTGACCCCTTTTATGGTGACTTTTCCTCCTGACATAGGGTAAGATACTTCCTCTGCAATATCATCTCTCTGAATTTGTTTGTCGTAGTTAGTTGACAGATTCTGGCTCTTTTAACAGCCTTGGGAAATAGACAAATCCAGAAACTATTGTTTTCCTCCAGTGAATTGTAAACCTGATTAGCATTCTGAAAATACAAGTTGGGGATTTTTTGTTTTAACCCCAGCCTCTGTTACATGTGTCAGATACCTCTAGGGATATTGCTGGACAACACTCTACTCTTTCACTGTGCTATTGACTACATGCCAAGTAAGATTTCTTTCCAAATGAACACTTCCAAAGATTTAGACACTGACTCTGTCAAAACTGGTGATGTCTAGTAAAACAACTCAGTTCATTTGCTACACCTTGCCTGGACCACTGGGGAAGTTAATTGCTTGGGATTATTAACATGTCATAAAAATACTTTCTTAGCTTTAAAACGCTCTGCACTGAAACATCAGCAGCACTGTGGTGACGAGCTGCCTGAAGGCTGCTGTTGTGAGTGCAGCATGCTGCTGACCCCTTGCAAAACTAAACAAAGAGTGACTAAAAACAAAGCTGCAAGGCAGTACTGAAAATCTCTTGTGGAGGCTTGAGGAGCACAGTTTCCATGGCCTTGACAAACCACAGACACACTGGCTACACCTGCACTTACAGAGAATAGCATTATAATCTCATCACCTCCTAAATTTTATGTCCTGATCTATCAAGTTTACGACAGCAAAGATGATTGTTTGCATAATAATGGGGCCTGTGGAAACTAAGTAATGCTCTGTCTACTGTAGGATGACACTCTTCCTCCACATAGTTCAATAAATGTCTGGCTTTGATTCTACAGCACAGGCTGGGTCTGTGCTGCAAATCATGTAGCTCAACTGAATGCAGTGAAGCTTTAAGCCACCTGGAGATCAGTTACCAAGACCATGAGAACCTGCACTGGTTTAACTAAAATTAGATGGATACTGTGTTTCCCCAGAGATCTGACAGCTGCGTGGATCACTTTGCCTATTACCAAACTGTCTTTGTTACCAACAGCAGCATTTGCTGTACGGCACAGCCTTCAGTACAGGCTTCTAAGCTCCTGGGTATTATTTTAGAGGTTTAGCTCTCAGTGAGCTCCATGTTGCACTGGCTGCATTGTGAGTTGAAAGCTAACACAGACCTGTCCATATATGCTGTTATTACACCTTCAGTGGTGTGATAATGGTGTAATCGCACCTACGATGGTGTGTAGTTAAGTCAATGCTCCCGTGGATGGAGATTGTTCCATCATTTCACACCTGCTGTAAGCTACTCATGTAAATTAGCAATAAAGGCAAAACGACAATTTCTCTACATACCTGGCTCTAAGCTGTGAGGTTAGGAGAGCTTACAGATCATTTTGACCACTGAACTGATTATATTTTGCCCAGCCTGTAACATTTATAGAGATGGGAAATGTCATTACTGTATTTAGACTAATAGAGTCACTCATGAAGATGGGAGCCATGTTCCCTTTGCTCTTGCCAAGCTCATAAATTACTATGAAAATGGTATGTTTTTGAAGATGGTGGGAAGCCTTTATTCATAGGCTTTGGAAGTCATCCTGTATCCTGAATTTGCTGTGTTCTAGGAGATGCTGGTTTTGTGGTCTCTGTGCTCAGAGAGGATCTTTATTCATGCTTATATACCCCACTGACAGACTGCTGAGGAACCAGATCAAGGGCTTCCATCTAAACTGCCTTGCCTGGTGGGTTTGAGGCAGAATAATGGACTCGAAAGGTGTGGGAAAAGTGAGGGAGGAAGAGCAGAGAAGATCTGGACTCCCTGGTTTAGTTGTCTGACAACACTTCCTCCATTTACACCATTCACATTGCAAAAGCATGGAAGATAGTTATTTAGTTGTTTCTCACTGTGTACTAGTTAACATGTGGTACTCACCTTTTTCCTCACAGTCTAATATAAACACTACATAGATGCTTGTTCCTGGCTCAAGTATTTGCTCTCAGTTGCGCTTACATAACTAATCATGTCTAAGTTCTGTCTGCACTACAGTTAGCAATCTTGTTCCTTTAACGCGTGTCAGTGAACACTGGTAAAAATAGCCTTCAATATGCTGAAAGCTTCTGCAAAGAGAAAGGCAACTGTTGTCTTGTCCTGATGTTAAGGACAAGAAGTAATAGGCTTTTGTTGCAAGAAAGATTCACAGGGATAGGTTCTCCAGCAACAAGGGCAGAGACTTACTGGAGTACATCATCCGGGGAAGGAGCAGTCTCCACCACTGGTGTTTTCTTAAGAACATGGTCAGACAATATGACAGGAATGCTAACGACAGTTGGAAAGACTATGGTCCTTTTCAGTCTCATTAGCCATGGCACTATGTAGCACCTCAATCCACTTCTCTGTTCACTCCTTTTTTCTTTCCTTTTCTTTTTTCTTTTTCTTTTTATTCCTTCCTTGCTGTTCAGTCTGAGCCTGGCCAGTCTGAAAAATCAAGTTATTTCCTAGGCTGAAGCTATGTGAGCAGCAAACTGTCTTTGTAATGGGAGAGAACTGCTGTGAAGGAGCAAGAGTGAGAAAGCTAAATGTTGTCTCAAGCCAGTGACATTAGCCAACATCCACAGGCTGAGAGAGCAAACTGTCCATGTGTCCTGCCTGCAGCATCAGAGGCAGAAACTTCTGCTGTTTTTCATCCCCTTGAGCATGCTTGCCTAGTCTGTCAAAAATCCAGGACTAATTTTAACACGTACCACAGCATAGCTGCTGTTTCACACTGCACTGAGTCTTCTGTGTCCCCCAGGGGGCTGGTTTGAGGGTGAATCCTCAGCTCCACTGTGTACCAGCTCTGGGTTTGTCCCTCAAGGGCAGTTACCAAGAAACCTGGAAGGCTGATTCTTTTTCTGTCTGGGGAGATGAATATGGGCTCAGTGCATGGGAACGAGCTGGCGAAAGAGGAGAATTGACCCATGCATCTCTGGTTTAAAAGAGACATTGGCATGGAGGGGATGTGGTGGGAGGGAGCAGGAGAGGGAAGAACTGGAGAGGAGAGAGAGTAATGTGTATATTGAGGAGTGAGAAATGAGTGTCAGACCCATCTCCTTTCTCTGAAAGATTATGACAGTGAGGCACCATGCTCTTCACTGACCTAAGCTCTTATCGTCCTAGGGTTGATGTGACCTTCTTGCTTTCCTGGTTTAAAAGCTTTTTATTCTATCAGTAGCCTATTTCTTCTCCCCACCCTCAGCCCATTTTTTCTTTTGTAACATTTTAATGAGCAGAGTGCTTATGCAAATGGGAGGTAGAAACTGTTGTTTTGAAATAAGGATGGAAATTGTCAAGGTAGAGACAGACTCCAACTTCGCTCCAACAAGTGTCTCTGTTTCAGCCCTCATGAAAACCCTCTTGCATTACAGCACATTTGAGATCACAGTATTTTTTTATTCATGTGTCCTTATAATATTAAAACTTATACGTGACTTTTTGGTAATACTTTTATACCACTTCATATGCCTGTAGAACTGTACAAATATTAGCACCAATTTTCATTTTCTTGCTGTGCAAAGAGAACCCAAAAGGGAGCAGGATTTTATCTCTCCCTGCCTTGCTATCTCTATGTCATTTCTAATTGTTCGTTTCTAATTGTTCATTTATGAAGATAATTTTATGCTGTTTTATCAACCACCCTTAATATGAATGCAGTGGCACTAACGTAAAAGTGCTGGAAAGCTGTATAGAATAGTCAAACTGGACTATTACTTGTATGCAAATAGAAACAAGTCTGCCTTAAGAGGTTGCTCTGTTTTTGCAACATTAAAGCAATGTATATGCTAGTGTGGGCAAATATTTAGAAATGTCAGAGCTGTTCTGTCTAGTATTGCCCCATTTTGGTAGAAATAAACTCAAAGATGTTACTGTGAGCATTGGAGGAGATGGATGTGAATTCGTTAACAAAGGTTTTCCTTTTTCCAAGATGTTAACCAGTCACTGAAATTAACCATGATTTTGTTAATACTTGCTTTTTAAAAAAAGGGCAAGTAGAAAAAGTAAGATATAGGTATTAAGCCTAGAGGAAACAGCAGCATGCAGAGTAGGATTTAGATACTTCATGGCACATTTTTGTCCATTTGAGGGTCTGGGAGCCCAGGTCATCTGCTCAATCCTGCCAGTGAGGGGGATGGATGAGAGGAGGAGGAGATGGACTTTCCAAGTTAACGACTGGCTGCGCCGCTGGTGTTGGCAACAGGGTTTTGGTTTCTATGACCATGGGACCCTGTTTGAAGATCAACAACTGATGGCGAGAGATGGGATCCACCTCACGAGGCAGGGCACGCGGGTCTTTGCCAACAGGTTGGCCAACCTGGTAAGGAGGGCTTTAAACTAGGTATGATGG
>NW_020447575.1:12235-112831 GCF_003343035.1 Apteryx rowi
GAGGGTGACAGAGCACTGGAACAGGTTGCCCAGAGAGGTTGTGGAGTCTCCTTCTCTGGAGATATTCAAAACCTGCCTGGATGCAATCCTGTACAATGTGCTCTAGGTGACCCTGCTTGAGCAGGGGGTTTGGACCTTCCCTTCCAACCTCAACCTTTCTGTGATTCTGTGATTCTGTGATGGTGGGTTCTTCTAGCAGTTAGCCATATAGCTCACAGCATAGTTACAGGGACATTTCTTTCAACACAGTTCTCTCAAGCACCTCCCAGCTGCAAGCTCCCACCTTGCATTGCCCCATCAGTTTTATCTGTACAGTTGTTTGGTGGAGCTCCTTGATAAAACCACATCAGATTAACAGCCCCCTCACACCAGAGTATAGCCAACATCACTCTTACTGGAACCACTCTACCTCCATCCTGTTCTCCTGCTTCTGGTTCTTTCCTGCCCTGGGGGTGCCCTCAACTGTGCTGGTATAATTGTGTATGCGGCTGTGCAGAGGACAGAAAGAGACTGAAGCTGAGAGGTAAGAATACGCTCTACTTCAGGCCAAAAGAAACATCTGTGTGATGAGACCCTTAGTCTGGAGACCAAATTTATGGCAACTTCTTCAGGGCTTTTCCATCCAGTATCTTGACAGAAATGTCTGAGGCAACCCAATGCATTGTTTATATGAGGGCTTGGTAAAAAATTTTATTGTCTGTTACATAGCTCCTGTCCCCCCATCCTATAGCATTCAACAGACAATTATACTTGTACACAGGTATAAAATGGCAGGAGTACAGAGTTGGGGTTCATTCAGAGACTGCCCCGCCCCTCAAAAAATCTTTTGTTATTGCCGTCATTTGATTTTGCTTTATTGACTCATATAAAAATGTAATTCAGCCACTTTTTCAGCCTTCCAGAGCAGATGAGACCTGAATGTCTAATGTAAACCTTAGTTCTGTGAACAGTAAAACCAATGAAGCTTGGTTTCCTTTGGATTTGTGTCTCAGGAATGAGCCCCTGTGTGGGTTCTCAATTCTTTGGTGTTTGTTAAGGGGTAAGCACACACTACAGCTGTTCTGTCCATGAAGGCATTAGAAGACCTTCCTCTAGCATCTGGTTGTTTGCACAAACTACTTGGAGCTAATTATCTTTGAGACTTCTGTTCCTCTGCCAAACTGTGTTGAAACTGGCCAATAGACTCAATAGCTATTAGGAGAAATTCACACACAGCCAGTATGATCACACAATCCCGAGAAAATCAGGATTAAAATATGAAAAAATAGAAGCTGTTTTTTTCAGATGACCTGGATTATATTTCATCAGACACCTTTTGTGGCGAAGACTGCCTTTGGATCTTTAGGATAGCAGCCTGGGAAGAGTTTGTGCTAGTAGTGTAGGTGAACTTATGTTACACTGCAGAGTTACTTCGTAGTCCTCATTGCCAATGTGGGCATATCTACATCCATGCAGTGGGTGTTCACCAGTGGGTGATGCATGTTGGACCCTGCCTGTGACTTACGAGAGGGAGATTAATGTATGATAGCAGTAGTTAGGGCATAGTTGTTTTAACTGGTTCCTCCCTATCAGGCTCTGTGCAATTCATCTTCGCAGCCTATTCACCTCGGCGTTGTCCAGCTGATTTTACATGTATCCAGTGACAGCTAGTATTTTAAACATTTCCCTTTGGCTGGCATAACGAGATTGCTGGAAAGGGTTGGTAAAGCCTCTGATAAACCTCTTGATTTTTATTTTTATTTTCCACACCTCATATGAACTGGCCTTTTTGAATTCAGCCACTAGCACCTGGAAACAGGCCACCAGCACTTGGGGACTGACAACATTATTAATGCAAGTCATTTGTGGGAACACACTTTTGGCTCATATGGAGCATGTGGATTCCTACCATCTCAAAGGAGACGGAAATACCTGCTATATGCAGATAACCCATTCCTTTCCACCCTTTCCTAACCAACAATGTCCACACCTCAACCCTGGCCCTCTCCAGGGATTCTTTTCATGAGCATTGTGTATCTACTCAAGAGCACCTTTATAAAACTCCTGAGGTTTTACAGCAATGTCAGGCTAACAATGTGCACTGTAATTTAGAGAGGAATGAGAAATAACTGTTTTAGGTTGAACCACAATAAGAATTTCCCAGACTTTTTTTTTTTTTTTGTAAAATAAAAAAAAAGAGAAATAAATTCTGATTCAGACTGAAATTAAATTTTTGTTCTGCTTTCAGTTATTTGGTGTTTTTAAAATTATTCTTCTTTTAAACAGTGTGGAGGTGCCTATATCGGTGTAGGCCCATTTATAAAATTAAAGATCCATAGGAAACTGGGAAAGAAAAAATAATCACAGGCAGGGAGGTAAGTGAGAAGAATACAGTCCAGGTTTGCCAAAGTTGAACCTTCCCAAACTAACCAGGTGCCTTCCGTGAGAAAGAGAACTAACTTTCTAGACAATTTTGGACTTCAGAAAGGTGATACCACACAGGAAATTGTTATCAAAGTATGGAGAAGATAGGGATTAGGAATAAAATTGCAAAGGAGGAGTGTGCTGATGAAATTAGCTGATGAGGCAAAATTGAGGCACTTCCAAGACAAAAAGGAGTTGAAATACCATGAAGGGAGCATTGGGTGACCTTGCGGATAATAGAAACAGGATGAAATAAGATAGTACAGGGTGAAAGGATATGTTCTTGGGACTAACATGAGAATTTCTACTATGTGCCATAATAAATAAATTCATAAATTGGAAATGACAGAAGTGGGGAAGGACCAAGGCATGCGATGTCATCCTGTGATCAGCTAGTACAACTGTTAGACACATCTTGGATGCAAGTGAGAAATGAGCAAATGCAATGCTAGGATGAGAAGGATTTCAGAGGCACATAGGGAATTTTTAGCATCTTGTATGAGGCTTTGGTGAGGTTTTTTGGAATATTGTCTTCAATGACGGCCTGTCACATGGCTAGAGGAGCTCCGGCAGGAACAGATGCTGAAGAAGGCTATAGGGGTATCCAGTAGAATGGAGGACCTGTCATATGTGAGGAGACTAAAAAGTGCTCCACTTGTTTGACAAAACAAAGGCTGAGAAGGGATATGATTATTCTCTATAACCATGTTAAGGGGATACATGTCAAGGAGGGAGAGGAGCTATTATTTGAGTTAAAATACAGTGTTGGCAGAAGAACAAATGGATATAAACTGGCCATGAACAGAAATAGGTGGAAAATTAGAGGACAATGTCTAACCACCAGAGGAATGAGGCTCTAGAACAGCCTTGCCAACTGGCACAGAGCCGGCACAGATTTACAAAGGTGCAAGGAGGCATGAGGAGTGCCTATGCCCCCCCATTACTGGTGGGCTAGTGCTCCCGCAGCTTGAGACTGTGCAGTTCTCCTTCTTTCTTTCTCCCCCTGCCCCATTATGAAAAGGGCTTGGCTGCCCTTACTAGAGTGGAGGCAAACAATCTAACTGTTTATGCCGATATTTGATCAGTTGAGGAAGGTGTTTATCTAACATGCAACAGGAGATGATTGGCTTCTATATCCCAAGGAGTACCTTGTACTGTGATGTTCTGAAGTCTTCTCCATCTCCATGCCTCAAAAGTAGTTACATTTTGCAGAGATATATTTACCTCTATGCATCCTCCTTTTCCCTCATCTTATCAGCTGGATTCCAGCCCTTTTTTTGGTAAGGGGAAGAACAACTCCCTCACTGAACAGATTTCTTGAGAGCGCTGTAGCTTCTTCATATACAAAGGAGGGTTGGGCGACAAGAATGGTAAGAAAAAGGGTAGGTTAATTGTCCATTTTTACTTTGCACTGACTCACTAACCTCTGCCTTGTGCTTGTGACAGAGTTGAATCACCAGGAAATCCATGGCAGGATTCTCTGATCTCACTCAGGCTGACATTAATTAGGAAGAGAAGGAAGAACAGAAAATGGAGAAGAAGAGGAATTTGACAGTCACAGTAGGTTCCAGCTATGTTCCCTGTGGTAAAAAGCCTAAGTATGGTGAGTCAGGTGGAAGAAAAAGGCAATAGTTCAGCATACACCTCCACTTTGAGAGAGAGGGATGCAGATCAAGGTATTGCAGGCTCATAAGAAGAGTATCGCTGAACTCTTAAGAACTGCTTTGACTAGTTCAGGCTCTTTCTCTCACATTTGACATTCACTAATACACTGGATTTTTTCAGCTTTCACACCTCTCTCAGCCATCGGTTCCATTTAAATGTTGAATATTACCTTCACTCTTTGCGGTGAGGTGAGACCCTGTTTGTGAATATATGTTGTCTTTATGGTAGTGATGGACTGACAGAAGAAGGGAAACAGCATGAAAACTAACGCTTCAAGCTTTGAGTATGGGGACAGCACCAATCAATCAGGAGCAGAGCGTGATGAAAACCTCTAACCTGTTAGAATAAACCTAAGGCATAATTGTGTGCATAAGCATGGATATATTCCAGTGCCCCAAACAAAACTTGAGAATTAGACTGATATGATGAGTTTAAAATGCCAATACAGGGAGGATAGCATCGAGAAAGTCCCAGTTTGCTGCTTCCATGTCCTCTGTTGTATCTGATCCAGTCCATTTTAAAATACAATTCGAAGTATCAGTTTGGCATACTAGTACATACTAGCCCATCTAGGCCTTAAAAAGTCCTTTTGCTTAGATACTTTACTTCATTTGAAGACCTGAAGAAGTGATTTGCCAGCACAGGCTGCATCTCCTCTTGGATGCTGAGGGTATAGTCATTAAAAATGTAGACAAACCTTTGAAATGTGTTGACAAATCTGATGATGGGTTGAGGGGTGCCATCTTAAAAAGAGACCAGGGAAACAGCTATCCAAGGCACATGCAAGTTGACTGAAGCCAGTCCAGGGAGTAATTTTAATCAAGTTATGGCTGTAGCTCCTAAAGCTGTGTCTGGATTAGGCTTTCATTAGCCAACTCACATACTGCTAGCCTGTAGCTGCTGCAACAGAGTTCAGGCCAGACTGCAAAACCTACCTGAGAAACTGCACACACTCAGCTCTGGACTGTCATCATTTCGCTACAAACAACACTGAGCTGACAGCCTTAAAACTAGCTTGGTTAGATATACATGAGCAGCAGGAACTGCAGTAGAGACACGCGTGGAAGGGAAAGACTTCAAAAGTATCACCCAGTTCAGCCAGTATCACCCAGTTCAGCTGCTTCCCTTGTGTTTTCCCCAGTCCAGACTGTAGAAATGAGTTCTCCCTTCTGTGTGAACATCCTTAGAGCCAGTACTGCCTGCCATGGGGGTGTGCTTGTCACCCAAACTACTTTGTAGACACAGGCCAAATTGTTGTTCCTTTGTGGCATGGGTGTCGCCTGCCGTCCCTGTGCAAACCAAAGGCAAAATGGGTAACAAAACTCTCCTCCTGCAGTAAGTGGCAGCAGAGAATTGAACTCACTGTGCAGATTGTATCAAGTATTCAAGTGAACTTAGACTAAAAAGGGTTTGTGACATTTTTGTCACCTAGTCATGCTAGAGTGAGTTTTTGCTGGAAGAACTCATTGCTTGCATCTGGCTTACACTTCTCTACCTATCGCATCACAGAATTAGGGCCAGAAAGGACCACTGTGGTCCATCTCATGTAGCCTGTGCACAAATACGCAGACTGCAGAACCTATCAACCCTAAATCATTTAAACTCATGTGCTGCTCTTAGAAAAGTAACCAGTCTCAAAACACGATAGCTGCAGATGGTGAATCCACTATACCTTCTAGGTAAAATATGAGTTTAGTATGTGCAACCATTTGGCCCTGGCTTTTTCTAGCTTTGCTTTATGTGTCTTTCTTTAATCACACTCTCCTTCAAGGCTTTCCTACAGACCCAGTCACCTGCGAAGAGAATATATTATGCAGGAGCAGTGTAATCAAGAAGGAGAAGAGAGGAAGGGCTTTATAAAACTACGAGGTCTGAAACAATTAAATTCAACTGATTGACAGAGCAGGCGAGATGAGCTGACAGTAGAAAGATAACCTGTTTGTGAATGCAGCCCTATTTTATCTTCCCACCATTTAAATTAAGTTCTCTTTGGCCTTCAGATAAAAAAAAAAAAAACTAAATAAACACTGTTATGCTGCATACATCTTAATACTTCTATTCTTCTGAATAGCAGAGCAAAAAATTATTATCTTCCCGCCTCGGTAAGAGGGAAAACAGATGCCATTGGGAGGAGGAATTGGGAGAGGATGCGCAAATCTAGGTTTAAGTTTGTCTGTCTAAACACACGCATACACACACACAGAGTCAAAAACAGCTTTCTGAAAGGACTTTTAACCTCATTGTAATAATGCACATAAGCTATGCCAGAAATAAAATAAATGAAAACAAGACACTTGCATTTTACCATAGTGACTCAGAAGTCAGTGACAGGCAGAAATATGAATCTAGCTTCATCAGGCTTGTCTCTTGGTAAAACTAAAGGGCCCTGCCTTTGCTGTGCTTTAACTTGAGGATAAACCATACATATTGGCAACCCTGAGGAAAAATCTATGCCTTTCTTTCTCAGTGAAGATGAAGGATAAACAAGTTGAGAATTATGCCCATTCATACTATTGCTGCCTGCAGTCTCAGGCTGAAGAAAAGCCCAGAGTAATTCCAGTGATGCTAGCAGAGCTGTTGGAGCAACACTGGATGCCTGCGCTCTGTGCCCCACCAGAGGAAAACACCACCGCACCAGGACAATAATGGAGCTAGCCTACATGATGAAACCGATGCAAGGCCATGGAAGAGTTAGGCTCCAGGAGCCTAAATTCAGGAGGTGATACCGTATGCTTCACCTGAAGGGTGCCCTTGAAGTTCAGGCTTTACTCAGTCCCCTCAGTTTTTCTCTTGTATATATGCTACTGAATGAGTGTTCAGCAGCCCTTGGTGCTGGAGGAATGCGTAATTGTGTTGCTGCTGTTGGGGCCCCCACACATGCACAGGCAGAAGTGAAAAGGAAGCTGATGAATATTGCATGATCAGAGAGGAAGAGCTGGGGCAGGGGCTGCTCTCCTCACAGTGGAGAGGCAAACAAACACACACCCGGGAGATTCTTTCAAAATCAACAAATACCTCTGTGGTCCCTTTCCCCCTCTCTCTAGCCTGCTTCCTAGCAGCACGTACGAATGCTCTGCGGTGCTGACCATGGTTTATCAGACACTGCAGTGCTCAGGTTTTATTTTGGGGGTGTAAGACTATGCTTCCTGCTTTTCCTCTCAGCCTCCCTGCTCTTGTTCCTGGGCTTAGATCTCTGCCAGGAGAGGTAAGATGCGTTTCCACCTTGTTCCCTTTGCCTCAGAGGTTCCCTATTCCAATTCAAGGCTTGTATCACAAGGAAACATTGTCAGACAAGCTCCAGCACAGTGGCCTGGCTCTGTCGCTGTTGCAGACGTACAGCCACTGCTAATACACAGACCAGTATGTCAGGCATGTAGGGCCTTGCACCTCGCACACTTGGAGTGGCAGGGGCTTTGCCTTGTTCTGCATCTATGCTAATGACAAGTGCAGGGGCCCGACTCTCTGCTTTACCAAGGCTCCAGGAGCTGCTCAGGCAGCTTAAAGAGAATTTAGGATGAAAAGTAGCTGTCCACCTTAGGTTACTCCCTACCCAAAGGCCAGTATGAGGCAGTGGGACAGGAGGGCATTGCAGTAAAGCTGTGTTCTTCTCAGGCACACACCTGAAAACCACTTTATTCCATTCCTTGC
The DNA here is from genome assembly GCF_003343035.1 of Apteryx rowi. Lineage (NCBI taxonomy): Eukaryota > Metazoa > Chordata > Aves > Apterygiformes > Apterygidae > Apteryx > Apteryx rowi. The sequence continues at coordinate 19,952 of NW_020447575.1, forward strand.
CTCTCCCTCCCCTTGCCAGGCACAGGAATGGCACAATTAAAAAACCATGTTCTTAGCACCCTAGTGCCAGCCTATCCAAGCAGGCCTGACACTGTCCAGTGCTCTGTTCATTACTGGGAATAGAAAAAAGGTTGTGGATCTGGCATCTAGTTTAGACTCTAGTAAGTGCACTTGGGTACATCATCTTCTTTTTTGGTACCTGATTTCTCAGGTGAAAAATAAAGAATTTACCATCATTCCTTATATTCCCACATTTTATGTGATTGAATATCATATCCCCTCTGTAAGCACCAAGCACAGTTTAAAGCAACTCTGAGGCTGCTGCATGCTGCAGCAGGGTGTTTGGTTATGCAGAATGGTAACTATAGATAACAAATGTTGTACCATTCTCTTTGCATACAGCTGTCAAACTGGAAAAAACAGTGTTTGCTTTATTTACTCTTGTAAAAAACCTAACTTATAAAGCTCATGGAGGGGAAGTTTGCCTGAATTCAAACTAAATGCCTTCTTGTTTCATTTTTGCCTACTATACTTCACTAGTCTGCCTTAGATCAGACTGTTAATACTTTTGCTTTTCACACAGAGCCACTTGCTGCAGTTCTTACCAAAAACTCTTCACGTCTTTTTGATTTATGTACCATTGGTATATTTTTTCTACTTTGAAATATATTTTCAACATGGCCCTGAAACACAAATGTTATTTTTGTGTCCCAAATTGCTACACACCCCAGTGTGTTTGGTACCTGCACATTCATAAGTGCAGATCTTCAGAACAGGAAAATTGCGCATGGAATGGTGATTTTTCAGAAGTATTCTAGATCAGTTCAATTTTACTTTCACTGCCATTGATGATATTCCATTGATGCATTCCACTTGTTGACTTTGGAGGGAGCAAAACTGACTGGATGTTAACCCATGTTGAAAATCACAGTTACTATGCAAAAAAAATCTATGTTAGGTCACTGAGGTGAGATTCTAATCACATAAGGCAGGCAGTTCAGAGACAAAATGGACTACTGAAATAAACAAAAAATAACCCAGATAATTAAAACAAGAAAGCATTTTTAAAAAGCTAATTTACTTTCCATCATTTCCTATCTGTCATTTGTTTATTTGCTGTATTCCCTCCTTTGGACAATATAACTATACTAGTGATTTTCATTTGACTTTTCCATGCCCTTTCAATCTAAAGCATTTCTAGCTTACATTAAAACAGCAAAATAAATAGAAAAATGAACAGAAGCAAGATCTTAGTTAAAGAGATCAAAACATCTGCCACCACTGTGACATCTGCATAGCTCTGCCAGCATGACTGCTGTTCTTGTAGGCAGAGAGGGATCTTGAAAACTTAGAACATAGCACAGGTAAGACAATTTTTTAAGTTAGTCCTATAAGCAAGCATCATTTTATATTTTCCATTCTTGGATCTGATTGAGCTGCTTTTGGAGTATGGCAATGTAAATGGATCACTGTGTGGCAAGTTAAGTCATGGATTTGCTGTGCATTGACTGTCCCATGACAGCCTTTACCTCACTGTAAATGTGATCCTGAAACTGAGATAAGTGTGCACTTGGACTGTTACCATAGATTAGCTAGTAGAGTAAAAATCCATTCCAAGTAACTAGACCAGCTATCGCTTGGGTAGGAAGCGGGTGAGAAGAGAAGCAGCTTGTTTAGGGATGAAGATGGTACTGAGATCTCTTCTTTCATTTCCAATTTCCCTTCCTCATGCTTCTGTGCTATCTCAGGTTTCAGCTGGTTTAGTTTAATCTTTTGCATGTTTTCTTTCTTCTGTTCAGATGAGCTTTTACAGTTTTAACCTACTGCTTTGCTGTTGTGTTTTGTAGGGTGTGAGTCTCGAACAAAGTCAAAGCATCCAAAGTCCCACTGTGGTAATTAATTAAATCCTTTTCTGTGCACTGCTTTGACCCTGGAGCTACAGAGGCTTGGAGGGGCTGCAGAAGTTTATCTATGTGGCTGTGGTAGCAGGGTTACATCCCAAATTCTTACAGCAAATGCCCCTGATTTTCCTTACGCTTTATGCTTTATGCATATGTGTATGTATTCATATGTGCACTGCAATAGATTCTTTCTGAGAGATGATCACAAATTATACTATTTAGATAGAAATGTAAAAATGCTGCATATACATGCATCTAAGGTTATAGAAAACATTTGCATTATTTGTCAAATAGTATGTTTTATTGCTCAGCACTGCGTGAGCAGGCAATAAAAACTCTGCCTTTTGTGTGATTCAGGCCTTTCCTTTCCCTCTGCATACATTCATCTAGTTTTTTTTGGAGGGGGCCATAGCATTTATTATTATTCTTACCCAGTAACGGTGCTGGGGGGATTTTTTCACATGCTGCCTCCTCTATTTCCATTCAAATCTGTTTATTTTTCTTTAGCAAATAGGGCTGGATTTAGTAAACTAATTTCAGAACAAATAAAAGTGAATAAATGTAGAGCAGGTACTGACAGAATTTGAATGCGGAGAGCGGCCACAAGGTGCAAATTGATTTTCTCACTGCCCATCCCATGGAAGATGTAGCAGCCTTACCTGAAGCAGGCAGGACATGAGCCTTAGTTCTGTCCAATTGCTGCTCAATTAAGAGTATAAAAGTGTTCTCCTGGAAGGAGGGTGTTTTACAAGCTGCTGGACAAAGAGAAGAGGATGGAGCAGCTAGCAAAGCCAAAAGGGACTCCTCTGGGAAGTATATTTTGGATGCTCTGGTGCTTCTTTTCTTTGATAATGGGGGCTCCTAATAGCTTTAGAGATGTGGTTATGCTGGGGGACCACAGCCTCCTTTGCTGTGCTGGAAAAGCGTGTCTCTCACCCTTCCTGCAAACAGCATTGAGATGATTTCCCTTCTGAGTGCTGTGGGTAAGTGAATTACATGGAATGAGATTTCCTCTTGTCTCTAGATAAAGCTGGGTGACCAAGTGTAAAATTGAGAGAACTTTGCTTTCCCAGTCTATCATTGCCCTCCCTTAGTGCTCTCAGTTGTGTACCTGTGGGGCCTGATTCACTGTAGTTTAAAATGGTGTGAAGACAGCGTAAAAGAAAGACCATCAGCTCCTTAGTGTGAACTGTCTATCCCACTGAGATGGCTGTTGCTTGTTAAAACTGTGGCCCAAAGGGCCGCAGGATTTTTTACTCTTCTTATTCTTTCTATTTCATCAGTGCAATAGGCCTCATAATGCTTTCTCTAAGGGAAGAATTGAACCCATAATGAACATGAACAAAGCTGTGAAGTGTCTGGATCCTTCTGCAAGGTCTGGGTGCTCTCAGTACCTACTTCACAGCTGTGTTCTGACTCTTACATTGGTAAACAGCCCCTCTCTTGTTAAAGCAGTTAAGCTCCTGATTGCTGTAAGCTTCTCTAAGACTTGATCCTAGCTGTTCTTAAAGTCTGATCTTTCTCCTGCATGGAGAAGGGCAACTGGTGGGATGTGCATCACATTAGCAGCTAGGAATAAAAGCTAGTCATTTCTCACTGTATTACCCAAGATGTCATTGATCTTCTATTGAAATGGGTGAGCTAAAGTCTATAAGGAAAGTGGCTGTCATTGTTGTATGGCCGGAAGGAGGAGTAAACCTGTAGGAGCATATAGGCTTTGGAGCACCAGCATCAGCTTTGAAGCATATAGGCTTTTGTGCATCAGCTTGGTGAACTAAATCTCTGTTTCCATTGTAAGTAAGTGGTGGTTTATAACAAGTTTCTATGTTATAGAAGCTCTAGTGGTAAAACCAACCTAACCAAGGGAGTCAGAAAAATGATCTCTTTCTAATCCAAGACTGTAATATGATCTGGCTCTTTGTATTTTGCCTGACAAAAAAAAAAAACAAAAAACAAACAAAAAGAAATCCAAAGCCTCCTGAAACATATCTTACGCTCTTACCCCAGAGATCAAGTTTAGAGCATAGAATGTGAGTAGCTAAAACTGGCATGATGGGGGCAGAGGCTTCTGACTTTTCTGGGTGAAAGAGAGAAAGTGTTGGGACAAGCGCAGACTTCCAAAACCACCCTTGCTGCCTGACTAAGCAGAATACGGATGTGTAGGCTTTGGGATTCTCCTGCAGGTATCTCCTCTGAGCTCATGGTGGAAATGATGAAACTGAAAGCTTGGGTTCATGCTGAAGAACTTGCTCTCTGAATAGAGCTACCTGATTGGAAAACCTGAATGAGAAACAGTGATTGCTTTCTAAAAAGATAATTAGATCTATGAAGTGGCTTTATAAGTGCTCCCCTTGGAATGATGAGAGGGAGATGGAGAACTTGGATGCTGGTTATAATCATCATCTGGGGATCTGAGACATTTTGACTGTCATTTCTCTCCTGAGATGCTCCTATGCAGTCCCACCCTCTGTGTAACTCTACTGGTTGTGTTTTGATCTCTCAGCAGCAGGAGGACTCTGTGATAGTTGTTGTTCCCCTCACTGCATGTTATGTGATCAAGAAGGTAGGCCATCCTCAAGGAATATCTAAGAGATTTCCTGCCGCTGCCTGGTGTATGATGGCACACTACTATTTGTCTAGGTATTAGACTGTGGGTGTTAGGGCCCTACGTGAGTCCACTAATAAGCCATGATGGCCCTGAGCAGCCTCAGCTGGGGCCTCCACCCACACCCAAGGGTCCACAGGCCCAGAAGCTATATTTAAGCTCAGCCCTAAGGCTGTAGCCTCTACCTGAGCTATTTTAGAGGAGTGTTGGTCTGCAGCTCAGCTATAGCTAAGCCTCTGTCTGGCTATGGATGCTGTTGATCCAGACCCCAACTTAGGGACTGATTTCCTGGCTTGACCTTGGCCCTGCCTTGTTGCTCTGGATGCGCCTGGCGATCACTGGACATGGTCTTAACTCTGACCTCTGGACTGACTTTCTGGCTTGACCTCAGGCCTGCCTCATTCCCTATGATACTGCCTTATGATCTGGACTCCTAGCTGTACGTGACCGCCATCTCAGGTTCTGCCATGCTTGTCTTGCTCCATTACTATGGACTGGGCCCTGGCTGGTGAGGTCCCTGCTCTGTGGGCTGTATTATTACCCTTTGGCTTTGGCCCTTGAGGGAGCAGCTGGCCCTTGTTGCTTCCTGACATTAGGACAGAAAGCAGAGGTGGCAGCTTCTGAAACTGAGACAAAGCTCAAAGATGTTGTTAAGGTGTTTCCATCTTCTCCCCTTTCTAATCTGGATAAAAATGTAACTTTTTCTTTCTTATGCCTACTAGGCTTGTTAGTCTAAGCATCTCAAATGTTATGAAGCCATTCATAATGGCTGGATGACAGTCTTTGGCAATACTGGCTTAAACTGTTCATGACTCTTTGCTATCCTCTGAGTGTTGGGTTGAGGGGAATAAGTGACAGAGCTGTGGTGGCACAGGAACTGTCCAGACTAGTCTTGCCGATTCCCATTGTCTCTTCCTGGAGAGTGCTTGAATCAAGGCAAGACACAAGTCAAGCCCCTTATGGTAAACAGGAAACAAAGGTGTCAAGAGTCTCCTTTGTGGGTCTGTCTCTTAACCTTTTGGTTGACTGTAAGTGTTGCTTGGTCACAGCTTAACTCCAGACTCATTTACATTGAAGACCAAAGCCTATGAGCCATGGAATGATAGCTTTGGCTGTGTCCCTTTTGCCTTGGCAAGGTGATGATGAATGTTATCATATAATGTTGACTGGACAGTGGGACTCCTGAGAATCTTTTTTTTTTTTAAAAAAAGGTTTTAAAGGTGGTCTCAGCTGCAGCTATTTAACTCACTGTTTCTCTGAAGATAAGGCATCAATAGCCCAGGGAGAGAGGCTGGAGACCAGCTGTGGTCTTGAGGAGCCAAAATAGATATATATATACCCCTGTCCTGGAGGGATGGAATTGATGGCAGCAATAAAAGGTATTTGGCAGCTCCCTGGCCAGCACAAACACTTGCAGTGAGTCATTCTAGCTCTTCCTGTGCTCCCTGACCTAGAGGAGCAAAACTGCTGCTTCATCCTCTGAAAAGTGGTGATCAGCAATGATGGGAGCATGAAATAGCTACTTTCAATGGGATTTTTCGTGTGTGAAGACAAGCTACTACCTCAGAGTAAAACTGCCGGTTCCTAAAGTGAAGTGATGGTTCATGGAAGGGGAAAGCTCTTCATGGGGAAAGGTACCTTCTTTGGGTTTAAATGGAGGTGGGTGGGAAACACATAGGTGATATGACTTCAAAGAAGGTAGAGGGACAGCAGAGGCCTCTGAGAACTTGAAGGTAATGTTGTCATTATGGGATCCTTATGGTAGACTGGAGAAGAGAGCTCCACCTTGCGTACTGGTTTAATTGTAGTGCCTGCTGCAGTATATAAGAACTGCCACCTCTGATGTAGGGGAAAACCAGCCTCAAGCAACTAGGGCTACTAGGCAAGCAAGTGTATTCACTCTTGTGGTCAAAGTTACCATAAATTAATTTGACTCTCTTAAAAATGCTGGCAGCTGGACCCCTTTCCTTACCTTCTTCTAAAACTATTGTCTAGAACACACAAATACTAGTTCCTTTTTTAACTTTAGCTCCTGGGCACTGAACTGTTTAAGCAAAAGCATTCTTATTACTGTACACTTAAGTAAAGATGCAGCCATTTCTTACGCCAAATAAAGGCTGTAGTGAATGTCAAACTTCCAAAGTGGTAAATAGGAGTACCTGGAAACTAGAGTAAAACAATTTTCAAGGATGTATTCCTTCCATTGAGGATAAAATATGATGTGATTCTACATCTTTTTACATGATTAGTGAATAAATTAATTGGTGTCATTCTGCTTTTGGTGCAGTTAACACCTACTCTAACACAAGACTCTCTAGATTCAATCTGTCTTGAACCTCTTGTTTGCAAGATGGTTAGAAATGAAAACATATCACATGCATCCCAGTCTGATCTGTTGTTATTTTGTATGCATCAGTTTTTCCATGCCTATATTTAATGAACCATAAAGTAGGTAGCTAATTTAGAAGGGGGCAGGAGGAGGACAAGAGACCAGCAGTATTCACTTAGAAATAAGGTGAGTGTCAGGTAGGACACACAGTTTTCTGACTTGACTTTTATCTCTTCTCTGGAATATTTTATGATAATTCTTTGGACTGAAGGAAAAGAGGGTTCTAGGGAAGCATCTTTCCATGAAAAGGAACTGAAATGCTCGCTAAGCCTACCAGATATATTTCTGAACTGCCATGTTCCACTGGAACATCTGTAGAGGAGAAATGCTGCAAACGTTGTGAAGGACTTTTGTGGAGACCTCCTTTTTCCTCTTGAAACAAAGAATAAGGGTGCCTCTCAGAGTGAGGATGAGAAGACCAAGGATGGCCTACAGTTCTTTGCAAACCCCAAGCATGCTTCAGAGTGGAAGTCATGCTGATGTAATTTTTCTTGTTTCCTCTCTCCAGCTCTAGGTGCTGCAAGGAACAGCCTATGTAATGCTGTTCTGCCCCTGGACAGCTGCTTAGTACCGTCTCACTTGTGTCTCAGGCAGAATGTGAAGGGAAAGGCTTCTGCCACAACTCAAGGGACTTGGTTGCTCTGTGTCACTATGGTAACACAGGTGGTTTGGAATGACAATGATAAGGACTTTTAGTAATCAAGAAGAATTGAATGAGCTTCATAATTAGCGATTCATATGGCCCTGTTGAGCATGATACTAAGGTCTAACAGTGAGAGGTCTTCAATCTTTCAAATAGTTCTTCTGATATCTCTCAATATACAGCTAGTGCCACTTCAAGTGGAACATCTGGAGGGAAAGTCAGCGTCCAATTTAGTAGTTTGTGCTATAAAACCCAAATGTCATTATCTCAATGTCATTGTAATTCTGTGTCCTTCAGGAGGAGATAGGCTTATAGGTAACTCTAGAACATCCCTAGAGGGTCCATGAATTAAACTTGTTTGTACCACTTCTGTTGTACCTTGTCAGTAGTTAAAATACAAGTAACCGATGTCTGTGTGACCCTTGTGGCTGCAGCTAGACAATATTCCTAACTAACTTTAAAAACACTTCAAGGCTAATCCCTAAAAGGCATATTTTCTATGAAAACCAAATACAGCAGTCTTGCATTCTTTCCCCTCCTGCCCCAAGCAGACTTGCAAGTAGGATTTGAAATGCAGAGACCTCCTTTCCTGTGAACTTCTTCATATTGAACCAGGAAGTCCCAGGTTCAGTATCCTCCTGGGAGGGAGGCAGTATTAAATATAGTATGTAGTATTTGGAACTGTGCAAGAAAACACTATCCTATCCCCACAACTTTAGTGGAATACTTTCAAGTCTGTCTAAAATGGGAAAGTAATAGGTACTGCTGATTTTCAAAAAAAAAAAATTCTGTGATTAGGTCATCTGCTGTCTGTGACCCTTTCCAGAAAGGACAGTTAAGTAGCTGAGCTGAGTTCTGCTGATGTTAACCCTGTAATGAAACAGTCCAGGCAGAAAAGTTCTGGGCTTACCTTTTCCACCAGGCAGTGCTGCCATTCTGAGTGTCTTAGTGTTAATAACTTAACTCTGGACCTGATAGAACAGCCATTTAGAGTTAAGGCACTCAGCTAGAATGTACAAAGTACACTCCCTGGGACGTTGGCTATTCTGGTGTGATCTTGTTTCCCTTCTGCCTTCTGAGCCACAGAAGTATTCTCTTGTCAACTATTGCATACACAATTTGAGTTTTTGGCAAAAGCTTTCTGTCATTTTTCTGACAATTTTCCAGCCCTTACTCTAGGATGTCATTAAGTGAGACAATATCATCAGAACCAGCTGTTGTAGGCCTGAAATTACCTCACCCTTTGCTACTGGGCATTGGCAGCGCCTGCAGACTTCAGGAACGATGAGCAAGAGATTTCTTTAACGTGCCAGACTTGGCAGACTTGATAGGTTATTGGCTAAAGATGCTAGTTAAACTCCCAGCCCTAGGTTGCCTAACTTCTCTAATAGAACGCAGTTTCTGTCCTGAAGAGCTGGAGGCAGTTAACATTCCCTCTCTTGAAGCCTATTATAGGAATGCGGCCTGGCTTCTTATTAGCCAGTAATAGGAAACACGGAAGTTCCCTGAGGGAAAGGATGGATGTATAAAGCAGATTCTTGAGAAAGGGGGAAGCCAAAGGTGATTCTGTTCTTCCTTCTCCTGAATAAAGGGAACTATGAGGAGAGGAAGTTTGGCAGCTCTCAAATGATGACTTACACGGGCTGACTGCTCTTTCTGTGACAGACCAGTGTACACCTGATGGTCACTTCTCTTTTGCAGTCTCTAGTGGCGTGCCACCACTAAACCCAGACTCTGTGCATCTAACCAGGAGGCTTACACCTGTCAGATATTTCTTAAAAAAAATAAAAATAAATCAGATGAGTGAAAGTGCAGCAGAATCACTTTTTTTTTTTTTTTTTTTTTTTTGCAACTGCACTTCTAAACTTAAATGAGAATGAAAATTTTCTTCAGTCTGGGGCTTGAGCTTTTCTAGTGAGATGATCATGAAAGTACATCCTGTCCTCTTCTGCCTTGTACTCTGCCCATCTCACTAGACGTGCAGGGATAGATGCTCATGAGGTGGCTTGAATTTCCATCTGGAGTCATGCCATGTTGACACTTCTATAATGCTTATTTCTGCTTTCTCCTGTGCAGGAAGCTGCAGACCACAGGATATGAGAATCAGCTGGTGGCAGACAGCACTGTGAGAAACCAAAGCACTGGGACTGCTGCACAGAATAGCATTTTCAGGTAACAAGTTATTGGAAGACTTGTACGGAAGAGGTGTTACGGATGGATGATCCTGCCCTTCTGGGGATAGAGAGTACAGGTGACTTGATAAAAGCTTTTCTCTGCAAGTTTCTTCTGAAGATTATAGATCTCTAAACCACCCTTATAAAGACTATTGGTTAATGTTCCCCTCCACTGCCTTCTGAAGGGGGCAGAATGGGTGCAGAGGCAGCAGCGTTGCACAGAAGGGAGAGGAACTCCTCTGTGGAAACTATTCTTAATTCACTTAAGAGCAAGGACTTGTGGAAACCCTCTCTGAAGTTAGTTTGCCATGCAAGCAGCTTTCTGGATGAAAGATCTACTTGGAACTTTCATTTGTCTACTGCTTTTAGTCTGCATCTTGCATTATTATAGCCAAAACTATATGGCTTAAAGCACAAGAAAAGGGCGGATATCCAGAAGTAGGAAGAACTAGCTTTGTTATTACAGTGTATTGCTGGCTACAGAATTGGCTAGACCCAAATTTTGCTGAATAGGGCACTTGGAACTGGTCTGTGAAACTGGGAAGAAAACCTTGAGTTGAAGGCAGCTGTTGCCATCTTATTCTCATGACAGAATTGAGCTAATAAAATAGTATTGTCCTGGTCCCATTGCTTGCACCTGAGAGAGGAGGCTGTTGAACTAGCTTGATAGTTGCTGCTCCTTTCTAAATCTATAGCTGGTTAGCTGGAAGGCATTCTCAGGGAATAGTCTGAGGAAACATGGAAGAAAGTCTTGCAGTTTGTTCTGGACTTGCTAGCAAAGATGAGACTAACTTCCTCATACTTCTGTACTAGGAATACTTCTGTACTATAGAGTAGCTACTCCATAGGGAACTTTCTTCCACCAACTGTACAAGCCTTTACCTTGCCTTCTTCTGCAGTCGCCCTGTATGATACCCTCACCCTGGAACTGATTGGTTAGGTACAGGAAATCGGAATTCCTACTACTTACAGTAGCCAATCTCTATGGAAAAAGGTGAGAAGTTGACACTATCCTTAGATGTTCTTTCTAGATGACTATTTATAAGTAGGTACAGAGCAGGGAAGAAATGGATGATATTTTGTGTGTGGAGATCACTGATAAGTAGAAGTAGTAGTAGTTTTTTCCCCTCAAACTATTGAGGCACGTTTAGAGCAACATCTCTTCACAACTAGTTCTACAGCTTGTAATTTAATGTGGGTAGTTCTGGTCTCCCTTGCCTAGTTAAGAGGTGGCTTCCCAGAGAAGAATCTGGTGAAACAAATGAAGTGTGATTTAGAAAGCATTGCTGACAATGCGATGAACATCATACTTCAAAGATAAATGCAGAGGGCAGGTGAAGTGATCCACTTGTCTTACCATTGCTAATTATAACTGTGCTAAAGCAGCATCCATTTGTGCACATTGCACCTGAAGATGTGGACCAGGTGGGAGAGAATAAAGGGGAAAGCAAAGATGAGGGGAGGCCTAGAAAACAGGAATGATGAAAGAATATACAGGGCTTAAGAGACAGAGTAATAGAGAAGAGAGAGATCAGCTTTGAGCTGGTGTCAAAAGGGAAAGGAATAATGAATAGGACAAGCAATATAAGGCTAAAATAGCAAAAAGAAATTAACTTGGACAGTAAGGGTGGAGTGGGAGAGAGACCTCTAATGAAAGCTCTCGTTTCATCAAGAAATAGCTGGAGGTCTTTTGGGCCACAGAAAAGAAGACAGGAATGCCAAGAGCTTCTCTAAGCCATCCTGATGTGCCCTGTACCAGAGACACTATGGTCACTGATTTGGTTCTCTCGGTACCCCATATAACAGAATAACTTTGATCACTTCCAGACAATACTAGTAGATACTGTGCCAACAGTGACTATCCTGCAGTGGAACTCCTGCAGGAACCAGTCTACCTGAGGGTATGGAACCTGCCAAGAATAGACTCAAAGTTGGTCCAGTTCTACACCAATGCTGGGCCACACCAGGCACTAACCTTTTGCAGCAGTCACAGTGGCCAGTTCTTGTGGATGAGTAAGTGACTGCCTACCCAGAAACTAGACAGACTTGCAAAAGGCTGCTGCTGGGATCCCTTCTCACTGTAGGCTGTTTCTCAAATGCCCTTATCCAGGTCACAGCTATCAAATTCAGAGGAGTCTGATGGGAATTGCTTCAAGGCTGCAGTTTCCATCTCACTACTAGTGCTTAATTGTTAACATTCTGGTTTTAGTGGATTCTGCCTCCCAACAGGTGCTTAATGGATTGGTAAACTTCATCTAGTCTGAGGCTCCTCTCTCATAACCTGTATAAGGGCTACTGCTCTGGCTATGAAGAAATCCCATATAGAAACTGAGGGTATTTGGTAGAACCCCTATGATCTCTATGTGTGGAAACACTGCCTTCCCCCCATCCCGGGGGAAGTGGCACAGCTCTGGAAGCAAAAGTTCTGCACTCTTATTTCACCTTTGTGATATCACAGAAGTGTATGAAGGTTCTATGCAGAAATTCTGCGGAGCTCCGTGGGTTAAAAACAATCCAGGGTAGTTCCTGATTTTAAAATTGGTTCTTTTTTTAAGACTATCCTTGAACTTGTATTGATCCAGACCTTACTGTTTTCACATCAGTATTTCAAATGGCTAAAACAATTCCAGCTTCTCCCCACCACACGCACACAGATTTAGTTCCTCTTATCTGCAGAAGGTTAGGGCTTATCTGAGATGTTGGCAAACGATGAAATAATGAGCTATTTAAGTGTTAACATGGGGCTAATAGCCCATGTGGATTCACTTCAGTTCCTTCTGCTTCTTTCCTCCTAGGTTTACTTTCACTGTAGTGCATCAGCCTGTGTCCCAGATGCTGTGAAATCCTCCACAACTCACTGACCTCCTGAGAGGTAAAAGCTCCTTGCTCAGGAGGCAGTAAGAAAATGGAAAGCACCAACACTGTTCTCTCTAGTGAAGGTGTGGCTTCAAAAGGCCTTGTGCCTTGAAGGTTAGGGTACTAGCTCAGACTATGGATGTGGATAAGCCTGTGCAGGACCTCCTTAAGCCATAGACTGTCAAAAGCTGAAGAGGTAGCTGTGTGCTTATCCCATCCTTTTAGGATGGATTGTCTAAATTTTCTGGAGCTTCCACTGCTGAAGACCAGATGTGGGTTTATACTGATCTTTAGGCAGCTGTTATGTCTTTTGAGAATTAAATGGCATTAAGACTTGCATAGATTAACCTCCCCAGTTTTCTTAGAGCTACTTTTGTGGTAACTTGTGGGGAGAAAGCCTACTTCACGCTCTTGCAAAGGACGCTGTCTGAATACAGAAGCTTAAGTGCCTTGTTTTGGAGGGACATGGGAATTAAAGCTAAACCAGCCAAGCTCATTCAGTGCTAAAATGATACCACACCAGAATATGGGCCCTGTCCTGCAAGGACTAAAATGGAAATAGTTTAAGCAGAAGTACTGAGGAGGAAAGAGAGGTTTGTCATTCTAAGATGATAAACAAAGCCTGGAAGTGGTGCTATGAAACAGCTTGGAAGGATTGTGTGGGGCATAGGATAGCTGAGAAAGAGGAAATGTAAGCAAATCCCTTATTCAGGAAAGAGAAGGGTACGTGTTTGTAGAGAAGGCAAAATGACTTGTATTGGACACTGACTCCCTGCCATCTCTTAATAGCTAGAAAAAAAATCGGCAAGTTGGGCCCCAGATAATAATGTAAGGAGCTTAGATATGACACAGGTACCTGTGGATTTCCATAGCACTGAAGCAGACCAGAGGCTTGTTCAGAAAGGTAACAAATGGCTCCAGCTGCTTGATCCCCAAATGCTGTCTTGATGGAGCATTCATGCAGCTGAACTGTTAAGCAGTAAAAACTTCTGTCAGTGCTTAAAGCACTGACGTAGAATAGCAAGTGGAAAAATAAAGAGGCTTTGGGTAGCTTGCATTAGACTAAATATGTAGGGAGGGCCCCATTCTGTACAGTAAGGGCTGACTCTTCTCTAAACCATGAGCAAGGAGCAGGTGGTAACCAGACAGTAGCAGATTGCCTTTGGTGACCTGGAGCCTCCACTTTGACCACAACTGATCATATTCTTTTCTCCTTTAGATTAGCTGTGAATAGTTTTGTATATGAGGAGCTTTAGTGTCCAGGTGGGTAGGGAAATATCTGGAATCAGCTTTCCAATTGAAAAATTCTAGTGTTGGTATCCTGATTTATTTTTTTTATCTATCCTCCTCCCCATCCCCCATTCTACTGTATAGACACATCATTCAGATATTTACACAGGAATGCTGGCTTTTCCAACATCATGCCCAAGTAACCTTTTCATGGGACTGCAAAGACCTCTTTTTTTCGTTTTGAAATTTGAGTTCTAGATCTTCAGGAAGGCTCACTTCATGTACCAGACATCTGACACTAACACCTCTACCTCCTTTCAGTTAGTTGGAGATTTAAACTAGCTGAACTTTAGTAAATGTATTAGCAATTGGAAACGGTATAAGCTGACTTACGGATGACTGTAGACTCTTGCTTATGTAGGAGGTAAGAGGATGATTAATTTGTCAGTTTAATGATCACAGTGTTGCTCCTTTCCTATCTCCTCATTGGCATCATCTTGCAGGGACCCACTAGACAAGTCATTCCTTAACCTGGAAATGGGAGCGGGTACTTGTGATTGTACCAACATTGTTGCTGTAGTTTGTCGTCCTGAAGAAGAGTCTGCAAAGGCTTATATGTAAACAGGTGAGCTTTACCTGTTTTTGTGGATTGGTGGTCCTAACTGACTAGAAGGAGAAAGAATAGCTGGGCCATTTTGTGTTCTGCCCCTGCTTCACATCAGGACCCAAGTGCCTCTTAGAGAAACTCTGCACTGTCCTATCACTCAGCAGCAGATCACTTACTGACAAACCTCTCCAACTTCTTGTGTTCCTACTGAAGCTGTGCAGTTTGAAAAGGGTTATAACCAGGATTAACTTTGCAAGTTCCTTATTACAAGTCAGCATGGGCTATTATCACAAAAACTTTTATTCTGTAGAATCAAGTAAATTAAGTAACCAAAGTCCTTCCCTGGTAGAGTGTCTGCTTTAATACTGATTTCAGGATGGATTTTTACAAAGGGTTGACCTGAAGAGATGGCAAACAATGTTCAAAATATCAGTGCCATTCCGAGGAGCTGAGGCTCTTCTGCCTCCTGTTGCAATTCTTGCCTTCATTAGAAGGCCTGAGTTACTAGCTCCCGTAGTGGCTTATGTAGCTCTAGCAGAGGCAAATGTTGTTTTGCTTCTGGATTCTTTGAAGTGATGGCTTTAATTCCAGAACCGTTGTGTCTGTGAATTGCCAAAGCTCTGACAATCTTTGAATTTCTCCTATTACCTTGTAGTTGATGGTTTAAAAAACAAACAACAACAACAAAACTCACAAGTGTTTAGAAGATTAAAAATGAACACTTTTAGAGGACATGATGATTCCATAGACAAAGTATGTTCATCTGACCTGTAAGAATATCAAATGACAAATCTGGTGGGTTTTTTTTCTTCCTGCCCTTTCTGTACTCAGGGGTTTTGCCCCTATCTGAGTCTACAGCCTCTCCCTCTCTTCCTCCCTATTTTAGAAAGTCTTCTATATCCTTTAAAGTGGATTTTCATTCTACGGATACCCTCCTCCCCTCATCTGCTCTGACAGCCTGAGATCCTTCCTGATCATTCATAAGCAAGAAGGGGTCCAGTCTCTCCTGCCATCAACCTGTTCATTGGTCAGGACCAAAGAGCAAAGTCTCACCTGCTCTGATCATTACATATTTCTTCTAAAGCTTAGTTAAGTCCATAACAAATCAAATGCCTGTAGGGTATGCTACCCTTTTATTTCTGTCTGGGGAATTTCTAATGCCTCAGTGTGAAGCTTATTTGCATATTTTGAATATTGGCCCCTGCTTATAAGACAGGACATAATTTTATGAAGTGCTTGAGGGGAACTAAATCTTCTTTTCCTCTCCCACCTCCCTCTTTTTCTCCCCCTTCCAATCCTACTTCTTGGGAGAATATCTCAGAATGTACCCTTAAAATAACAAGCATCAAAAAATGGAAAGGCTACAGATGCTAATCTGGAGCTGGAAGAAGTCAAAGGCAGAACAGGAGGACAGTGTTACCTCTGTAGTTGATGAGATGGGAGGAGCTGAAAGATGTCTTCTGTGTTACTCCTTAATGCATAAGACAAGGTGCAGCCATGTCTAAACTGTCTGCTTTTTGGTTCCCTTTGTTAGGGTAAAGGTATGGAGTATATTATCAGACAATTACCAAAAACATGGTGGAGATCAAGGCGTGTCTCAGAGCTGCTGAAAGAGAGTTGGAGATTAAATGGATCTCATACTTCTTGTGAATGAAGTGAGTGGGAGGTGTGGGGAAGGACTTCTATGGAAAGTTTTGGAGTAGTCACTCTTGGAGAGATGCTGATGTTTGTTTCTGAGATTCATACTGCATCCTAGACACTATTGCTGTCTATTTTTTTGGAGGCAGATGAGTTGCATTGTTACATGAGTAGGTAGTATATGACACAGCAGGAGATGCCTGTGTGGGTGCATAGACAGCTCCTACAATCTCTTGTGACCTTTTGACTGTGTGGCTGCTTCAACCTGCAGGTTCCAAGTATTGTTTCTCTCACAAAGTTAATTTCAGGGTTAAAAGCAAAGTAATAATAACATTCATAAATTCTTCCTATAATAGCAACAAAATGTGTTGCCATTAGCATTCAAGTGTGATTCTTTCTTGTCACAGCTCAAGCCACATGTGACTAGTTGCTGTGACACTGTATGATTATCCTGAGGCCTAGTGATACTAATTCCACTGAAGTGCAACCCTTCTCTATTCCTTTCATGTTGGCTTTAGACTCTAACACTACTCTGGCTAGCTGGGACTGACTGCAAGGGCTTGGGATGATGGGTTTGGAATTAAAAGTGATTTTGATCAAGTGGAGATGCAGTCCAAAATGTATCAGATGGAATTCAAGATAAGTGTACAGATTTGCCCTTAGGAAGGGGAAATCAAGTGTATAAATACAAATTGGAGGATAACTCTCACAGCAGCAGTGCCAGGGAAGACCTGTTGGGTAAAAGATCTGCAAATGGCAAGAATCTCATTCCATCTTCAAAGGAAAAAAGGGGAAGGGGCAAAACGATGCTGAGGGAAGGGTTAAAATAGTGCTTGTATTTAGGGAAGGCGGGGAGTACATCTAAGGAGACTTTAGCTGGAGTATTCTGCTCAGTCTTGGGAATAGCTTTGGACAAATGGTCCCTAAAGAATAGGAGAATTATGAAGACAGCCCCTCTGAGGAAACAGTAAAAGTCAGAGAGATGGGAATATAAAAGGAGGGCTTATTTACTGGAGACTCAGGGAGGATGTTGACTAATTTATCCCCAGTGTGGATGAGAATATGAAGGAAGGGCAGACAATGCACTAGAATAGGTGCCACAGGAAGGCCATAGAATTATCTTCGCTTTTTATTTTTAAGAATTGATTAGACAAAGACCTTCAGATATATTCTACGTAGAGCTGTCTTTGCCTTCATAAGGAGGGATAGGAGGGGCTTTCCAGCCCTCTGTTTTCATGAACTGTCAATGATTAGTCAGATCATGAATATTTCATTTGACCTCAGAGATGATATTGTTCTAAATCAAAGTTGGTATTTGAGAAGAATGGGTAGTGGCTTTCAGGACTTCCAGTTTCAGTTTCTCATTCATTCCTTTCTACTTTCAACTTGCATTTACTGGGTAGGGACCATACAGTTGCCACAATGCCAAGACTGTTCTGGCTATGATATACTCTAGGGTGCTAGTATTGGAGGCATATCCAGAATTTACAATGCCAGCCCATCTCTTTGTCAGTCTACAGGATTAGTATAACACAAATATATTTGCTTGTCTCCCATTCAGGGTCAGGGTTCAAGAGTCATCTGTGTTCTGAACCCTGCTCTGCTTTATTATTCCTTTGTTGTCTTGGAAGAGCTATTAGAAAGTGGATACTTCAGGAGGCAGTTGACAAACTATAAGCTAGTAAAACAGTGTGGCCTGAGAGAGAGCTAGTAACCCAGGCTGGGATATGAAAGTAGAAAATCCCATAAACTAGAGCTGTAAATGCACTGTGGATGAAATGGCCTTCCTTGCATTGCTGCAGCAAGACTAGGGACTTTATCAAAGGTAGCTTACAGGATATGTCAATCTTGTGTACAGCTGCAGTTAAAGAAAAGACAGGCCTTAATAAATCTCATCACTGAAATATGCTTTCCTTCCCTCTCACCTCTGCTGTCAATGACTTGCTCTCTGTTGCCTTTCTAAAAGATGTTGTACGTGCAGAAGAATCTTCAGACTGTTTTTCTGCATTAGTTCTTTCCTTTAGTAACTCGCTCAGTTTTTCACTCTATGCCTTGACAAAGGTTATCTTCCTGGAGAAGTGGGGCAGTAGCCAAAAGGCCGCAGTGGTTGGATGAAAGTGCTGACTGTATGAACTGAAGTGTTTGGAGTGATGCTTCAGAAATGCCCTGATTAGAAGGAAAGGCATGGCACAAGTGATAGAAGTGACTAGTCTTGCTTTTCCCAGTGGTTATTTGTGAGCTCTCTTGGAGCATGACATATCATCCAAAGCACAGCTCTCATGGCAGATACAGGTGTTCATTGTCCCAATGAATATGGAGCTAATATTGGCAGCCTTTCCCCTGTGAAGGCGAAGAGAGGGAGAGGGTCTTGTTGAGATGAAAAGAATTCTGCAGGGCTCACAGGAGGCAGTCCTCTCTCCTTTATAAAATGATCTCTCTGAATATCCTGGAGAACTTCTATCTGCAGTATCAAATATTGACTGTGGCTGTTCTCAAGGTCATCTTGATCTACTGCTGTGGCAAGTGAAGTCATAGGGATCCCTGATCTGGCAGCCCCTCACACAGCAATCTTCTGGGGTGAAATAGGGCACAGGAAGCTTCCTGCCATCCTGAGCTGATGAAACAGAACAACTGAATTGGTTTGCTAGCTCATAATTCTAGCGTGAAGTACTCTTGTAGTACATAGTAAGTGGCTGATTTTTTCAAAATGCTTCCATAATCAGTTTTTGTACTGTGCTGCTAATTGTTACAGCCATGTACTGTGAAAATTACTCAAGATGCTCAATAAAACATCTGCTGACACTTCCAAACTTGTGTTCCTCCTGAGTGGCTGAAGACTATCTCCCTGCCACCTATGTGCCAGAAAATCTGGACTCTAACTGCCCAAAGATGGGGCAAGGGAAGATGATGGTGGGGTTACAACTGCTGGTAGCTTTATAAAACCTAGGTTGTCTCTGGCTAGCAGTCATAACTAATGCTGTGACCATGGGGAATTGTCACAAAAGGTACTTACTGTTTTTTCTTAAATGTATAGTAATAATGTACAGTTGCTGATATGACTGCCTGAGGAGATCTTGATGCTTTCTAATATAACATTAAGCCTTCTCCATGTATATTTTGCTGCATTCTAATGTGTGTCTCAAATGCTTCAATAGGCAGAGACTACAGTGTAAAAGGTATCGTATTCTGTTAGTGCTAGTAGCTCAGTAACAACCTGTGTGAGATGCTTAGTCAGGCTGTAGCTGTCATGCTGAACATCTTTTCTGTGGCAGGCATAACTTAATGCTATGTAGATGTAATAGGGTCTTCCTCCTCTTACATGAGGAAATATATTGTGGGAGCTATGCATGTTTATGTTAATATATTCCCCCCCCCCACGCTTGCCTAATGAGGTACCCAAAACACTCTGAGAGACTTTCTTCTTAATGTTCATAGACAATTCTCTCCCTTCTGGTACAATGGAGACACAGTGATAGATTTGAAATGCTACTGAGTAGCTGACAGAGCTCTGAGGTTTGGACTCATCTATTCCCTTATCTGCTTTAACCACTAGCCATGGTACTTCATCTTACGTTCAGTGTCTTTCTAAGAGTTTCATCCTCAAATTCATTGTGAAATTCCAGAATTATTTTTGCCAGTGGTAGACTAAAAAAAGACAGTAGATCATCTCTCAGATGTAATGGAAAGTGTAGTGCACTGAAAAAGGAGGAAATGTAGCATTTGACTAATCAGTGAGGGTTTCACATTGGTTCCTTTTAACTAGTTTTGTTGCCAGATTCCTGCTTGTGACCTGAGTTGTCTTGAAACTCTTAACATTTTCACTGCTTGTATAATTTGGGGTAGCTACAGCAAATTTCTTCATAGACAGATCTGTAAGAACTTGGAAGACAAGCAGCTTTCATTTGGAAAGCATGTCAATTGATCAGAAGCCAGAAGGAAAGATCTGTGTTCACTTCCAAATACTCAAATTCAAAAAATACCCTCTCCCCCAAACTCTGAGGGTTCAAGTGAGGCTTTTGATACTGGACTACTTTAAATGGAAGACTTCAAACTGGCTGCTAATCTTTTCTAAGTCAGATGTATCAAATCATGCAGTAACACTTGCCTTTTCAAGATGCGAGTGCAACAAGGTGAAAGCCTTATAACTACAACTGATTTAATGAAAACCCTTTAATCCCATTAGTAAGCGAGGTATTGTGAGAACCTGTTCTGTCAGCCCTGTGCTTCAGACATGCTCTGGCCTCAGGCTATATTTGGAATTGAAGTTTTGGCTTCCTGAATCCCAACCTAATCAGCAATTTAAATGTCATCATTAGAGTGGCAGTTTTGAACCTCTTTCTGTTTGTGGACACTTCAAATGTGTTCATTCCAGTGGTGACATAGATTCCTGTGCAGTGAATTGATCACCACTGGTAATAAACTCGCTTCTCCAAGTACCTTTCCCAGATCCTACAGAAATAGTTTATCTGATGTTTCCAAGGATCAAGCTGAAAAGTATCATGTTAGGATATAGGCAGAATAATCCATGGTTCTTCCTCTCTGCTTTCCCCACCGTGTGTTAAAGCTTTAACACAAGGATCCATTCACTTTGGTGTGGATCACTTTGCATGTGCTCTAGTGCTGGGCTTATCTCCCTTTTAGGCAGAAAAGCTGCCCCCTGTTTATTTACATGTCACAAATCCAACTGTATCTCCCAACCTTTAAACTTGTCTCTTTACAGAGAATGTGTTGATATAGCTAGCCACAGAGCCATGTGTGCACGTGCTGCTCTATATCCATACTGTCTGCCTTGTTCAGGAGCAAGATTTTATGCTTCAGTTCACTGCATGCCCATCCAGCTATTTGTGTGAGGGTGACATCCTTTAGTTTGGTATTCACAGACTTGCTCCAGCCAAACCTCTTTGGAGGAAGATAGTCTCAGTTTAGCTCTTTAGCTCTGGTGTTCTAAAACAGGAAACAACAATGTGTGAAAGTGCCTTTGGGCTCTGACATGTTACAAATATTAATCTTGGGAGAGAGATTTTTAGATGGTTCCTTTTATTTCCTCTCTACCTGAGGAAATGGTTCCCCAGTTTTGTGGGATGGACCCTTCCAATCTATCCCTGACACTGACTTGCCTTGTATGTCCTCACTGTGGATGTCCCTGATTGTTTTGAGGGAACCGGGGGATACTAAAAACATGCTTTCCTTGTGTTAGAATGAGAGGAGCTACAATAAAGGGTGCATTAAAAGTAACGTAACTAAAACAACTTAAAAAGGATGGAAGGGAACTGAAGGGGTTGCAGAGAACTAATACATATGCCAAGTTTGGTATGAATGAAGATGGAATTGTAAGATCAGGATATGGAAGGACCAGAAGGACCAGCAGAAGGAGAACTATAGGAATGTCATGGGTTGATGGCACCAGCACAGCTTCTTCCAGGTTCTCAGGACACCTAGGTCAAGGGGGTAAGGATTGGGGGGGAAGACTAAAACAAGGGACAGTCTATAAATTCAGGTTATTAAGAGATGGTGGCAGGAAAATAAAGAACAGGATTGGAGCTTTAAGACATCCTGCTAAGGAGACAAAAGACAGTGAGTAAATTACTAATAAGCCAAAGGAGTGGAAAATAAACAGAAGGTCATAATAGCTGTCAGCTCTTAAAGGATGTAAAAGGTATATGACAAACCAGCACGTGGTTGCTAACCTAAGAAAAACCCAGGAGGTGTGTTGAGGACTAGATAGTTGGCATCCTTGTCATCCTTGCCATTGCAGTCACTGCCAAACTTCCTCATGTGTCTTGGTGCCTGAATGCTGGACAGACCACTTGGACTCATGCATCTTGGTGCTTTGTGAATATGTGGGAATGATTGTGCAAGTGAAAATGGTTTCTGTTTAACACAAAGCCACTCTCCTCTCCTATGAGAGCTCAGATTGTCACTACAATGTTCCAACATCATTTGCTATTCCACCATGCTCCAAGGCTGGATCAGCCCTACACAGTGCAGGTGTATATCCTCAGTGCTTTCTTTAGGTAATCAGCTTCACTCTCCATCTATCCTTCCAAAAACAAAGCTTTTCCTAATGTTTAAATCAAATCTCTTTTACTGCAATTTTAATCTTGTAGACTCTTATTCACTCTAGCACAGATATACAGAATGTTTAATAATTTCACTTTTCAATGACTTTTTATGTGTCAACATGACTTGCACCTGTCTTTTCTTCTCTTTGACTGAGCAAACCCAGATCTTGATCTTTCTTCATAGTTATATTTTGTAGACCTCCAAAAATGCCTGCTGTTCTCCACTGGAAGAGTTGCCATTGATGTGTGTCTTCCTTGAAGCAGGGTATCCCTAGACTAGATGTGGTATTCCAAATGACAATTTGACAGCACTGGATAGGGTAGAAAAGCTAGTGTACGTTCACTAAAGAGGAGCCAGATCATTACAAAACACAGACACTAGTGAGATGACATTTAATTGAAAAATACAAGTCACTGTAATTAATGAAGGCTGAATACAGAACTAGCACTGTGCTTAAACTGTGATTTTTTCTCTTTTTTTAAAGCAATTCATGGGTTTTTGAGAGAAGTTGAGAAAAGCTTCAGTTCTGGGAGGGAACACATTTTGGGTGCTAAATCAAATGCTTTGCTTTGGCACTCTTAAAGTTCTAAGGGAAAGCTGAGCAGAACTCTAAAATGTTTCAAAGCATTTTTTTTTTTTTCTGCTTTTAATATGTTGAAGTGAGATGTTGTGATGAAATAGGAAAGTGCTTTTTAACCAGTATACCTGGGTAAAGTGGACATGAATTCTGGAAATGCCCTGCTCCAAATCACTTTCCTTCAAAAATGGGAATGTTTAAAAATAAAATAATATTCCATCCAAAATGTGCATGTACTTTGCAAGAAGCAAAAATGCAGCAGCTGGTGACACTGAAAACAGCTAAGGGAGCTGCTAAACAGATAGCAAATCTGAGTGTGTTCCAGTTTGGGGCTTCATGTATGAAGGTGTTGTGCCATGGCGCAGGGAGGAGCATCCCCTGTACACAGCTCTAGTGCAACCACTTACAACACGCGGCATGACATTTTGGATACCTCATTTCCAGAACAGCTGGAAGGTTGAATGTAGTGCAGAGCAAGAACATAATCAAGGGTTGGTGTGGCAGTTTTTTACAAAGACATTTAAATAGGTAGAGCTTGGCTAGGTTATGAAGAAGGTGTCTGCAGTAATACTTTAGACATGATTGGAGAGCTGTAATGCCTAGAAAGTACAGGCCTGATTAAGGCATCTTAACTGCCTAAGCTAAAATGGTGATTTTTAGGACAGAAGGCAAAAAGTTCCATGATGGAGAGATGTCTTAACCTGTGGACTGGTCTTCCAGGTGAGATGGAAGGAATCCTGTGGCATGGGGCTTTTATAATGTGCCTGAAAAAGAGCAGCAGTAAATGTGGGGACATGTCCCTCCTTGTGGAAACTATCCCCCACTGGCCAAGGGTTCCCAGTGAGCTAATATGCCTTTTTCCAGGTAAAAATGCTGCACTATGGGATGTTCTTCCTATGATTCCTGGGAAAGGACAGAGCAGGCTTGGAATGGATTCAGTGAGTCACTTTCCTGTTACAAAATCTTCAAAGAGAAGCTGTGGTTAAAGGGGTCAATTTTGATGACCTCCTCAACTTGGAATCATTTTGAATTTGTTCAGACATCTCATTTTGCCATTAAGTGGAAAAATTTTGAATTTCTAGTTCTCATCAAAAAGTCCTGAAATTTGGCTGAAGTTCAAGTGTTCAAAGAACCTCAAATCCTGAGATTGTAAGGGACCCCTGGACATTGTCTAGTTCAACTTTCCTGATCAATGCAAGGTCAATTACAGCAGGTTGCTCAAGGCTGTGTCCAGCCAGGTTTTGAATATCTCAAAGAATGGAGACTCCACAACCTCTCTGGGCAACCAGATCCAGTGTTTAATCACCTTTGCAGTGTTTTTTTAAAAACAAAACCAAAAAACAACAACAACAAACTTGTATTTCATTCTGCACCTGTTGCCTTTTGTCCTTTCACGGGCTACCACAGAGAAGACTCTGGGTCTGTCCTTTTTACGCCCTCCCATCAGGTGTTTATGCACACTGATAGGATCCCCTGAGTCTTCTCTTCTTGAGGCTAAAAATTCCTGTTCTCTCCACCTCTTCTCATAGGACAGAAGCTCCAACCACTTGATCATTTTTCTGGCCCTTTGCTGGACTCCATGCAGTATGTCCATGCCTTTCTTGTACTGCGGAGTCCAGAACTGGGCACAATGCTCCAGGTGTGGTGTCTCCAGTGGTGAATAGAAGGGAAGGATCACCTCCCTCAACCTGCTGTCAATGCTCTTCCTAATGCAGCCCAGAATATCACTGGCTTTCTTTGCTGCAAGGACAGATTTGCTGGCTTGGTTTCGCCTTGTTGTCCACCAAGACCCCCAAGTCTTTTTTGGCAAAGCTGCTTTCCAGCCAGTTGGCCTGCAACCTGTACTGGTGCATGGGGTTATTCCTCTCCAGGCACAGGACTTCAAATTTTCCTCTGTTGAACTTCTTGAGATTTGCATCAGCCCATTTCTCCAGCTAGTTGATGTCCCTCAGAAGGTCATCCCAATTATCTGTTGTATCAGCCACTGCTTCCAGTTTTGTATCGACTGCAAACTTGCTCTGTCCCATTGTTAATGAAGGTGGTAAACAGTATTGGCCCCACTAGCAACCCCTGGGGTTCATCACTGACACCTGCTTTCCAGCTGGACTTTGTGCTGCTGATCACAACCTTTGAGCCTGGCAGTTCAGCCAGTTTTCAGTCCACCTCAGTGTCTGCTAATCTAATCTGTACTTCATTAGTTTGTCTATGAGGATGTTATGGAAGACAGTGTCGAAAGCCTTACTAAAGTCAAGACAAACAATATCCACTGCTCTCCTCACGTCCACTGAACTAATGATTTCATTGAAGAAGGCTATCAGGTTGGCCAGGCATGATTTTCCCTTCATAATTCCATGATGACTACTCCCAGTCACTTTCCTGTCCTTAATATGTTTGAAAATGGCTTCCAGAAGCATTTGTTCCATCACCTTCCCAGGGATCAAGGTAAGGCTGACAGGCCTGTGGATGCCCAGATCCTCCTCCTTGTGCCTCTTGAAGATATGAGTGACATTTGCTGATCTATAAATTATCAGTAGGAACCAGATGCATTGATCCACTTCCCTTTTTTTAATTCCTTGGTTCAGGAGGACTTATGTCATATTAAGAAGTTTTAAAGCTGTTTCTTGAGTTGGAAGAAACATCTCCATAGAGAAGCCTAGGCAAGTGTAAGGAAGTTGGAGAGTAGTGTCATACACTGCAGGCTGTAGTTGGGAGCAGATAAAACTTGCACTCGTGAGTCTGATGCCCCTAAAATAGAAGGAATGTTTCACTTCTTCCTCCCTCCCACTAAAGGTAATTATCATTGACTGGCCACCACAGCTGTCCCATGCATCTGCGGGTCACTCTGTCAGACTGACACTGAAGGACTCCCTGTTTCAAACTGCTGGACAGGAGGAGGGCTGCAGGACTGGCCTCTTGTCTTCTTGCTCTCCCTGCTGCTTTGTTCTCTGCCTTAATTCCCTTTTGAAGGGCTGATATTTTACTCAGCAGTCCCTGCTGTGCCAGAGCCTGTGACAGAAGTTTCTCAAAAGCACTCTATTGACAAAATGATAACAGCTGGTCTTTGAAACTCTGGGAGCACTAGTCAGAGAGGTGATGGTGGCAGGGAATGGTGAGAAGGGGGAGAGAGGAAAGGAGGGGAGGACAGGAAATGCACTATTTGTTAGGAATAATGAGGCAAAAATATGACAGAGGTTTTTATTACAAATAATAGACAGTGAACTTCAAACAACAGCAGAGAGTCATTAAAAGAACAGCAACAGAGTTAAATAAATGCCTAATTAGCAGGCGCCATGAAGGTGGAATTTACTGCTCCACAGATTCTTAAGGGAGAGTCTATAAATTCACAGCTGGATTTTTTTTCCCCCTCAGGCACATAGAAAAATGTGAATGAGCCCAAGGCTGTCCTAAAGGTTTTGGCGGGATTTCTCTCCCTGTTGGCATAAAACAGCCTCTGTCTCACCAGAGACAGATCTGTTCTCCCAAGGAAGCCAGGATGGTTTGTGAACAGCAGGACTGAAGGCTATGTGTGTTTTGGATTAAATCCATGAGTAGGTGTGTCTGGTCCTAGGACAATTCCTAGAAAACATAGGAAAATGTGTTGAATCTTGTACGCATCTTAGTGTGTGCATGTGTAAGCCCATATGTGTGTAGGTGTGTATATATATATATTAATGAATAATATCAGGGCATGTTATTCCTGCTCTTGACTTTTGCATATATGTCTGTGAACAATGCAGATTTCTCAGTGGTGTGGGTCTGAGCTATCACAATGTGAGCTCTGCTCTACGTATGCCTGTAGAAGCATGCCTTTGTATGTGGATCTCTCTACATGAAGTGGCATATGGGTCCACTCTACCATGTAAGGATACAGAATGGGGCTGATTTTTAGAAGGTAACAAACTTTATGTACTGTTATAGCAGCAGCAGAATTCTATAATGTTACATCTGCACAGGAAACATCTCCTGCTCCCCTTCTGTCCCCCAGTGCCATCCATAATAGACCTGTGTGGAAATGTTCCTTAGGAATAATTTTTTTCCAGTAGAAAATGAGTTTTGTTCTGAACTGATTCCAAATTGTATTTCCCGGGGCACATTGTTTTCATAGATGGCCTTTCCAACTCCCACCTCCTCTACTGTGTGCTAGGTACAACCAAAAATCTCTGTCCCCATGAGGCAATGCAGTGAGTTTTGTCTGGTCAACTGAGGCAGCGTGCTGTAGGAGTCTTGTGTCTTTGAGTGCGTTATTGGAGTTGTAACCTGGCCAAGAAGCCAGGCCCACAGGCAACTCTTGTAAGCAGCTGTGTTAAAGGGACATGTAGTTTATTAAAACAACTTAAAACAGAACATTCCATATTACTTCAGTAAAACTAATGCTTTGATTTGGGGAATATCAGAAAGCCTTGTTTTGATCAAAAATGTCAACATTCTGAATCAGAATTTCTATTCCTTGGGAAAGAAAAGAAATTTCAATTTTTTAGCATCAAAATCTTCAAATTTCCCAAGAGACAAAAAATGTGACTTTTACTTGTTTTTTCTCTGTATTATACAGTGACTCCCATAAAATTAGCTGCAGAACAGAATCATTTTCTTTCCCCTCTTCTAATCAAAATGCAGAAAAGGCCCTTACACTTTATGCCATTTGATCCAAAGCAGAAAACTATGCTGTAAAGCATCAGAAGTTCAAAATCTAAATCCAAATGAAAGCATAATCTGTTCTGTAGAGCTTTGCTCACTCACCTCAGCACACTTACCCCTGTCTTGAAACAGTGGAGCAGACATCCGTTGTTTCGGGGTGAGGATACTTGTAATTCTGGCAACATCAGACCTGCCATTTTAAGTCCAATAGACTTAGACTAACAGGCAGCTGAAGTGAGGAATGGGCATCCCCAAAATTCTTGTGCCAAACCAGATTTTTTGCCACACCTGTAAAAGCACAGACCATAATTTAGGGCTGGACACCAAGAGTTGAAGTACACTACTATGAGAGCGAAGAATGGCTCTAAAATGAGAGGAGGGACTGAAACTGTGAGACACTTCCTATTTCCATGGCTAAAAGACAAATGACTTCAAGAAGGAGCTTTTTTCTCTGATTATCTGCCATGATAAACACTTTTCAACAAAAAGTAATGAGAAAAAGCAGTGCCTAAACCCAAGGAAAAGAAGAGAGGCAACAGAGATTGCATCACACTATCCGCATGCCACCAAATCAGGAATTGATGCTAATGACAAAAGGGCATAGGTGATAAAATCTCAACCGCACTTTGAAGCCTTGCTCTTAGAAGCCTGTATCTATCTCTGACAGAGACCTGAAGCTCTGCTTCCTCTTTACACAGTAGCAACATATGTACAGCTTATCTCTCCCAATAAAATACTATTGAGCAGAACTGCATGTGAGCACTGTGTGGGGTGTGGGAGCAGGTCTGCGTGTGGGAGAACATTTGTGTGTTTGTCTGTGAGAGTATGAGCCTTGTATGCATCTCTATACCTGTGGGAGGGCTGGGTGTATCAACCCCTTTGCACCTGCTGCTAGGAGTTAATAGGATTAGTGTGAGATTTTTAAAAAAGCTGCTGTTTAGGTTTTTTGTATTAGCTGAACATGTGGGTTACATACGGCACCTCGATCTACCTTGTAGGGGGTTTTGGTGGAAGAAATCAGAACTACTGCATGTACTTAGGAGCTGCTACAGGGTATTATTTTCACCACAGATGGTTTTGTTCCCACAAGTGAAGCAACCAAGGGGAACAGGAATTGGATATTGAGGTCACGGAGGGAAACAGCATGAGGCAACCACTTACATGCTGGGAGCAAATGTTAAGGGATACTAGGGTTTGACTCGTGAGGTTTTAAAGTACTGCTCTGAAACCACCACACATCATCTCTGCCTGGCAGGGACAGAGAGAGGGAGGGTTGTGGGAATTAGGGGACAATCACACACACATTCTGCCTGTCACCCTGTAAGTCAAAGTTTCTGGAAGAATTATGGGAGGCCAAAATGACTGGAGCTCTGAAGTGGATATTGCACAGGGGTGTGGTGGGCATGCAGGTAAGGACAACAAGCCAGATAGACAGAGCCAGTAGTTTCTTTCAGGATGCACTCTGTGCAAGGTACATCCTGCTGCAACGCCTGAGATTTTGGAGAGATGAAACAATGAAGGCAGATGCACCAGGCAGAAGAACAAGAGAGGAAAACGACAGCTGTAAAAAATAACCCTTCATGTTTAATGTGCAAGAGGATGGGTATGAATATTTTCAGGTGCTTTGGACTCTCTCAGTCCAGCCTATTTCATAGCTGGGGAGGGCAGAGGCTGACATGAATTGGCAAACCAACCTTTGTCAAGAGCATGTAAGCGGTCAAGGCCCCAGTCCAGCATGTAAGCGGTCAAGGCCCCAGTCCTGCATTGTCTTCCTTGGATTTTCCCTGTTGGGTCTGTAAGCACAAGGCTGCCTGTGGATGGTGCTGCAGTATCTCCCCTGCCCCCTGATCTGGAGTGGATATGTTATGCAAAGGTGGAGCAACTGCACCCTTAAGCCATTTTATGCCTGGCAAATTGCTTTTGCTATGACAGGTCCATACAGCCTGCTCTGATCCAGCCTGAGCTGAAACACATTGTCTGTGTGTGTGTGTGTGTCCTGTGCTGACACAGACTGAATCTCTGTTTCTGCTGGCTACCAAATCACTCGTGGGGGGGGGGGGGTGTTATTGCAGAGGCCATCAAGAAAATGAAATAAGGCTTTCTTTTAGACCTTCTTCTGGCTCAGAAATGTTCATGAGGATTTGAAACAAACTTCTCCTTGGAGAAACTCTGAATCACACAATCACAGAATGGTTGAGGTTGGAAGGGACCTCTGGAGATCATCTAGTCCAACCCCCCTGCTCAAGCAGGGTCACCTAGAGCACATTGCCCAGGATTGTGTCCAGGCAGGTTTTGAATATCTCCAGAGAAGGAGACTCCACAACCTCTCTGGGCAACCTGTTCCAGTGCTCTGTCACCCTCACAGTGAAAAAGTTTTTCCTCATGTTCAGATGGAATTGTCTGTGTTTCAGTTTGTGCCCATTGCCTCGTGTCCTGTCGCTCGGCACCACTGAAAAGAGTCTGGTCCCATCCTCTCGACACCCTCCCTTCAGATACTTGTACACGTTGATAAGATCTCCTCTCAGCCTTCTCTTCTCCAGGCTAAAAGGGCTCAGCTCTCTCAGTCTTTCCTCATAAGAGAGATGCTCCAGTCCCCTAATCATCTTTGTAGCCCTTTGCTGGACTTGCTCCAGTAGTGCCACATCCCTCTTGTACTGGGGAGCCCAGAACTGGACACAGTACTCTAGATGTGGCCTCACCAGGGCTGAGTAGAGAGGGAGGATCACCTCCCTCGACCTGCTGGCAACACTCTTCCTGATGCACCCCAGGATACCATTGGCCTTCTTGGCCACAAGGGCACACTGCTGCCTCATGCTTAACTTGGTGTCCACCAGCACTCCCAGGTCCTTCTCCGCAGAGCTGCTTTCCAGCAGGTCAACCCCCAACCTGTACTGGTGCATGGGGTTATTCCTCCCCAGGTGCAGGACCCTGCACTTCCCTTTGTTGAACTTCATGAGGTTCCTCTCTGCCCACCTCTCCAGCCTGTCCAGGTCTCTCTGAATGGCAGCACAGCCCTCTGGGGTATCCACCACTCCTCCCAGTTTTGTATCCTCAGCAAACTTGCTGAGAGTGCACTCTGTCCCTTCATCCAGGTCATTGAGGAAGAAGTTGAACAAGACTGGACCCAGGACTGACCCCTGGGGGACACCGCTAGCTACAGGCCTCCAACTAGACTCTGTGCCACTGATCACAACTCTCTGAGCTCTGCCATTCAGCCAGTTCTCAATCCACCTCACTGTCCACTCATCTAGCCCACACTTCCTGAGCTTGCCTGTGAGGATGCTATGGGAGACAGTGTCAAAAGCCTTGCTGAAGTCAAGGGAGACAACATCCACTGCTCTCCCCTCATCTACCCAGCCAGTCATTCCATCACAGAAGGCTATCAGATTGGTTAAGCATGATTTCCCCTTGGTGAAGCCATGCTGACTACTCCTGATCGCTTTCTTGTCCTCCACATGCTTGGAGATGGCCTCCAGCATGAGCTGCTCCATCACCTTTCCAGGGATGCAGGTGAGGCTGACTGGCCTGTAGTTCCCTGGGTCCTCCTTCTTGCCCTTTTTGAAGACTGGGGTGACATTGGCTTTCTTCCAGTCCTCAGGCACCTCTCCTGTTCTCCATGACCTTTCAAAGATGATGGAGAGTGGCTTAGCAATGATATCCGCCAGCTCCCTCATCACTCATGGGTGCATCCCATCAGGGCCCATGGATTTGTGGGTGTCAAGTTTGCTTAAATGATCTCTAAAGCGATCTTCCTCAACCAAGGGAAGGTCTTCCTTTCTCCAGACTTGTCTCCAGGGTCTGGGGTTGCTGAGGGCTGGCCTGAGCAGTAAAGACTGAAGCAAAGAAGGCATTCAGTAACTCTGCCTTCTCTGTATCCTTCGACACCAGGGCGCCCACCCCATTCAGCAAAGGGCCCACATTTTCCCTAGTCTTCCTCTTGCTACTGATGTATTTGAAGAAGCCCTTCTTGTTGTCCTTGACATCCCTAGCCAGATTTAATTCCAAACGGGCCTTAGCCTTCCTCGTCACATCCCTGCATACTCTAACAACGTTCCTGTATTCCTCCCAAGTGGCCTGTCCCCCTTTCCACTTTCTGTATACTTCCTTCTTCTGGCTGAGTTTTGCCAGGAGCTCCTTGCTCATCCATGCAGGTCTCCTACCTCCTTTGCTTGACTTCCTACTCATAGGGACGCACCGCTCTTGAGCCTGGAGGARGTGATGTTTGAATATTAACCAGCTCTCTTGAACGCCCCTTCCTTCTAGGGCCCTAACCCATGGGATTCCTCCAAGTAGGTCCCTGAAGAGCCCAAAGTTTGCTCTCCTGAAGTCCAGGGTTGCAATCCTACTTAGTGCCCTGCTGCCTCCTCGCAGGATCCTGAACTCCACCATCTCATGGTCACTGCAGCCAAGGCTGCCCCCGACCTTCACATCTTCAACCAGTCCTTCTTTGTTTGTTAGTACAACGTCCAGCAGCACACCTCTCCTCATTGGCTCCTCCACCACCTGTGTCAAGAAGTTGTCACCAATGCTCTGCAGGAACCTCCAGGACTTTTTGCGCCTAGCTGTGTTGTCTTTCCAGCAGATATCCCCCTTTATCTCCTTACCTTACATGCTATATTTGTGTGTGTCACTGCTCAGTGCAATTGTGTGGGCCAACTGAGGAATGCTTTGCATGACCTCCCTGCTCACAGTTCAGGGAGCACCACTCCAAAATACACGCATGCCGTAGAACAGAACTCAGCATTTACACAGTGAGTTTCTTTTGAATCTGCAAACATCACACTGCTGCAAACACCTAGAGTTTGCCAGCAAGATGTTGTGAATTTGCAGAGAGCAGTAGCCTTTTCTTAACAAAGAAAAGCAGAAGAAATAAACATGCACGCAAATACAGGTATATGAATATGAACACATGGTCCTAGCCACAAAAAGTTTTCAAAAGGGCTGCGCTGACCCAGCTGGTGTGGGTTTAGATCTGTAATTACAGCAGTCTCATGACACTTTCTCTTTCCAAAAGCTTTCTGGCAGAGGCAATTTATTTGGCCTGAAAGGCTTTATGAAATGAAGATAAATGAAGAAAATGGGCTCATGAATCCTAAGAAACAGCCTGGATTGATCTTATTCAGATGAAGGTTTACAGGTACTGTTTTGTACTATTTCCTCCACTGTAACAGCAGCAAAAAAAGTAGCATCTCAAGTAATCAGTAAAAGAAAAAAGCCCTGTGGTTAGTATGTTGGTCTAGAGCTTAAGAGAGCCCAGTTCACRTCCTGCTTCTCTTGTAAACTTAGATATAGGCTTGAAAAAGAAGAAATATCTTGCACCTTCACTTCAAAGTCTAGACTTAAGCATGTTCTGACCTGTGGCTTAGTGTGTGTGCAATCCCAGCCAGTACTAAAGTAGCAGCTCTAGCCTGCTGTCCTCCCTGTAATTACACAGGTGGCTGCACTAACTCAGGGCATGGCTTTGTGTGGGCCTACTACTTCTGTAAGGCAGGAGCCAGAGCATGTCCAGGAGCACCGTGAAGGGACTTTTGTTTAGGAGGGTGAGTGGCGCTAAGTAACAGAGGCTAGTTGAATAATTAAAAAGTAGTTCATTATATAAATAGTAGAGGGTTTTCAGGAGACAGATCTGAGTACTTGCTCTCATTCTTTTGACAGACATTTTGAGAATGATTGCAGTGAAGTGCTATGTGAGCTTGAATTCCCCCATGCGACCTGTGGAGTACACAGAAAGCTGGAGCAGGCCGGAAGTCTATATACAGCTGGATTCCAGTATAGGGATTCATGACATCCAGGTACCTCTTTGAACCATTACAGGCAAAGAATGGGAATCCGTACAGCAGTGAGCTTCCCTCCCTCTCCCACCCCGTCCCCGTGAGCTGTATGCAGAAATGCAAAACCCCCAATTTGCAAGGACAGGGTTTGGTTGTGCAAGGCATTTTAATTCCAGCATGGGTTAGTTGGCTTCTAATCATCTCTAATTAGCGCTCCCACAAGCTGTGACATTCTGTACCTGCATCCAAGTGGACTTCACATGCAGTATGTCAAGTTCTTTCCTACCTTTGGAAAGCATCAAAAGAAATCACCTCTAATCTGATCCAGCTGATGGCTAATTAATCAGCAGGGTAAAGACATCTGCCCACACATGGAGACTGTTTCTTTGGGAAGTCAGGTTTGATCTCTAGAGTCAAATGATCCCTTCAAGGGAAGTTCAGTAAAACAGAATTCTGCTGCATTATCAAGCTATAAGTCACGGCAACGGAAGAGACAAGTATAGATGAATCACAGGTCACTAATTCCCTATTCTCCTGAATAAGGCTCTCTCAATGCATAAGAGAGAAATTTCTAAGAGTCTCAAACCTTCTGCAAGAGCTATCCTGTTCCTTTAATTACCCTTAATTTTTAGTTTTCTGCTCTGTGGTGGGTGTACAGCACTTTACATGCTGGATAAAGATGTACAAAGCAACCCTGATTCCTATTGACTCCTGTCAGATCAGTTTTTCTTCAAGAGCTGATTGGGAAATAGGGCTCTTTTGCTGGTGACAGTACAGGTTTTTGAAAGAGGAAAATGAAGCATTTGGGCTGAAAAAACAAGATCGTTTGATGCCACAGTGCTACTGTAGTATCAAGGAAATTGTGGTTTGGGTGTCACCATAGTAGGGTTGGTAAAATGAACTTTATCCCTGAGTTCACTTTTTTTGTAAGCTGACAGCATATCTCCTGGGAGACAGAGGCTGGGCTTCATCTGCCCAGACTTTAAACATCTACAGATTGGATGTCTAGGACTGAGCTCATCTTCCTAGCCTCCCTTTGCAGTCTGTGGAGAGTTGCCGTGATTCTCATTGCTAGGGGACAGTTCTTTTCAGCCACGCT
The DNA here is from genome assembly GCF_003343035.1 of Apteryx rowi. NCBI lineage: Eukaryota > Metazoa > Chordata > Aves > Apterygiformes > Apterygidae > Apteryx > Apteryx rowi. Next base: position 54,140 of record NW_020447575.1, read on the forward strand.
GTCTGATGAGTCAGGAGACTTTCTGTTCTCATGTCCCCTTCTTTGAGGAAAAGAGTGATATAAGCTCCTTCAGCCATGGAAGGAGAAGTCCTTTTGCAGAGACTAGGGGAGTCAGCAGTATGATGGGTGAAGGGAGCAAATGATCACTTTAACACATACTGTGATATCCATCAAAACAGTTCTTAGGTGTTTGTATGTCGTTTTTCATATCAGGATATTTTTTGCTGCATTTTATTACCTAAGGGGAATGACTTCTACACTAGCTTCTTGGAAAGCTACAGGAAAGCAGATTCTGAAGCAGGATTTGGAGGACTAAGGTCAGTGGGCCCCAAAGGAAAAAGTCTCTGTGGCCATAAGAAGTGTGAAGGAGATTGGGCTGGTGTGATGGAGCACAACTCCCCTCCCCATCTCAGGCCCAAAGTGTGGTGGAGCACAACTATTTCCTCACCCCCACCCTGCACCTTATCTCAGGCCCCAGCTGACCGCAAATAACTGACAGCACCCAGGGCTGACCAGGAGGAACTAGGCAATACTGGTTGCAACTGGTGAGGCCAAGAAATGGGCATGAAATCAGCAAAAAGGGGTATATGTTCCCCAATGTGGCATGAGGTCAGCAAAAAGGTATCTTTTCCCCAGCATGGCATGAGGTCAGCAAAAAAAGGTACATCTCCACACCAAATATTGTATGACCATGAGTCAAACTCCGTGCCCATGAATAGCACTGCAGTCTAGAGCCCCTTGAGCTCTCCTGCGTGGCAGTGGGCTGCACGGTGGTAAATCTCCCCTTGAGCTGGGATGCCTCTCAAGGTTACTCTCCTGGAGTTAAGAAAACCTCTGACAAGAAACTGTTGGAGTGGTAAGAAACTGAGACTCAGGCAATAACAAATGTGCGGTAAGATCCGCTTGCTATGATTACACTGTATAGCCATCTTCAATAGATCTGTTTGCAATAAACCCAGAGATAATGGTTGTTGAAGACATGCTCTTTGCCAAGTCCTGTGCATTTCTAGTCCTCCTGCTTAGAAGGGAAACTCAAGCCCCCATAAATCAGCCCTGATAAGTAGTGGGTCCACCTGAGTTTGGTGACAGCCTGAAACACCTCTCAGAGGTATGTAGGAGCCTGTTAATCCCAATAGATTTTTTTTTTCCTTTTGCTCTGAAACTTGACTGCTAACAGTTTTTGTAGAAGCATCCCTCTAGCATATTTATTTCTCTCCTCCTTCACCACCACAAACTATCTTCCTCCCTGCCTTGAGATGTGACAACCACATCTTTGCTTCCCCTGATGTCAGCTTTCTCCAGGAGGTATTTTGGTTTGCCTTTGTTTTTCATGATGCAGATTTCCTCCCCTTTCCATACAGTGAATTTCATGCTGAATTGGCGGTCCTGAAGAGCAATGTTTTTCTGTGTGATAAATAACACAAGGGCTCCCTGTACTGATTCAAACAGAGCTGGGATTTCCAAGGAGACAGGTTTGTTGTAGTGGTTTAGGTTTTTGAGTGGTTTAGGTTTAGTGTGCTCTGAAACATTATTGGTATTGCAATTGTCTAGCGTGGCACACTAAAAGGGCTTGCATAGCTATTGACCTTTTCTTCTGAGGCTACAAGGGCTGTGGTGCACTGAGAGTGTGCTGGAATGGATGTTGTCTCCATTGTCCCTCAACCTGAATGTTTCAGCTTTCTTTGAACACTCTTTGGAGAAAGAGCTGGTGGTCAAAACAGATGCTGCTCTGTTCAAATTTCTCATTGTTCATGCGTGCTTTGGTGGATATTACTTTTTATCCTCTAGAGTCCAAGAACTCACATGGCTATATGTATGCAGATCAGCAGGATACCTAATGCTTTTCACCTTTGGCTTTTGACAAAGCAATGTTGAACTCAGAACAGGTTGAGATTTTGCCCAGCTGAGTCTTGAGATCCCCTAAGGACAGAGATTCCACAGTCTTTGTGGGCAGCTTGCTCCAATGCTCAACTATCACACATAGACATACCCACACAAATGAGTTTCTCTGGTAGCTGGTCCAGACTTACGACCTTACCAGTAGCCAGCCCCCAGACCCCATGGTCTCTCCAGTAGCTGGTCTGGACCCCCTGGTCCCTCCAGTAGCCAGCTCTCAGGCCCTCCGGTCTCTCCAGTATGCAGCCCAGACTTATGTTCATGCGTGCTTTGGTGGATATTACTTTTTATCCTCTAGAGTCCAAGAACTCACATGGCTATATGTATGCAGATCAGCAGGATACCTAATGCTTTTCACCTTTGGCTTTTGACTCTGCTCCATATTGTTACTGTATGAAGGTCATTTTGATTTGATGGCTGATTAGTTGCTTATCGGATGAGTAGGTGAGATACAGCAGAGCTCTTCATCCACCTACTGAAAAAATTCTGCTGGTATAAATAGCCTCATTGGTGGGATGCTAGCCAGAGAGGGCAGGAATAGAATGGGTCACAAAGTTTGCAGTTCTGCTTCCTTCTAAGAATTCTTTCTCAACTTTAATTCCTATTTTTTTAGGGTAGGAAAGGAGTGAGGGAAAGAGAGGTGGATTATTGTATAGAGAAGCCAGTGCTGATGTTGCTTGCAGATCTACACATACAGGATCCCTTTACTCTTGAGAACTGGCAGTCTGGTACCTTATGTCACCACAAAATTAACTTAATACATACACAAACCTTTTGGGGAGAAAAGATAATCAAAGAAAGGTAGAACAGACAGCAGAAGAAAACTGTAAGATCTATCTGATCAGGTATTCTCAGATCCCAGTCTTGCTCAATACTCATTATAAAAACTAAGCTGATGACTTTGACTTATTTTTTTAGTGACTTTATTTTATAGATGTAATACCAGCACTTACTAATTTTCATGTGCAAGATTCAAAGCAGCTTAGAAAGTGAGGGAAATTGCAGTAATCCTGTTTTACAGATGGGCTCACTAAGAGAAATGGTTTAACAAAGGGAACATCCATTAACAGCCAGGAAGCTTCACCCATTCTGCCTAAGCGCCAAGTTAGCATGTCCTCCAGGGTCCACTTACCTTGGCCAAAGTTATCTAGTAGCTGAATAAAAAGGCCTTCATTAATAATTTATTTTCACTTCCAGCTTGCTGATGCAGTATCCCCTACCTGAGATCCCGTGAGGTACCGGCTTTCCCTGCCTCTTCAAGGCATACCAGGTTATGCAGTTTGCATTTATCTGATGGCCTTGTTGATGGTGCATGAATAACCCCCTCATTAATTGCTGGTCTCAAAAGAGTGAATATGCAAAGTAGCATAAACACTCAATCTGGATCTGACTATCAACTTTGAATTATATTTGGATCTGGGTCCCAGTTTGGTTCATTATAGGGATGGGACCAGCTGAAAAGTTGTTATGGCACTGCACCCAAGTATCACAAGGGCTGACTTTGTGTGAGGTCCTCAGTTCAGTTTTGAGCCCAGAATGTATCTGCTGGTGAGGCTGGTTACCCACCCAGTGACACCTGAAGTGCCACTCCTCTAAGAAACCTGTCTTTTAATTTCTAGAATGAGATGCATAGTCACTTGAAGCAATTACGCATGTGAGGTTTGAAACAGCAGAGATCGGAGCAGCATTTCAAAGTCTTTTGAGATTCTCTGTTGCAACTTGTTCCATCTCTTCTGGAACTTCTTCCTGACTAAAATGCCACAATGAAACATCCTCTGAAAACTCTGATCACAAGTTTTGTTTCCCCCCATGGTGCCTACTGAAAGAAATCTTCCCTCTTGATATAAACTCGAAAGTGAGAGAGAAAATAACAGTTGCTTTAAATAATGAACGAAAGTACCAGGAGATTTATTTTTTTCCCCACCTCTCTACTTCCCCATGCAGATATTCTCTTCTATCAAAACAGTTTTCTAAAGTGAGTTTCATGTTGATTTGACAGCCCTGCAAAGCAGCATCCTCTATTTGTGTACCAAATAGGAATAACTGATGTGTGGGAGTGCAGAATTCCACTCAGCACTGCCAGTGTGCCTTGGACATAATATAGCTAGAAGGCTGCATCTATATGAAGTACAAGGGTTATCTCCCTTGCCCATTCAGTGACAAAGTTTTGTGCTATTCTGAAGAGCAAGGATGAGAGCGGAAGTGGTGATTTGCTCATTGATTTCTAAGGGGGCAATAAATGATCGATAAATGATTTCACCTCAGTAACTAGAAAGTTTACATGATAAAATGTATCATGTCGCTTCTGTCTGTGGTTAGCCTGGAACATGTGTCTTCGAGGTAAGAAAGTTGTAGATGTTGTCACAAATCTTCTCGAGTCTGCTTTGCCTCTGAAATTGGCTGATCGGAATTGATTACAAACCTGGCATTGTTCAATTCTTTTCCTATATGCATAGGAAAGTGGAATGTTGCTGCTTTTTTTTTTTTTTCTTCCGTCCAGGCCCCATCGCAATTTATTCTATTCAAGCTGCATTTGTGATTGGTCAGATAACTTACAATATAGTTTCTTTCTTAAGGGCAGCAAGCAGATAGGAGCTTCTGGTTTCATACTTGCATATGAAACATTAAAATTAATTGTTGAAAGTTTTTGTGCCAGTAAAAAAAAATCTTTTTGATATTTAAAGAAGTGTGTAAAAGTGGATGTGAGTCTACTTGAATTGCATTCATTTAGCAGTTCAAGCAATTGTTTCTGAGCATTTTCTTTGCATTACTTTCTTGGATATCTTACAGCTGTAAAATATTGTTAGGAATATTTTTAGAATGAGCAAGCTTAATCAGCTAGGATACAAATCAAATCTGAACTTTCTCCAAATCTCAAGCTGAATAGGTTTTGAGGTTCAGAAGGTTTCAATTAACTTTTTCATCTTTTTTCTTTTCACTATCACTGCACTTCCAAATGTCCAGGTGCCAGCAGATAGCAGATTCAGAGAGCACTGATATGCTCTGATAGGGTTTATTCTGGTGTTATTTCTAAACTAATCAGAAGCAGGAAGAATTTGAAGTCTTCTCTTGAAAAATTTTGCTCTGATGAGAATTCTGTCCCCATTTTCTGGAAGACTGGATATTTCAAATGAGGTCAGGAACAGATCAGGCATCTTAACTGGAAATAAGTATGAACAAACTCCAGAGCCAGACTCTTAAGTATCTGTGCCTGCATTTATGGTTTTTTTCCTGCCTACCAGCTAAGCATATAATGTCATTCCCAGACAGACGAACAAGTGAATCTTTATCCTGAATTCAGATACCCCCAAACTTTGGAATTTTGTCTCAAAAGTCCCCATTGAGAAAAACATTTCAGTATCAAGAAGGCATTAAGTGACAAGCAAATTCCAACATTGCTTGGAAAATGTTGACACCCTGGACTTTTTGTGATGAAGGTACAGCTAAGGATGTGACATAGAGACAGCCCTAATAGTGTTGATGGATAGAAGAGATAAGACTGAGCCAAAGATCGACTATTTTTCCAAGCATATTACAAGACTCGCCTGTTTGTCAGAGCCTGCTTGCAATAACTGAAGACAAGAAATCATAAACCCATATACAAACAAAACCATACAGTTTAGCAAACAAAGCTGCTGCAAGCTAAGAGAAACGAGAAGGAGACCCACTCTGAAACCTGCTAGGGAATCTTAATTGCAGTCTGGTGCTCTGAGACTGTGGAGATGGATGGATGCCTTAAACAGATGAGTGGGTGGACTGGAAGGATGAAAGGTGCATTGAGACCCTTGGTGCGCAGGCACTCTAAAAGTCAGTAGAGTCAGTTTAATATTTTCGATATCTTTTACTGGGGCTGGGAAAAGTCAGGGCTGTTTATTTTAGCAGTCTAGGAGATATTTCCTTGCTAATGTGCATGATTTGGCAATCCATTTTCCAGGTGTTTTTTGCGTGCCTCAAATGAACAATTATGTAAGAAGTTTAAAGGCAAGAGGGTAGTTTTATCAGGAAAGATCTCCAACTTCTCTTTGGTTCATGGGCACATCAGAATGAGTGGGAATAGAGGCAGGATTTACAACTGAAATATTGGAGGAGAAGTTAATCATCTTCCCCCAACAGGAGTAAGGGATGTGTTGGAATTTCCCCGTTAAACAGAAATGTCCACCTGTCCACCTTCCTGAGGACACAGGCCCCTGTGTGGATTGCCTTCCCCTCACTTTGGCTCTAGTAGTCTGGATACTTGTCAAATCCCCAGCATTCAGCTGCCTGCACCTAGCACTCCATTATTATTGCTGATGCTAATCTCTGACCGCTCAACACAGGTCAGAACCAGGAGATAATTGCAGCTCCGATCCACCAGGCACAGTCCTTTGTGAGTGGTTAATGAGTGTTCAGGAAAATAAAGCAGAAAGAAGAAAAGAGGGATTGTGGTTTGCATACAGTGAGATAGAGAGCGAACAGGAGATGGAAGGAGGGGACAATTCACTGATGGGGAAAAGAGAAAGAATTAGGAAAAAATAAATCATTTGCACTAAAGCTACTACTACCTTATTCTTGTTTCACCCAGGCAGATGCTGCTAACTCTGGTAAGAAGGAGACTAAGCAAGTGGGATGCAGTGACACCCGTGGTCTGTTTGCAATGCTTTTGTTCCAGAGGCCATGAACCCAGATGTGGGGGTCATTGCCTTCCCTGCCACTGAGTAGGTTACACCCACGGGACAAATATCCTTGTGCTCTTTGCTCTGAGTTACTTCCTCTCCTTTACCCTGCATCACCATTGCCTGCGTGTATGAAGGTGCCCTCTAGAGTTTGTCTATCTACTCCTAGAATTGACTTAAGCTCTCTCTTAGCTTGAGTGGCAGTGACCTGTAACACTGTAGCTGAATTACCAAACTTTATTCCCAGCTCCGTACTACAGAGGGATGATTTTTGGTGTTTGAAGGAAAAAGTGACTTTTTTCAAATCTTTGCCAGGCCCTCACTCCATACAAAAGGTGGCCATATATAGCTACCTGCCTTCCTGTGTTCATTTTGTGTGACGTGATTCCGCATTAACATCACAGAGAGGATACGTGTTCTGTCTTATGAAGGAGATGGCTCTGTCTATTCTTGCGATGTTTGTGGGGGGGGCAAACAATGCAATGTGGTGGCACAACAGCATGGTGGAACAGTCTGGGCATGTCTGGGTCAGTGGAAACCAGAAACCGTATCAGCGGAAGGGAAGGAATATTGATTCCTGCACATGAATTAGAGTCTTTGGGGATGGAGTTTGAGGGGGATATAAATGATTGCTGTACGTGTTTGTGTCCATATGAATCCCCTCTTCCTAACGACTGTGTTAATGTGCTCATAAAAAGATATGGCGCAAGGGGGACGTGACTGTTCAGGCTGATTAGCATTTTATGGCAGAATTAAGCTCCATGACAAACGACTGGCTGGGTGGGCTGTTTTTACAACCCAGAAAACTCTACTTTAAGATGCTGGAATATTAGTTTCTTTTCCTTATTGTAAATGCTATTGTTATAATAATTATTATTATTGACCATAAAGAGTCTGAGGGGTCCTGCCACTCCTGTGAAAACGTAAGATGGTGCAGGAGCTGTTGGGTGACTGACATGAGTGCATAGAGGGCATTTCTTCCAGCTGTACAAATGGAAATGGCGCAGGCAGGCACAGTGTGTCATGGGGTCTTTTGTACTTACTTACCAGAAAACTAGGGTTTTAGCCCTAATGTCTTGGCCATACCCAGTCTGCCTCTACAGTTTTCTGTTCACTTCTAGTGAAATATTAACTCTGCTTTGTTTCCAGTCCACAGCTCTTGTGCATTGTGGCTTTGGGTTGTATCGCAGTCTGGAGGTGGGTGCATTTTTCCTGTTATGTTGAATGTTCTTTATTCCTTTCATTTTGAAAGAAGTGTGGTTTTCCTCAGACTGGGATACACCATGGATGCATTTTTGGGTTCAGAACAGTTTGTGGAGTCTTGCTTCAGGCCCAAAGGCTGCTGGGCCAGGTTTATGTTCAACAGTAATGGCTGAGAGACAGGGTATATATTAAAATAATAGGATAGGAGAAAAGAAAGGAATGAACATGGGTATCCTTAACAGGTGCTGATATGCATCTTTAAGTGAGAAAAGTCTTGCAAGATTTTTGTGAAGAAAACCAGTTTTTTGCTATTCAGCACAGCTGCTCACTTGTACAGGCAACTATCTACCAGCCGCTCTGGAAAGCACGAGCGAGAGAGAAAGGCAGTGAGCCAGAGCAGAGCCTTTACCTAGGGACTGTTAGGGTGGAGTGTGTCCAGCTGTGTGCTCTATCTGGGAGTACTGGAGCGAGAGGAAGCAAATCCAGATGTGTGCCCCCACGCAAGGGACTACTACAAAGAGAAAAGAGATGTCAATCCAGCTGTGCACTGTCACAAAGTGGTAAAAAACAACTCCCCTTCCCTGGTGATAGTTGCAAAAAAGGGAAGTTAATTACCAGTCTAACTGCCTGAGAGTGGCAATAGAAAAAAAGATGGACCAGGAAAAGAGAGAGACCACAAGAGCATATGTCCTGAGTTGATCTCAGAAGCAGAGGGTGTGAACCTGGCTGTGAAAATGCCCTCGAGAGCACCAGCCTTTCCAACGCTGGGACTATCACAGATGTGCAAGTGGAGAGTCTGTTCCTCAGAGCTGTGGGGCAGGTTTCAAATGCCAGGGATTTGTGAGGCAAGAAACAGCTCCGTCTGCTAGGCAGTGACAGGGAGCATTTATCCTACATGTTCTGTGTTGTCTCAAGTGATAGAAGGGCTCCATCTGGTTAGAAGTCACAGTATATAACTATTTATCATATAATGTCACTCGGAAGTCAATTTTTTTGAGGGGGGGGGGAAGTGACAGGTATTGAATAGCCTAATGCCAAGAGAATAACAGGTTTTATGCCAAGAGATTTAGACATATGAAAGAAGTGGTTTTCAGGGCAGATAATTCTGTGAGTGAACGTGGCACATTGTGCTAGAGAAGGGATGCAAGCCCAGCTGCATGTAGCAGAACAGGCCAGGCAGATCCATGTCTCCTGTATATATGTATGTATGTATAGCACAGGCATACATTAGTAATGAAGGCCTCAATTCAACAAAGTGTATAAGCGTGTGCCTCCTTATGCATAGGGTGAACATTCTTTGTTAGCATAGGACTTTCTGGAAAAGCTGGAATTAGCTTTCTGGGCAGTAGGAATACTTTTAAGCACATACTCAAGTGTTTACTGAATGGAGGACAAAAGCTGTGTGAGAAATTTGCAAGGAAATCTGAAAGTAGGTAAAACTCCCTGCATTTCTTACCTTGCTGTTGATTCCACCCTGGAGCCTGGCAAGCCTTTTAAAAAAAATACAATTACAAAAGCATGCAAATTTGTCCTCCAGTGTGCAAAATGGGCTCATTCAGCATGCAGTTTCCCTCCTTTTCTCCATACACTTTTCCTCTCACCGTACTGTCTGTGAACACAGGAGGTTCTAGGTATTATTGATACAAAGAACCCCGAAGTGAATTGCTAACTCACTTAACCTGATGACTCATAGAAGTAACTTGTTATCAAGAGAATTTAGTTGAAAACCCCAAGAGAACGTTTTCACACAGGAAATGCTTATCAGCTCATCCAATGAAGAAGCAGGACATTACCAAGTGACAAATCTGGCCAGTCAGAACTAAGCACTGAAGCTCACAAACTGAATATTTGGGGTCACTCCACCACTGAAATATACGGTAAAATATGGATATTCCTCAGATAAATTCCAATAACAAATAAATGTGAGGAAATTGCCATTTGCACATGGATATTCTGGGAAGGAGGGGAATAAACACTCAAATTTCATTGAGTAAATTGTTCATTATTAATAATTTGCTCAGTTCTCCTTGGAACTTATCCTTGATTTTTTTCAAAGGCTGAATTAACCTTTTGGGGGACCCAGACTGTTTATGATCTTCTTTCAAACTCACATGAATGTTGCAGGCAGGATAGAACCAAATGGAAATGGAAATGTTCTCCCAAGCTTTACCCATGAGCCGCAAACTCCACATTGAGGTGCCGAGGTGAAATTCATACTGTAGTTCTTGACATGGTGCTTTTGCTTTCTCCTTTTATCTACCAGTGTCACCAAAATCAGCAGTGAAATAGTTAACAGTAATGACCTTTCTATTGTCACTGAGACTCTGCAGCCCTTGAAAGGGACAGGAGAGTTCTCCTCTCTCAGAGCTACAGTTTTGAGGTGTATTTTTGCCATGCATTTCAAATAAGAAGTTTAAAATCTCACTCGTGTTTTTCCCTCATTCAGATTGTCACAGCTCCACAGCCCAGTAGTTATGGTCCTCTGAATCTCTGAAATAATTGCCCAGGGGGCAGCCACAAATGTTCTTGTGTACTGTAATAGGCACCAAAACCTTGGCAAAGCTGAATCCAGCCTTCACTCACTGGCTTGCAAATATCTGGTATTCCATCATTTTTGTTGATGGGCTGTCTAAGGGTGTTAGTAAACACACATGAGCCCAGACTGAAGTTCAAGACAGCAGGAGATGTCCTTGCACGGACATGTTTGCCATTACCTACCAGAAATGCTCCTGATTGAAAATTCTAGCACTGCAGAGTGGCACGCGCAGAATGAGCCAACAGACTGCACAGGCTGCATATGGTGGCTAGAGGAGGGGCAGATTTGATGAGAAATTGGGAAGCTGTGGTTTAAGGAATAACAGCAGCTATTTCAGTTATGGGATTGTTATGTCCTGAACACAGCCATGCTTTTGATGAGAGCTGCATGAATGGTGGGGAATTCTTGCTTGCCATATCTGCAGTCTTGTTCATCTCTTGTGAACACGTGTGTGTAGCATTATGTGTACATCAGCAGTTTGGTTCTGAGGAGGGGAAGAAATTTTAGTTCCAAAGCAGAAGCGATGAAGGATGTGCCTGGAAAAGAAGTCCCATAGAGAAATGACAACAGTGGCATCCTTCTTGGCAGAGGTTTGACCAAAGTCTGTGGCTGTGACTTGAATCTGTCCTTCCAGGCTGAAAGGAACTCTCCTTTGTGGTTAGCAGGAGGTGAAGAAAAGGCTACCACCTAAGGCACAAGCCATAAGTTTTGAGGGTCAAGAGGTTTCCTGGATAATAGCAGCAAAAGCAGGGGTAAACTGGGTGTGGAAGAGAATATTGTGTAGGCATGTATGATAGAGGGAGGAAGCAGTTGTGAATGTGGCACTGAAAATAAACTGACTGGATGTGTTGGACACAGAACTAACTGGAAAAGCAGATCTGAAAATAATGAAAAAACTGCTGTTCATTGTGGTTTCTACTACATTCAGGGAAATAGGGCTTGACACTGTCATTCTTTGCAAATAATCAGGGTTATACCAGTGAACTGTCCCAATCCAACTTCAGGATTGGAGTTCTTCATCTGTGAATGCTACTTAATTGGTCAGTGCAAGGGAACAGCAGTACTAAGGCCACCACTGAGGTCTCAACCCATCTTGATTTCTGTTCTCCTGACAGAGGCTCATGGGAGTAAAACAGCTGTGGCTGAGTTTTCTGTATGAAACATATTCTGCTTTTTGCAGGCATTAGAAGAGCATGTTTTGTACCCTCTTAGTCTTCTCTCTGTCTAGCTTTTTCTTTCCCTCAGGATAGATCTTGCTTTCTTCTTCATGAGTGGTGTGGGTTGCCACATGCTGTAACCTCCTTAGAAAGGGCTGTTCCAAGGCTCCCTGCAGAGGGGCCTGGAGAATGAATTCTGTGGACAAGTCAGAGCAGCGTAGTGCAGGCTTCTCACATGGGGTGAAATATGTGTGCTTGAGGGAGTTTCCCGTGCTTCTCTGAAGCTTTCATGAATTCTTTCCAGGAGCCATGAAGGTAAAAGGTCTAAATCTTTCTAGTGAAGAAGGACTTCACTAGCACTTTGATACTGTGGATTAGTCAAAACAAACTGCTGCTTTAGTACTGACCAGACTTATCTTCCCAAACCTTTTGCCTTCTCTGACAGTACTCAGTTTGGTACTGCACCAGGAGTTACCTAGTGTCTATATGAACCAGGCCGCTTATCTAGAGCTGTGTATATGGCCAGGACTTGAAGGACCCATTTCTGTGAATCATCCTAAGAGCACAGTGTCCACAGAGGCACAGCTGTGAATCTAGACAAAGGACTGTCTGAACTGGGACAAAATGTGTAGCATTGCACTGTGCAAAATAGGAAATAACACACTCTGGATTGGCACATAGGCAAGAGTAAAATGAGATCCCCTGTTCAAGTGATATTTGCCCAGCCCTTACATCATCTTTATAACCTCTTGCCTGCTCCTGGTGACCAAGAAGCCTCAGTGGAGCTGCACTGAATGTGTGCCTTATATCAAGCCTACCTGATAGGGAAAGTTTGGTATAGCAGTAGTGCTGAAGGAGGGCCTTTCCTGGCAAGGAATCGCTTGCCACAGAAACTTTTGAAAAGGTTGCTACATAGGAAGAGCCAAGGCCAGGGGTGGATTCCCAAGCCTTGTGACATTCAGATTTGGTTCAGGTTTAAACCTGTCCCTCCCCCTTTCTAGTTTGCAGCACTTGGTACGTGGAGCAGAATTCATAGGCTGCATGTAAGGAGGCTGGAACACTGCAGCAGAAATCAGAAGTAAAAGGTTTATTACAGTTCAGCCAATAGAAGAGCTGATATCTAAAATCCACTAACTCTAGCCTGGTCTGAACTAGATTATTTACTAACTTAAATGGTCACATCCTGCTAGCCTTTGATACCAGAAAGAAAGAGAGACTGTCTCTTTAAATAGAGGAGAAAATGATAGGGGCGAGGTGATCTGATTAGGCTGTAAGATGGGTGGAAATTAGTTATTTTCATCCTTAATCACCCACGGGATGGGCCAATTATCGAGCTGTTAGAGACCTATTAGATGGTTAGGAACTCAACCTTTTTCACCTCCCTCCCATAACCCGGCATGAAATTATTGAAGTCACTCAATTTCACTCTCATTGAAATCCATGAAGGCAGATCTCACAGCTGAGCATGGGGTGGCTGCAGAGGCCTTTTTCTAATTACTAGCAGTATTCCAGCTTCCAGAAATTGGTTTATTGATTTCACCCAAACTGCCTCCCTGAAAATGCAACCTTCAGGTTTGCAGAAACAATTCTATCTGTCTGTCAGCCTGTCCGCCTGTCTATCTGTTCTCTTGTTTGACTAATCTATGAGAGACAAACAAACTTTTAACAGCAGACTGTCGAATCAATGCAGCTTGTTTATCTGCTCGAACAAACTTTAATTTTTACACATGTATTTGCTAGCATATTGAATGAGTGCTGCTTATGAACAAATTGTAACATGCGAATTGTCCACTAACTGGGTATCCTAAGTGTATTATTTGGTAATGCCATGGTGAAGGATGATTGGTCAGCTCCATTCACATAGCATTGGCTTCCCCCTTCCCTGTCTTTGGTTGCATAGGTTTAATTAATAAAAGGGAGAAGGCATAGTTAAGTCATTGTGCTTTGAGAGAGGAAATGGATGATCTGGGGAGTGAGGAGGACTGAAATAGGATTGATTTTTCTGTCTTGGGAATTGGATTAAGACCTGAGGCCCTACTGCTAGAAGAAGTCATGTCACATGCTGGAGTAAGATTTGAAATAATTTTCTCCCATTGCACTCAGAGCAAGTCTTTGTCAGAGCTGATTGCATAATATTGGCAGCAAAGCTGTGGCTCTGTCCTTGCCTGGTTTGTCTGGCTGGCTCTATCCTTGCCTGGTTTGTCTAAGTGCCTATGTTTCGCAACCAAAGCAGAGCATTGTGCAGCACTAGCTTCTGAGGGTGTAGTTGTGTGTCCTTATCTGTTCTGTCTGACTGTGTTTGTACTAGGCCTCTGTCTGGGGTTTGTAAAGTCTTTTTCCACTTGGAGCTCTGTGTTGCTATTCTGTGTGAGGAGCTAGATTTTTGAAAGGCACCTAAGGTATCTAACAGTATGCTTGAAAGTGCCTTGGCATTGATTTTGGTAGTTAGAATCCTGCATGCCTTTGAGATACTGATTGATAAACACTTCTGAAAATCCCAGTATGTGTCTATCTGCACCTTTTGGCCTTTTGATGCAGGCCCAGATTCCTCAAGTGTTCAGATTGTTTCACATATCAATGTTTTCAAATGGAGTTGTTAAATGTGGCCTAGAACCTTTAGCCTCTGGTCATCACTTGCCATAACCATTGCCACAAAGCAATTAGGAATTGCTGAGCTAATATCTCAATTCAGTTGTGTAAACTAGGTGCCTACTGCCACTGAAGGTGCCCTAGGGTTAGGGTATCTGAGACATCCATATGAGGCTGGTAGACTACACAAGATTACACCTGTGTCCTTCTAGGGTGGTAGCTTGAGGTCATGTGGATGTTGTCCTATGGCTTGAGATGACTATGTTTAAGCAACTGAATCCAGCCCCTATAAACTTTGTAGGGAAAGACAGCATGGGATTTCACTGTGCAGCTTCTGTATCTTTCAGCACTGTGGCAAGTAATCTGGAGACCTTTTCTGCAAGTCTGCCCCTTTGTTGTAGGAATGTGTCACCATTCCTCTGAAAACTGGCAGCAGCATGTCCAGGGAGACAGAAAAGTAGCTAGAAAAATGAAGGGATTAAGCCAAAAGGACTCTTTTGGTTCTTCTGCAGCAATAAGAAGATTAGTGCTAGTCGGATTCAGAACAGATGTCCTTTTCTGGATCCAGCTGGAGCAGTGGAAGAGGTTGCCTACCCTTTATAGCCAGCTATGCCACACAGATGTTATTGTGAGCAGTTTGCCTAAGCTGTGTTGATCAAAATGATCCCAGTTATCTCTAATGTGCTTGTTTCAACTGCCATGGGTTAGGGAGTGATCACACAAGCAATTTTACTGGTAGGTGTGAGGAGGTGGCAACTTGCACTAGGGGTTTGGTAACAGACAGCTCTGTTCCTTAAATACCCCCAATCTCAAAGAATAGTTACAGCAACAACAGACCTATGGTCTCAGATAGAGAGGGTACAGAATTACCTATGTCTTCCTGTAGCAAATCTGCCTTTCGCAGTAGCTCTGCAGTAGTGGGCCTTGCAGACAGTAACCTCTTCCAGTAACTCCACTATCTGCAGAGATCTTGTCTGTCTCACACCTTCAGATGCCAGATCATAGTTCACTGAGTCACAGACCTTCCAGTCATATCAAAGAAAGGCTTTAGCCTCTCTTTGGTAGACCTTGGGATAAATGCTCATGCTATATCCAATCAAAATGAAATCAAGAGTTTTGTTTGGGGTTGATAATTTAGCCCTTTAGTTGAAGGGGCAAAAAACCCTGGACAGATTCTGGGAAGTATTTGGGTAATTTATTGGCTTAGTTTAGCGCTCTGTATTAGAGCTACTTCAAGGAGCAGATTTGCTACAGGAAGACATAAGTAATTCTTCAAGATTTGGGGTATTTAAGGAAAAGAAGTTAGTTATCCTTTTAGTAGCCTTTGGGTAAGTTTTGATCACAATCACACCAGTGCACTTCTGAAAGACTGTGGACTGCCTTCAGTGTGGTGTCTGTGTAACTGAGATGAGAATTTCCTTATTCTTTCTCTAGCTACATGCTGTCTGTGCAGGAGAGAAGGGGATATCACTCTTGGCAATCCCAGCTACTTCCACCATCTTAGCTTAGACTTTTTTTTTTGATTTACAGCTTCTGTTCATTTGCAAAACAAATTCTGCTTTGGATTTGCAAGATGCTGCATGGACAGCCCCTGACAGCAGATGTTTAAGGACACAAAAGAGAAGGCTATACTTGTTTGACCCAATCTTCTGTTGTACGTCCTGTTTTCTAGCAGCTTCACGTATCTCAGCCTTCTCTCTAGGCATCTATACAGTGGAATAGGAATACATTGTGGATAGTACATCAGGCAAGCAAACATGGGGCTAACTTGGTCTCCCACCATATGTAGGAAGCACTTAGGTACTATGATTTTGGGCAGCCTGTAACCCCTAGATAAATACCATTACTGTGTGTTCAAAGCGGTTTAATTGAACTGGCTAATGCCATTACAGTCAGTACCTGAGCTGTTTGTTAATCTTATTTCCTTGTGGCACAGCCCTGGTCCACCCTTGGCAGGAGCTCCCTACTCCTCTTCACTCCCATTCTTGTTCTGTGGGCAGGGAAGCCATGGTTCTGGGAGCCCCATCTCCATGCTCCTTTCTGTTGGCAGTTCTTCCTCTTCCTCTCACCTACAGCATAAAAAATTCAGTCCCTTTTGACTCCCTGCTGCTGGCTCTAGTCCCACCCCACTTTCCTTGCTCAGGACTGCCCTAATCAAAGAGCAGCATATCCCTGACCCAAATTAAACAGATGGCATCTCTCTGTGTAATACTGAGGCATCATTTCCCACACAGGCTGAAGGAGAGGGTCAGAGAAGTCTGTTCCCCCTCATTAACTCTGCCTGACACCATGCTGTAAGGCATGGGGCACAGGAACAGTTACATGGCTGTGCAGAACCGTGCCCCTATCCGCTTCATGGCTGGATGTGGCCCTGGTGACACCCAAGGCTGGGTTTGTCTGTCCTTATATACAGATCTCACATGGCTGGGCCTTCTAAGATCCACAATTTAATCACAGAGAGCTGACGTGATGCTGAAAGTGATTTGTCGTGTCCATGCTGGCAGTTAAGTCATTGCCAGCAATTGCATCCAAACACAATAAATTGCTGGGAGCGCGGACTGTTGATGGGAAAGTATCATGGCTGTCATTTAAGCACAGACACTGACTGCATAGCTTTTCACCCCAGCCAGGACTTTGAGCTGGGTGTCTAATGGGCTTAAAATCCTGCATGATAAAATTCTTTGCTGGTATCACTTTACTAGGTTATGTCTCAAGAAATTTTTGTCTCCTGTTCTTTATGAGAAAACAGCCTTAGAAGGAAGAATCTTGGAGGGGGGGGGGTAGAATTGTGAATCAGATTATAAAAAGCAGATGATGGTGTCTTTCAAAGCAATACAACATTACAGGAAGGAAAAGATAGAACAAAGGAAACTCCCTTTCTCCTTCACTGCCCCAAAAAGGACTGAGAAGGAAATGTTCATAACCCCGAGCTTGTGTTTGTTTAAGAGTAGTCTGGGATTTACCTAACTTATTAAAGCTTTAGTGCACAGCAGCAGTATCAGCAGCAGGAAGGGCATGAAAAATATTAGATCCTGGCAAATAGAATGTGTCAATCCAAAGTGGTAACAACTGTGAACCTTATTTATTTATTTTTTTAGAGCCAGTAGGGAAAATCATATATATTTTTGGCAAAACCTCAACCTCTTCCCCAGTAAACTGTGGCTTTGGACAGTACATTTCACAGTGGCTTTGACAAATAGAAATCTAGGTAGATATTCATTTTCATATAACGGAGGTATTTTGGTACTGCTTTCAAACGTATATCATTCTGTGATCCTGGATACTCAGACCTTGTTCCAAAGTCCACTACAGAGGACCTTGCAGTTTGTGTCCCTCAGATAGGGATCAGGCCTTTCTGTGATCAGCTATTCAGACTCTACTACAGCAGTGGTTTTACTTGGGAAAGATCTGCAGCATCAGAGCTGTTCCTTCTAAAATAATTAACAGAAAAAATGTTCTCTGTGAAGAAAATTGACCTCAGACTGTTAAGAAAGATGATGTTCTCTGAAGGAAGATGGAAAATGTGTTTTGGGATGCTTGGCTGAACGTCACTGAGATTTTTCAAGTATGCATGGTTTCATGTGAGTTTAGTGTAGAAGGGGCCAAATTGAGGACTCTGAAGGCTGATGGACTCCTGTTACCACCTAATCAGTTTCATATAAGCACATTTTCCTTTATCCAGACCTAGCCCTACCAATAGGCTTTCTTTCTCCTCCCTCCTGGCTTTTGGTCTAAGGAAAAACTTCTGTTCTGATAATTCCTTTCAATTCTACAAAATGTAAAACAGCGTAACACCATGGGCTTCAAAAGAATTGCTCCCACCTGGCATTTGGATTTGTGAGAGACAATACAGTTCTTGAGGCTCTGTGGTTCACTTGTTTATCTGTTCCATTCTGTGTTCCTGTGAGCAGAGCAGGAGATCAAACGTCAGCAGACTGGGGCTGGATTCCTGATTTCATCATTGATCCGCAACATGACCTTGAAGAAGGCCTGCGTCATCTATGTGATTTACTTCCTACATCTGTAGCTAATGGTCCTTACCCATGTCTGAATAGCCCTTGAAGTGTTGTGTACTGTCAGTGTACTAAATATTATTTATTAAGCCCCAAAGGTACCTAAGTTTGTGGTGATGTTTTACTAGTTGTGGAAGAATTTCTTCATCCATTGTATCTGTCTCTGTGATTCCTCTGTGCTGCCTAGTGCCTAAGCACTTGGCTTCCGTTTTGGCATCCAGAAAGAAGAAGCCAGCATCCCCTTTACTTTCCACCTCCAGGGAGGGCAGCCCTTTGTTACCTCAGAAAGCCTCTGATGAGCATGCCACTCTGTGGCTTCCCAGGCCTAGAGGAGAATCACTGCTGTCTTTCCCCAAATGCTTCAGCAGCTTTTAATGTTCTCCCCATCTCTCAATTTTTTATTTTTATAGAGTAGAGTTTCCTTTTTTTTTTCCCCGCTCTAACCACAACATTAAAAGGAAGCATAAAAAAGAAATGAAAATGTGCTGGGGGCAGAAAGAAGCCAACAGAAGTTGTCTGCACCAGCATGATTGTCCTCTCTGTGTACCAAGAAGTTGATATCTTGGCAGTCAGTCCATTTGGGTGGTTTGCAGAGGCCTGTCCAGTGACCCAGGTCTTATAACATGTTTCTTTCTCTGCCATCTAGCTCAGTCCCCCTGATCAATGGGAGAGGACGGGGAGATGTTGTAGCTGGATCTACCTGAAAGCTGGACGCATAAGGGCCTTTCCCTCATGTTGTGGGAAACTCAACTTGGAAAAGGTGACTGAGGAGCAGAGGCAGAAGAAGCAGTCTAGGGCAGAGTGACCCATAGCCATGACAAACCTACTCTGAGGCTGCAGATAGTCACAGAGAGGAAGACCCCTGTACCGTTGGCCTTTGTTAGCCCTGTTTCAGCAGCCTGACAATTCTTTAAAGAGTGGCCTAGGCTGAGATAGACAACCTAATGCCTACTGCCCATTTCTTAATCAGTATTCACTACTTCAGCCAATTATCCTAATTCACATTCTCTCTGCCGTTCCTCCTCCTCCTCCTCTTCCTTCCCAGACAAAAGCCTTAATCCACCTACATTTTCACCTTGCTGGAAAGCCCTCCCACCTCAAAACTCAAACCCAATAACCCTTTTAAGCTCTTTTTGGTAAGTCCCTTACCTAATCCTCCCAGCTGAATGTTCCCCGTTAAAATCTCACACACCTAGCTGCCATCTTTTCTCATGGAGAGCCCAGCCTCTTCCCCTTCAGATTCCTTCTGCCATTTGCCCATGTAGAATTTCTTTATTTTACAAAAGCCACATTTCTGACACCAGAAGCTTGAGGTCCCAATCTCTGCCTTCCATAGGCATTGCAGTTTTAGCTACTAGACTTCTGACTTCTGTTTTTGAGAATTATGCTTACGACCATGAAACAGAATATAGTATTGAGAATAGTGTTCTCAATCTCAAGCTTCAATCTAGATGAGCCTACAAGGTAAACCACATTGTAAGACCATTGGCAGTATCCCTAGGGAATTTGGATCCTTAACCTTTCATGGGTATCAGTAGAAAGAGGGCTGTTAATTTCTCCTTGTAGGTATGATCAGGGATAGGTGTGGGGGAGAGAGTCAGGGGAAGGGGCTGAACAGAGGTTTAAAAAATAATTCGTTTTTCTGCACTGCCTTGCAGAGATATCAGCCCTCTCTATTACAGCTCACCCACATGAATAGTTGATTTCTCATCACAATGACAGAAGTGGAAGCAAACAGCAGGCTGCAGTAAAGAAAGTGTAGATGATGGCAGGGTAGGGCAGCAGCATGGTTTTACAGCTGGACAAGGTTTCTGTTCCACCAGCAGTCCATCTGCTGTGGGACATCCCTGTCCCCCCTCCTTTCTCACAGCTTCCCCTTTGGGCACCTCTTCTCTCACCAGAGGTTTCTCTCTGTCTTTGCTGTGTTCAGTGAACTGGCAGTACAGCTGCAGTATAACCGAAGGGGGCAAAAACTTCTGGTGGTGGTAGTGCGACCTTTTAAAATGTTAATAGAAAGCTTAACTGGTTCCCACCTAACAGCTCGATTTAGCATGGCTCATCCTTGATTTAGCAAAGCTTGGGATGGCTCTATCTCCCTCTGCACACCAATGTAGGTGAGGACTGGAGGTTATTTTCAGTCTTGGGCTTGTTGCTTTGCACTGTGTCCTGTCAGATGAGTGAGCTCCCCAGACTTCCCGGGGCACCATGGAGAAGAGCATGTTGTCGTTCTGTGCATTTTGCCAGCTCAGACTCCCCTCCTGCTAAGAAGGAGTGTACAATTTGCTCAGCAGTGGAAGATACAGCACAGGGCTTTTTGAAGAGTCTCTGTGCAATTAGTATGGCAAATTGGAGCTTCCCAGGAGGATACACAGCATCAAGCAAACTAGCAACAAGATCTCAGCTCCTCAGTACAGAAAGAACCTCATTTAATGTATTAAATATTTAATTAATGAACTGAAGCTTTAATGAGGTGGTGATGAAGATGCCAAACAAGTTACTGACACAGAAACACCCCACCCCAGAGATAACACATAGTTAGCTACTGTTCTCCCAGTATTATTTTTTCCCAGCAACGCTACTGTCTGGGGAAGCTCACAGCACCTTTAGGTCCCATCCTGCCCTGTTGAAGGGAATGGCACAGGTAGCTAGATGTGGGGGGAAAGCTCCTTTATTCTGTCTTTTCTTGAGCTGGAATAGATGAAGAAGCTCTCGCTGGGGATAGTAAGAGAGCTATAGCCTCTCCTAGCAGGTGGCAGCATAGGTATTGCTGCCATGGAGATAAGCAAGGAAGTAGCAAAAAAGCATGCAGGCAGCGATACCATAGATCCATGGAAGAGCTGGGCTTCACAGAGGACGGAAGGCAGGAGGGAGGTGCTGTGTTGAAGGACCCCATTTTTTTCCTTGCATTGGACTCACCCTGTGCCGCTGGTGCTAAGTTTGGTACAAGTGCATTTAACACACATGCTGCTGGTCTGGGCGTGGCTTCTTCCTGGAGGTGGTGAGTGGGACCTCTCGTGTTCAGAGGTACTCAGAGTTCATTTCTCTTTCTTCAGCAGGGGCACTGTTAGGGTTGCTCATGAGCACTGGCCCTGGGGTGGGTCAGGCTCTCCTAGCTGGAGGAGTGAAGGCCAAGGGGCTAAGAGGCATCTAGAGCCTACAGTCTTTTTCAGGCAGGAGGCGCTCTAAGAAGAAGCTGTAAGGAGTTCTTGTGACACGACACATGGATGAGAGAGCCAAGATAATTCTTACCCTTGCCTCTCTATACAAGAATTGCTTTAGCTGATCAGCCCCTGTTACGGGAACCCTGGGATTTGAAAAGGAATAATAAAAGCTTAATCGAGAAACTCCTGAATGAATTCAATAAAAATGACATATGGAGCATGCACCGTGATGTTTTTATGATTAGGCTGGCAGATAATTGGAATGAGCAGATTCTGCCCCATGCTTGGTCAGGCCTGGTGTCTTAGAGTTCCATCTGCTTTGAGTGTTTCCTCACAAAGAGAAAAAAATAGAGGGAAAGGGAAAGAATGAAAAAGGAGGAGGGAGGCCAAATGTTTCTCTGCTCTGTTCAGAAAACAGCTCTGAGTCAGTTGCTATTTAAAGTGCATTTCAAATTTCAGAATACAATCCTCTGGCCTGTTTTTTTGGTGCACGTTATTCAGAGGCAGAAAGAACAGAGCATGGAATGAATTTCCCATTTAGAGGTGTCTTTCTAGGAAAATGCGCCCTCCCCACCCTTACCCTGCAGCCAATTTGCTATTCCCATCCTGGCATCTTTTCCCCTTTTGCAGCATATATTGTGTATGACCTTCATTCCCTTTACCTCTTCCCTTCTTGTGCCTCTCTGTATTGTGGTGCTGGTCCTCCATGAGTCTCTGCTAGTCTGATTCCAACTCTGTCTCTTTCAATTTTGGGCTCAGAGTGCCCATGTTCACCCAGTATCCATGTTGCCCCCACATATGCTTGTGTTCCAGCTCTGTATTTTTTCTACTCACACCAGGTTCTGACAGTGAATATTAGACCTGTCCTGTCTTCACCGTACTTTCTCTGCCCATCGCTTCTCTTTCTTCCATGGTGTCCCCATGCTTAAGCATCAAAGTGCAGCAGCCCTGGTGGAGAAAGACAGCCCTGGACTGAGCTGCAACTTTCTTACGCAGCTAGATAGCCTCCCTCAGCAAAGACAAGACTGACCTCCATTCATTTCGGGTGTCACTCCAGCACTTCTGCACTTTGCTCTCCTGAGGTGATAAGGTGACATTACCACCCTGCAAGAAGCGCAGCTGGGGAGGGGATGTTTGCTGGAGTTTTACTGACCTTTAAGCTCCTGGAATTGTCTGGTGTCTCTCTCTTCCCAGCTCTGATGGGAAGATTATTGGTGTTGGACCTGAGCGGTGCTTACTGCCAGCTAAGGTCTGTTGAGTCAGCTACCAGTTTCTCTGACCTCCTTTTGCCCTGCTAAGTGCGCTCACTGAAGAAGCTGTTTCTTGCTGTCTGCTCACAAGCCCTGATCATGACTGCAGGGCACCTGCTGTTCAGCCTCGCTGTGCTCCTAATATCCAGCTCTCAGCTTTATCATGAACTCTTGACCCATGCAACAAACACCCTTGAAACCTGGGGCTGGGCTGGGATCAAGGCTTTGGTTCAGATCGATAGAAAGGCAGAGGCCACTTGTGGAAAACAAATAATCCCTCGGAAAAAATAATAGATGCTGCTCTGAATGTTCAGCCTTCCTCTCCCCCCTTCCCACCTGTATTTGGGAATAGTCACTCCCAGCACAAAGGTTAAAGGGAAAAATTTTAAACCCCTTCCCCCAGTTTTGAAGATCATGTCTGAAGAACAGCATCTCTAAGCCAGGGCCCTACCCCAGAGCTAAGCCCTCCCCTTCTCCTTGGTATCACAGAACATTTTGCTCTGACCTTGAGAAATACTTTGCAGAACATCATTGCAAGGTCTACCATCTGCCCCTTTGCTTTGGCTATGTCAGCCCTCTCTCCAACTTTTCCTCATCCCCTTTCTAATGTAATCAGCTTTCAAGGCCTGGTATGGCCTCCCCGCCCAGCAGCAGCAGGTGAGCTATGTTTCCTGGTTGCTTCTCAGTGCTGGCACCAGTCACCCACTTGTCAGGTTTGCAAAGAATATCTTTCTGCTTTCTTCTCTGCTTCCTGTCAGTGTCTGCAAAGAGACCTCTGTGTTCTACCCTCAAATCCAACTTTATTGAAACACATCTTCCCCACCCCTCTCAAAAGAAAGAAAGACAGACAGACAGACAGACAGACCCAAACCAAAACCAAGATAACTGTTAGGCACCCAGTGTACAGAGGTCTGCCTGTTACGGTGACATGTGAGGTCTCATCTCTTCCTTCTTCTCCATCACACAGAGTCACAGAACAGTTGAGGTTGGAAGGGACCTTTAGAGATCATCTAGTTCAACCCCCTTGCTCAAGCAGGGTCACCTAGAGCAGGTTGCCCAGGACCCTGTCCAGAAGGCTTTTGAATATCTCCAAGGCTGCAGACTCCACAACCTCTCTGGGCAACCTGTTCCAGTGCTCAGTCACCCTCACAGTAAAAAAGTCTTTCCTTATCTCTTTAGCCACTCACTCTTTTGTCTTTTATTTAGATTCTCCTTGGGTCAAAGATGATCTTTCTGTTCTATGCTTGTACAGCACCAATTGGAATGGGACCTTGTTCCATACTTGATAGATTAGTGTTGCAGCTTTTGTGGTAATAAGTGATAATAAAGAGTATTGATTGGTTCACAGCATGAGGCTGTGATGAAGTGATGGAAGGAATGGTTACATTACACCTTTTATCACAGCAAGACAAAAAGAGAGGGGGAGAGATGCAAAAAGAAGTGGATTTTGTTTCTCCTCCTTTTTTTTTCTCTGAGGTGGATGGAGTTCTTCAGGTGTGTTATGGAGCCCAAAGGATTCATATTATCTTTTTACCCTACTTTAGTGCCATGCCACCTTTTTTTTAAGGCAGTACATGGGGTATCTATTCTCAGAAAATTTTCTCCAGAAGATCTCATTTCACCCATTTAGGATGTTCCTACATAACGTGCCTGGTTCTTTGTCAGATATGGATTTTGCCTAAGAATGACATGTCTGCGTTGCAGATTTCAGGATGGATAAAAATAACCACCCTAGCTAAATTAAAGTCAATAGTGATGAACTTCATGAATGTCAACATGGGCTAACAGTTTGCTTACATTCTCAGTTTCTCAGACAGACTTATACCAGACTCTTGTAACTTTATTACTACTCATCTCAAAATCATGTGAGATCAAGGTAGCTCATGTATGTACATGCTTCCTGCAATTTACCCCTCCAGCTGCAATGAAGATGCACCCTATGTCAAAGAGAAGAGCCTTTATCAAATCACTTAGCTGCCACAACTTCCCCAGGCATGAAATTTCCCATGGAAATGATTCTCCAAGGAAAACACCATTTTCTTTACCATAATAAATAATACAAAGCAACATTTTACAGCTTTTAAATGTTAGAATCTGAACAGAATATTTTGACTTGGATTGGTTAAAACATTTGCACTTGCTGAAATGAGTCAAAGCAGTTTGCTGTACATTTCTTTGACATAAAGTGGCACCTGCTTAAGGGGCTGTGGTGCCTCATGGGAGCTGTAGTTTGGATGCCTTGTGCATGAAGCTCTCTCCCATGGACTAGTCTGCTTGTCTGAAATACATTTACTGTAGTACACTGTGGATCCTCTCCACTGTGGAGCTGAATGGTGCATGGTCAAAATCAGATATTATAGAAGATGAATTCTGGTATAGGTGAAAACAGGGTTATAAAGTCTGTTATAACATCCCAAAATGAAATGTTTGCTTTCAAGGAATATCAAAAGACACAGTTTCAATTGGAAAAGTGGAAAAATGACTGTATTTCCAGCTGAGTTTTTAAAAAAAAATGTTCTTTTGCAAAAACAAGTATTAATTTAGCTTTTTGCTCTGACAAATAGCAGTGTTTTTCATGGGCTGGACCACACAGTTCTGTTTCCAGCTAGCATAAGAGCCCAACTTCACACTCGGTGTAATAGGATTGATTCAGTCTCAGCCATCCCTGGGGGTAAAGGTAAACCAATGATTAGTGATGCAATTAATGAATTTTACGCAAGTGGCATGAAAAGCTGTGTTTCTTTTTTGTTTTCTTTTTTTTTTCACCCACCTTCTGAAAAGTAATTTTTTTCACTAGAATTGGAAACCAGTTTTGATGGAATAGTGAACAGACTTACTTGCTTTACGATCACTGGAATCCCAGACTTTTCATGTGGTTCATATTAATGGACATATAAAAAGCAAAGCATCTTTATTTCCATGAAATGTCTTGGAAAAAGAAATCTTCTCGTTCGTTGTCTGAAATGCTGCCACCTCTAGATTGGAGCATCTTCTGCTAAACAACACAGCACAGCACAGCAACGTGTTAGTAGAGCAATGAAAACTAATGCCTTCTCTATTTGAAATTGCAGGAGGGGCTTAGAGAGAAATAAATTATTATCCGTGGAATTTGCCTTGGATGTACAGACTAAAACCTGGGGGTGGAAAGTAAGCCAGGAGATCTTATATGACTGCAGGTGGGCAAGGCTTGAATTATGTTTTTTCATCTGAAGTGAGGTACCTTTCCCAGAATCCCTGAAAGATCTGGTTGCATGTCAGGGCAACTCTGTGCATACTGAAAGGGACTGCACTGAGCCTGTGATTAGAATGCACCTGTTTAATCCTCCGAAGCTGGTGGATTAGGGTATAGCTCTCTGATTTATTTTGTCTGTTTGGGCTGTGTACACATTGTGTAGAGGAATTTGGATCTAATCTTTGCCATCATTATAATTAATTAGATGCTATTCTTCAGCATGTAATGGTGGCAATAGAGCTCTTAACATGGATCTGCATGTTCCTCGCATACTCTGTCGCAAGAAGAGATCTGCCAGGGAGATAGTTGTTAATTAATTGTTTAGTTTGTCAAAATAACATGCTGGGCTAAGTTCAGCCCTGGTGTTATGCTGTTGATTTCAGCTGCCTAGCACCCAATGAGAGATTTGCCCCTGAAGTTTTTCTCTCTTTTATTTCTCTTTTAATGTTTTTCAGTTTGTGCTGCAACTGGCAGCTAGATGTGAATTTTTCTATGTGGGTAAGTGGCAAGCATGAAGGGAAGGGCATCAGACAGCTATGTGCTAAGATATTAGTACAGCAGTATTATTCTGCTCTGCAGAGAGCTTCAGAGGGAGAGAGGGAAGGAGAAAAAGAGCTTTTGCAGACACAGAAGAACACCAAGATGATGAAGAAGCTGAACCTTGAAGAGAAATGGTCAGATCCTGGGAGCTAGGCAGACTTACACCAATGAGGATCTGATCCATGGTCATAAGTGTAATTCACTGTAGTAGTCTGCATCTAGGCAAGCATCCCTACACCTGTGACTGTTCTGCATCTGGCTGGGCATTCCCAAGAGTGTTTACATTCACCTGTACATGCATAGGTTGTGGCTTGCAATACCTGCAGATGTAGATTAGTTGTCCAAATGGGTGTGGATGTCTGTTACTGAGCCTATGTGGAAATGTATCAAGGACAGGTATGTGTGTTGATGTATTGCTATAAATCAGTCACTATATGTAAGTGTTGAGAAAAGGAACTCATGTGTGCTGCTGATGGTATGTGATGGTGCACGATGTCTGTCACACAGCAGCAAGGGTAGCTTGTATACGTGGTTGCAGACCTGCATGTCTGGAATTGGTTGCACCTGTGTAAATGACTGAATGCCCCTAGAAGTTTCTCTGCATACTTGAGTTTCTGATAACAATGGTCAGTGTGCGAGTCTGGGTTTTAACTATCTCTATTTATGGGTGCCTCTCTGAGTATTTTCACTCGCTTATGTGCCTGTGTAAACTGTGTATACATGGGTACAGGGGTACAGTACAGAGTACCCTTGTTTCTGTATATGTGTGATGGATGTGTTTTGCTAGGTACTCCTGAGACCACACAGTGCTCTCTCTGTCTGTACCTGTGTACCTGTGGAAGAAATATGCTCTTTCTTTCCATAGAAAACAAGCCCTGTAATTCCTTTCCCTCCCCATCCTCTCCCTGTTCCCCTTGACTCATGTACGAAACTGCTAGGTACTTCTTTACAGCCGGTTACTGCTGGATTTTCTTCCAACCATGTAAACCTTTGTGCTAGACTGACAGAAAAGCACAGACTACATATGAGCAGATGGATTTGCCTCACCTGTCTCAACAACTGATTGTAGCATGAGTGGACACAGGGCACCAGCTCCTAAAGGAACTCGAATGCACACCTCTGGCTATTTCATACCTGCATAGCTATGAAGCATTTGAATAGAGATAATAACCTGTGTAGCTACTGTCCGTTTGTGTTAGGGCAATTGTATTAGACTTCAATGGATTTATGCTAATGTTGAGCCCAGCCCATGGATCTTTTCCACCTCTGGTCCAGGACATACTTTAGAAGCAGTTTTTTTCATGACAGCTCTCATACAGCTGTATTCTTCATTCAGGTCTCCTGTCAGGCCGGTGGTAGCACTGTTGGCACTTCTATTATGAAGATCTAACTGAGAGAAAACTGCATCTTTCCAAGAAGCAGCAGCACAATTATCTGTTTCTGTAGAGAAAGCTGAGAGGGGAAAGGGGAAGGGGAATGTGAAGGGCAAGGGGAAAGGAAGGGGGAAGGAGAAAGGAAAGGGAAAGGCGAAGGGAAGAGGAAGGGAAGGGAAGACAGAGAAGTCTCATTCCTTTATACTCTAGATTCTTTGTAGTTTTCTTTGCAAAGGTCAAAGAGTTGCCTCGAGAAATGGAAAATTCTCTGAATCCTTTAAACACTGGTCCCTTTTCTTCTTAACATGGCCTAATTCCAGGGAGCTCAGGTTCTAACAAGGGATTTACCTCTCTCTCTCTCACACACATGCCCAGAGCAGCTTTGATGGCACTCAGATTGCTCACTTGTATTTTCTTTTGTGAGACAAAACGCTTCAGGTTCTCTGAGCTCTTCCAGCTATCATACATGTTCTCTCCTCTGCCTGTGTGGAAGACAACATTCCTAGAGAGGCAGCTGACGGGAGAAATCTTTCCATTTTAAGAAAAGAAGTCAACAAAATATACTGAGTTAAACTTTGAATGAACATCCTTGAGAGGTGAAGATCTGCTTTCTGAAGGTGCTGACTAATCCAGCACACTTCCTTTACTGCATGAGATGCCTCAGCCCTTCTCCCAAGTATAACAACAACTCTCTTAGTTGGAAGGGCTTTACCGGACTTCAACATGGGCAGCTAGTTTTCTTTTTCCCATCAGGCTTAGGCATTCCTCCAGTAAAGATGCTCAATTTAGTAGGACTCATCCCTGCCTTTCTGTTAATCATTTGCCTCCATATAAATAACATGCTGGTTTTCCTGTAGTCATAGCAAAACTGGGAACATGCTTCCAATGATGCTAGATAGCACTGAGATATCTGTGTCCTTGGGATTTTTCCCAGGTGCTGGGGAAGAGATAGAGTGAAATATGCTTTTCTCTTATCTTTACACTGGATCAGTCCCCAGAACCATGAAAAGATTTAACCTTGCAAATAGAGGTGGGTGAAAATCCTTAACAAAGTGAAAAAATGTGGAGCAGGATCTGGGATGAGAAGTGGAAAACCCAAACTCTGGATATGCTTGGGCCAAATCTGAAAGGAGTTTTAGAAAAAAGAAAAAAAAAGTAGGGTAAGCAGAGAGAGGAGAATTATTGTAACTGTCAAAACATTTTGTTTTGGAATGTAGTATTTCAGAAATGAAACACTGAAATGTTTAATTTTGACATTCTTTTCACAGAAATAGCTTTGCTTTTTGAAATGGCATTAACACCGATCTAAATTAAAAGGAAAAGATTAGGCAGCAGTTTGAATAACCCAGAAAAGAAATAAAACATTGTATTTGGATTGGCCTAATTTGGGGTTGGCCCAAGATGAAATGTTTATAATTTTTTTTTTTGATGGAAAGCTGTACCAATTTTTGTTTCTGTTTGAATCAGCCTAATGTCTTTCTCACTGGATTTGTCAGTGAGACACTGAAACACAGAAGCAAAAACCTTCTTTGGTCCATTTGATGCTTGGCTACTCCTGCTTCTTCTTGTTCAAGCAGAAAGAGAATGGTAGACTAAAGTAAAGTATCCAAAAGTGGCAGACTCAAGAAGTAACAGCTCCCAGATCCAAAATCCCTTGGCTCATTCCTGATGTATGTACATCCCTGATGATGTAGGACCTATTAAGAAAAGACAGTATCCCCAAGACATCCTTACCTTAAGTGACGCACCGTCTCCAGTATTTTTATAGGACAGCACTAATTTTTCATAGTGAGACAAGGTAAGCTCCAGCCCTTTAATAGACTTGTCAAGTCTCATGCATTCAGAATGAAATTAGCTCATTTGGTTCCTGTCTCTCACTCTCCTGTTGTGGTGCTGCTAAGATGCAGATGTGCAGTGCTACAACCTTCTGCTGCTCCAGAAGGACATGCCCAAATGTAGCCACGCAGTCTGGTGCTGCCGGGAAGCCAAGGAGCACACATGGCTGCCGCGATCCTGCAAATAGCCCAGTCTGTGCTGTAACTATTGCCAAATGACCCGGTGCTCGGGCACCCACGTACCTCCCAGCTTCCTTATCGCATTACCCAGGCCGTGTCTGAGGGAACCCTGTGTGCTGGCCCAGAACAGAGATGGCAGGGAAGGGCCTCCTTAACCTTGGACCTTGCTCTGTTTTGGTCAGTGTGAGACAGGGTTCCTCATTGTTTCTCCTTCCTGTGGCTGTGGATGGTGACTGAAGAGGTGACTGCTCCCACCACCTCTCCTTCTTGATTCAGGATCTTCCCAGCACAGTCCAGTGGGGCAGCCCCAGCTAAGGATTTAATACAAGCACTTTGAGTGCTGTTGTAAAGCTCTCACAGCTCACTCCCCTTTGCTGGGGTGGACTTGCCTCTACCAACAGGCCACAGAGTGCTCAATGGCAGATAGTCTGTGAGGCTTAGCTAACCCAGAGGCTGGGACGTAGCAAGAGGCAGGCAGGCAGGCAGACTGCTTGAAGGCAAAAGCAAAGGTAGCAATGGGAAGGGAAGTTTTGTAGACTGTGAAGTGTTACCACACCAATCAGCTGAGGGTGGCAGTGCTATGGTTGAGAAAAATTTCTGCTCTCTTAATGCTGAGAGCCTTATTGTGATCAAATCTTGCAGCTTTTGGAAGAAAAAGTTCTAAAGAGACTCACCAATGCACCACAGACTGGCCTGAGTGTGGCATTCCCCAGCACAGTCCATGACACTTACCATTAGCTCTTCACAGCAGCAATGCTACTGAGCGATTCTAGCCCAGGCAGGTGTGAGGTGGGCAAGGTAAGCTTGCCCTTCCTGGCTCTGCTAGGATTTGCTATGTGTAACTTTAGGTCACTTCATTTCTGGAAAGTCTGAAGGATTAGTGAGAGATACTCATCTAGCACTGTAGTATGTTCTGAGATCAAGGAAGGAGGGAGGGACTGAAGGAAGAAGAGAGGACAAAAATGGTTTTGGTTAGGGCTTGGGCCTGCTAAATTGCACTCTTTTTCCACTCTCCCTTGTGTGCTGGTAAGCAGCCCACAACCACTTATTCCTGCTTTCTCTTAGCTTCCCTTGGGCCTGACACAAGTACATACCCTGCTTCCATAATGACAGAGCACAACAGTGCATGTCAGCATGTGTACATGTTGCCACGGTGTGTGTGCAGTGCGAGAACATGTGTGCACCGGTGTCTGTGCTGTGAGCACTCGTGTACCCAGTTTTGGGTGAATGCCAGTCAAAAAGTGTGCCAGTCTCCATCTAACAGCTGGCACAGCCGAAGAGCTTGCCTGCCTTATTAACACTCCACTTATCTGGAATCTGCTCACTGAGCAGAAACTGCTCCATAAATCCTCCTGAATTTGCATTCCTCTTTGTTGTCTCTCATTACCACTGACCTCACTTCTTCTGCTGGAGCTGATCAGCCTCCCACCGTCCTGCCTGTGAGATGCCTCTCCATTACCACAGCCTATTAGCAGTGGCAGCAGCAGCGCCTCTGTGAATGAACACACAACTGCTGAGTCAGGAAACTTTCTCAACTCAACTCCTCTTTCATTGCTCCCTCCCCAGGCCCCAGGGAGGGAAGAAGTGACAGCAAGTGCAGCTCAGTTGCTCTCTCTTGCTTCTTTCAAGGCAAGGCTCTGCGACCTGGGGAGCTCAGCGGGGTCATTACTGGACTTTCACTCTTGGAGGCACGAGTGGGAAATGAGGTGCATCAGTTGGAAGCATTTAAAACCAGAAGTGCTTGCTCATCAACCCTGGGGTTTCTCAGTTAGCAGCTCACCCACTCAGTGCATATGCATGCAAGTTTCTAGTTTAATAACTAACTCTTCCATTTATGGGAAGCATGGTTTTTTTGCTTCTCTCCTCAGGAGCAGAGGAGAAGCAAGCACCTACACACACAACATGCCACAGTCACAAGCTGAGAGGGTGATTGGGGAGGCTGAAGTAGCTGAGCCTGCTTTGGTGTGTTCACTCATCTTAAATCTAAGTGACCACCAGTGCTAGGGGCTTGTGATGTGCAGGTCAGAGACAAAAAAAAAAAAAAAAAGGATTCATGTTCATGCTCTCCTTCCTGCCTGTGTGTGAGAGCAGCTGGAATTATGGTGGCTCACATGGCCTCCGCTTTCCTTGCAAAAACATGACACCAGCAGCTGGGTGCTAGACTCCCAGGCAGAAGAGGCAAAGGCATGGCTATGCTCCAGTCCTTTGGTCCAGGTTAGTGCTGCACTGAAGGGCTGCAAAGGGAGTTATGTTATACTTGTATACTAAATCTGTTACATTGTCCCTTCTGTATCATGCAGGGGCTCCCATACCAAACTGCCATGCCAGACATTTCACAGAACCTTGAAATAGTCATGTAATGCTTTTCTTTAGTTTTCCAGCCAAGGCTGAAATCATAAGTGGACAGAGTCTCTGGAAGTATGCCCTGAGTCTAGAGCTTTGGTTCAGAGCATGCTGGAGAAAAGGAACTAGCTGTTTTGTTTAAATCTAGATGTGATTTCCTAAGTTTTTGAAACTAAAACATGATTTTCAGTTGAGTCCCTTCATCTCTGCTTTCCTCTAAAGGTCCAAATGCATGGTGGGTTGGAGGGAAATAGCTTATATTGCCTTTACTCTGTGACTAAGCACTTGTTATATAGTGAAGAGAAGAGTTTGCTCTTAGTGGGAATGAAGGAAAGGGTGGGTATTCCCTAGTATTCCCTAAGCTCTGTTCCGTTTGGCCCAGGCAGGCAATGCCTTTCTTTGCAGGAGCAGGAACATGTTTGCTTAGTACATCAGAGGGACCAAGATGCAGCCTCATTAAAACACAGCTCACATATGGCTGGGGGTTTCATGTATAGCTTTTTTTTTTCTTTAACCTTCCCTGTCTTGATGGAAACAAAAGGAGCAGAAGGGAAAAAAAGAGAAAGAAAAGGAGGAAAGTGAATTGCTTAATGGAGGTGCTCTGCCTGCATATTTAATACACTGATTTTATTGAATAGAAGGTGAAAAAGTGCATCTTGTTTGTTGCTTGCCTGTCAACGCATGGCAAGAAGGCATCCTTCCCCCTGGCTGGTGCCTTTTATTAGTCAACGGTTTCCAGAGTGTAATTATACCATAGATCTGAGATGCATTATACACACAATTACAATTCCCCAGCCGAGCCTGTTATTTATTAACTGTGGGAAATATTTGTTCAATTGTTTTGGAAGGCTAAGGCTTTCTTTTGTTTCTTTCTCTTTCTTTTTTTTCCCCTTCCCCTTCAACTGTAATACAGATCCTTGCAAAAGGTCTGTCCTTTGTGACTCAGTGGGAGCAGGGTGAATGGCCCATTCTGTGTTAGCCCACCATGCCACCTAAAAACCTTGTCAAGAGGAGCTGCAGCATGGGGAACATTTTCAGGGACAGATCAGAAAGCATTCAGAGCTTGTACAGAAAGTTTTCTTCACTGGTCTCTTGGTTTGCTGTCATGCAACTGTGAGAACACCTAGCTGGAAGTGACCTCTGGGCTTTACAGAGCCCCTGAGGGGGAATGTTTATGACTAAAAGGCTGGAACAACCTTGCTAAAACTATCCACTCCTATGCATTTGTGTGACTCAGAGAATCCTGTCTTTACTTTTAACTCAGCTTTGCCACATCTGGATACTCATCCAAAGCCTGTTGCAACTTCTTGTGCATTGAGACTGCTTGAGAGCATCTCTGATTAGATTGCTGGCCCTCAGCAAACTAGAAGCTAGACCTTGGCCTAGCAGTCAAAATCTGGATTTTAGGAGTCCTTTAGGGCAAACAACATCTCTTTCCAAGTTTTGTGAGCCACATCAGACATGCAAAAAGCATGTTGGAGCGCATTATTTTAACAGCTTCTGTTCCTTATCTCAGTTAAGAACCTAAAGTGCAAAGGAGAATGACAACAAAATATAAAGACAAGGTTACTGAGTTTAGCTAAGCATTTTAGGGCCAAAGAGCACAGCATAACTGGCCACCAGTTGGTCAGAGCAAGGGTCCACCTAGCCTCAGCCTATCCTGTCTCTGACAGCAGCTGGTAGCAGCAGAATGGGAAAGGAGTATAAAAGCTTTGCAGCCACTCTCCTCTCAGAAATATGTTTCCTGAAATGTAGTGTGCTCTGTTAAAAATGCATCCCATCCATCTATCATCCCAGATGCTGTCCTGCTGGGATTTTTCCATTTCCACAATATCCTCGCTTTAATAAAGTGACCAGAACAGGGCAAGAATCATTTCCTTGTTATTAATTATTACTATGACTGCTGTACAGCAGTGTGCTCAAGGGTGTAGAGCTATAATCCCCAAGAACCTCCTCCTGAAGGGCATTTTATCTTCCCACACATTCCTCGCTGCTGGTATGTCAGACCTACCCCTCGATTTTCCTCTCAAGCTGTGCTTCAGCCCTTCTCCCCTTGACCCTGGCAGCCCTGTCACCAGCTCTGCCTGGCATCTGTTTTATCCCTTCTTTAGAGTCTGTCTGTATGGGGAAAATCTGGTATGACTGCAGAGATAGATTTAAACTGATAAAGTTTACAGGTATAATCCTTGTACAAGATGCACTCTTTTGGCTGTTAGAGGGGCCTTTTTCAGGTGAGCTGATGTCACTTGGGAAAGTGTCTATAATACCAGCTCTCTGCCCCTAACTCCCCTTTTCTCATATAAGGATAGTGGTGTTCACACTGGGGTTCATTCTACTATAACTGTACATCTGTATCCACTAGCATAACTGCTGGAGCTTCCCCTTGCAGGCAAGACCTCAGATGGCATTTTGGATTCTTGTTTCAATGTGACTAACAGCTGATGTTTCTGCCAGTTCTGCTGTTCAATGTTTGGCAGATGTTATTGTCACCATGGCCACCTCCTGGTGCCTGTCCCACTCTTCTGCTGGATGTATCTGCCCCAGGAACCAAAAGAGCAGAGAAGTGGTACATCTGCTCTCTCGTCACTGCCATTGGCAGTCCAGGATGCCAGCAGAAACTGCCAGCGATGGTAGGCTTGGGCAGCCAATGTGCATTGCGGTGGCTAAGGAATAGGCAAGTTCCACTGCAGGCAGTAGTGGCATGCAAGCTCAAATGTGAGCAGGCAGCTGGAGGAGGTGACTTTGGAGACCACCACGACTGTTTGCTTATGTTTGCCTGAGTCAGATTCCCACAGCATTTTCTGCCGGTGTGTGTTAGCTGAGAGACATCCTGGCAGTATTTTCTCCTGGCAGCATTTTCTCCTGGCAAGAAACAACAGTAGCTAACCTGAGAGAAAATCTTCGGAGAAAAAAAGTGTGTTGTTTTCACATAAGTAAGGAACTAGTATCCGGTACTAGTTTGCACTTTCTGAAAATGGCTCCATCTTCACAAGCATTTTACATCTATGCAATTACCATAAGTTAAGAACTTTTTTTTTTCCCCTTACAAAGACAAGGTCCATCTGGGGTTAGGTTTTGGTTGTTTCTATTTACACTGACAATATGCTTGAATGAGAAGCAAGGGGAGACCCTGCCATTTGGAAACAACATTTTTATTTTGGTCCCTTTCAATAAGTGAAATGCAATGTCCATAAACAACATTGTGCACAAAGGTCTCTTTCACACCTTTATGCATAGCAGAGCATGGTGTTGATGACAGCTCTCACATCTGTTTGTTTTCTTTGCCAAGCTAAACGCAGTTGCAAAAAATGTTAGAAATAACTTTTAAAGGTCTTCATTTCAAGTCCCAATACCTGCCCTACGTCTGAAAGATTGTAAAGATGAGATACTGGGTGAAATGTGATGTATGCCTGGCATATATGATTTAAGATAGTGAAACGCAAAGAAATATGAGAAAAACAGGCCTGAATTTCAATGGGCATCTTTAAATGTCTGCTTTGTAAGAGTTTCTAAATCTTCAACTGAAGCAATTATTTAATAAATCCACTTGTCCTCTGTACCAAATTTGAAAAGTGAATTCAATAATTATACGTCAGCCAGTGGAAATCTCAATTCATAACCTTAACTGTGGAGTGGCGCTGACGCCTGTATACTAGATCCCACAAAACTTTAGTAAATGGAAGTAAGACTGCTAGTCAGTATATTCCACCAGACATAAAGAACAAGAGAAGAACTGATTAAATTAGCAAGTACTTAGGTTTCAATTTTCTCTTGACAGTCTCTGTCACTTCCTGTGTGTCACCTGCCACAGATGCAATTCATATCTTAGCTGCACGCACAAATAGTCAAAGTTCATTTATGATATGTTTATTTGTTAGACATCCATTTGTTTGTTTGCATGAGTTATATGACTTCCATCAATTACACTGTACGTGGTTCATTATGTGAGATCATATTGTGGTAGCATAAGAGCATGACTATGGTGTGAGTCCTAATAGCGGCTGGGGGAAATGTTGCCACTGTTATTCAGGGAAAGTAATGGGAGTGGGGAAATCTGTACCATCACTGTTTTTATAATTGTTGTTGTTTACATTGCAAAAGAAATTGCAAAAGTAATAAGGTGTTATAGGGCTGGAGTCTGAGTTCTAGCATGGAGTCAGCACCTCTTAGTGTGTAACACAGACTTCTTCCAAGAGCAGAGTGGCCCTGGTTTTCATGGAAGACATTTTACTGTCCTTATAAAACCACTGCTGCTCCTTTTGAAGGCTTGGTGTTAGAATGACTCCCTGAATAACAATTTAAGAGAGCTGGAAAAATTTATAATTTTTGATTCAATGTAGCTACTTCACTGGTATTAAACATTCTTATAGAAATGCCACTATATACTGTATATACAGTGATTAATTTGTCTGTGACCAAATCAGCAACACTGTTCTTGGACACAGATATCTTAGGAAAGGGAAAGTGTTGATTAATTAGCTTTAGGAATATTAGCTTTAGGAATTTTATACCTTTTAGTGTCTTAGATCAAAGATGATATGACTTGGTGTTCTCAGCCTGGATCCCTGTGGATGCGTGTCTATGTTAGGAAGCTACAGTAAAATATGGCACAATTCAACACAATTAGCTGGTTTTGCTCCAGCAAGAGCTGGTTTAATAGGCAAGGGCCTGGGAAAAGTGGAGAGAGAGGCTTCAAATTCAGGATAAGAAACAGCTGTGGAAGGGTTAGAACAGCAGGGGAAAAGAAAGGGAAATTGCAGAGCTGTACACAGGGACCCCAGGACTGAGGTAGCAGGGGGAGCTGCGAGGCAGGAGTGAGGGGTACCGGGAGCTGGATGAGTAGTGGGACACAGAACTGGAAAGGTGGTGGGGGGAAGGGGGCTGCAAATCAGAGCTGAGCTGATTGCACTCTAATTAATGGTATGAATTTTAATGAGCATGAAGTCACCCAAACATATACCGGCTCACTAGATGTATGGGATTAGGTATGTAGCAAAGAAAGGGTAACAGCCTGCATTTAACTGATAGGTTTAGTGAACTAACTGACCCCTCAGCCCAGTGGACATTTAGATAATGTTCAGAACTGCATTGAGCCTAGTTACTTCTTTATTTCAAGGGGAAAAAAGTGGCAAGAAACATCTAATGAAAAGCAAAATGTAATAATTACATGCTCTGTTCATGTTGCCCCTGGCATTTTAAATCAGATATGGGGATCTTTGGCATCCAGCACTGTTTTTGTACATCAGACCAGCAGTTTGTCCAGTCTGGCATCTTGCCTTGAGACAATGACCAATATCAGATGCCTGAGGAGGTACAAGAAACCCCACAGAACACAAATCCGACTGTCTAAATTCAGACTGCCTTTCTCCATTGACTGCCTACAGACTCTAAGGGAACGATTCAGACACCCATGAATGGTTCTCTAGGGCATCCCAGCCGCCTCCAGCTGCTGCTCTGGAAGGACAGGCCTCTCCCATGGGTTCTGTGTCACATTCCCCAGTCTTGTACAGATATCTCAGCAGTCTGGGGCATCTCAAATGGTGCTAGACCCTGATGTTGACAGACTTGAATCATTCCCCAGATGTCTGCAGGATTCATTCATGTTCTTCCAGGTCCAGAAAATACCTAGCCTCCCTACTCCTCTGGTTTAGTTCTTAGCTCACCTTGGCTTCAGTGGGAAATTAAGATCCTCATGGCTTTGTAGGATTGGAGCCATAGGTAACTGTCCTCTGAGTGACATTTCATCACAGGTCTGCTTCATAGCTGATTGTTTTCCTGCACCATTGTGTTGCCCTGTGAACCGTGACTCACTGTCACAGTGCACCTGAGAGGGTAACACTGTTCAGGCACAATTCCCATCTGGCTGTGTAGTCCTGAAGGTCCCACCCATGGAGCACCCTTGGCCCTGAAGACCTTCTTCACATCTTAGAAAAATTCTATTTGGAGTCAGTAGGAATCTTCTTAAGGAATAACTAAAGACTGAAAGACAGATCTTGCTGTTCAGAGGTTCTACTTGCAAGAAAAGCTGGAGTCTGACTTTGGGAAGATGGGGTTTTGTGGTCCTTTACCTTTATGGCTTTACCTCCATGTGGCTTGCTGAGATGAGCTAAAGTAGCAATCTAAGACGGCCCTGAAAATTTTCTGTAGATACAAGAATTGTCAGGACCCCTGCTTCGATTTCACATTGGAAGACTGTCCTGAGTTAGACATTTAATTCTAAAACTTACTTATTTTTACAATATAGGTCTAGGTCTTGTCATTCTAAGTAGTACTTTGCAGCTTTCCCTGCTGAGTTCAATGTTGTTATGTAAAGCAGAGTAAAGCCTTGCTTAATGAGTGGGCTTTTTGGAAGCAACTGAATGGAACTGAAAGAGCAATTCCAATGAAAATTGAAGGCAAGGGGAAGGCTTGCACTCCTAAATTACTTAGACTTCCTTGAAGTTCCCATCCCACCTGAGTAAGGGTAGAAGGACTGATCCCTGAGCAAGTGTGGCAGATTATAAATGTTCCTACAATAGCATTCAAGTTTCACAGTCCACATTTTAGCATATGCCTGCAAACATTTATTTGTGCATTTGCACATGCATGCAAACACAAAGCATAGAAATTCACTGTTAAAGCATTAGTATAGGGAATAATCATCCTTACGATCCTGGGAATGGAAATAGCCTAGGTCATAACAGCCATTATCTAGCCTTGGCTACAGTGATCCTATGTTGCTGGCAGTACCATTTGTGAGGGCTCTGGTATCACTTGACTGGCTTCAGGGAGCAGAGGCTGTGACTGCATTGAGCCTAGATAGTTTCTGAATAAAAGTGCTTAGGAAAGGTGCAGGGAAACAGCTCCCTGTTGGAGAATGTTATTTTTTCTATACATTGAAGGCTAGATACTCTGTAGGAAGATAGCAGATGCTATGAATTCCTGAAAGAAGGCTCCACTGGAAATGGTCTGCAGCATGGGCTGCTGAAGTGCTTGGGACCTCAGTGTGTTCAGCAGGCAGCTGCAGAAGTAGAAGCCCAAGGGCAGCAGTTTGTGACCTAGACCACAAATGGTCTGTGGAACTGAATGAACAGATTTGTGGATGACCTGAGGCCTTGCTGTCCCATTTACTTCTGATTCTCCATCCTGCCCAGGTAATATATTGTTATGTTCCCTTCTCCTACACTCTCAGTGCAGGATTTTGTGCAGATATTGTAGGGGTCCAAGATGCTTTAAAATGAGCCGCCTGAACTCTGGCTCCTCTGCCCTATAAGGAGCACAGAGAGTGGGGAGCCAGCAGAGACTGTTCCCTGGGGTCTTGAGCCCTTGCAGACAGCAGTCCTTACCAAGAGATGGGAAGTCTGGAGGTGTCCAGTAACCAGTGACTATAGGGCTATGCTGAGAAGGGGGCCTAGCTGACTGAGAGGAAACTGCTGCTCAAAGGCATTTATTTGGTAGGTCAGGCAGCCGGAACTCCTGTCATGCTGCAGAATGGCAGAGGAGAGCTGGAGAAGTGACAAAAGACCATAAGACAGCTGCATAGAGGGCTCTGAGGGGAACAGACTGTCACAAGCAGAAAGCTCAACTTCTGACCACCTCTTCTAGGCTGGACTTTTTCTTACCTCATCAGTTGTACAGAGGAAGAGAAAGGGGTAGTGTGTCTTGCTGGGAAGCATTTGCTACAGCTACTTTTGATTGAGCATTGCATTATGTTGAATTGAGGACATTATTATTCACAAAAAGGCATCCTAGAAAGCTTCAAAGCAGGGTAGAAAAAACTTCAGGTTTTAATACTAATTAGAGGAGCCTGTCTCCCAGGTGTGAGGTGTTTATCTGTGAAAAGCAGGAGATAGTGTAGCAAAGAAGAAATGCACACTGGAGAATTGAAGATCCAATAAATAGTTGAATGGATTTAAAAAAAAAAAAGAGGACGAAGAAAGAAAACCAACAACAAAACCACAGATAATAAAATAAGATGTTTGCACTGAATATGAAGGGTTTGCAAAATAGCTCAGAGCTTATTTCCAAACATGCAAAAAAAAAAAAAGCCTGCAAATAATACAGGAATCTGGAGCAATACAGAGATTTTTTTTTTTCTTTTTCCCCTCTCTGCTTCCTATTAGCATTGTAGGCCACATTTCTCTTTCATATCAAACATCACCTGTGTCATGACAGCTCAGGGCTGGCTTCAAGTATAGGCAAAATAGACTGTTCCTGCAGTTGTACTACCCTAACCAAGAGGTGACCTTAGTCATACTGACTACTTTGTCCGTGCATTTTCCTGGAAGATGTGGGGGCCTGACTCTCTGAGCAGCAGGTGGCCTCCATCCTAGCATATGTGCTTACTGCCATCCTTCCCCAGCAGTGTCAGGAGCATCATCCTGGGTCCAAGGTCTCTGCCTCTACACCTTCTCTTTTCAGCCCATTGGCTGACCAGTTTTACCCTGCTACTGACCTCAGATAAGGTTTACTAAAGGGAGGAGAGAAGGAGATCTGGGACCAAAGGGGTTGCCTATCTGTGTGGTGCCACAGCCTACTGCTAGTTTGTACTCCTGGGCATGCAATATAGATGTAGCCATGTGGCTGCAGTGCTGTGACATATTTTTCTATACATATGTACTTCAAATTTTCCTGCTTCTTTCTCCCTGCTCTCTTGTGAGTTAAGGAATCACTACAGGTGTGGAAACTTTGAGAGTATGGACATGCTTTCACAGCTGACTAAGCGATAGCTGGCCAGCTTTAATTGCCCTGTGGTGTGCTCCTGGATGGTAGTTTAAGTGAAGAGATTTTGTTTTGCTCTCTCTGTGGACATGAAATGTGGACATCTTTGCTTCTTCTGTTCAGCTGATCAGCAGTAACTTGTTAAGCATCAGGAACTTAGTCACTTATGGTTGCCTGACAGAGCCTCGGCTAGTGATGAGGTCACATGAGGGAGCAGAAGTGTGAGCAGAGCAGGGACTCAACTTTTTCTACCATGGTGCGCTAATCCTGTCACCTAGACTGTCCTTCCTCTCTGAACCTTAGTTCAGAGAAGAATTTAACAGAGAGAAAAAAACTAACTTTTTCAGTGTTTTTTTCCTTGTGGACCATTCCCTTAGATGACTACAGAGAAATGCATTCAATCAGAACATTAAAGTTAAATGAGGCAGTACAAGGCTGTATTTAAAAATAACAGAAAAACATTTCAAGTTCTTGTTTGATAGGAGTTGGACAGCTATATAACCCTAGCAGGTTGCCATTCTAACGACAATCCCCAACAAGAAACACAGCCTGATAACATGTATTGAGACAGAAGATGAGAGCAGTATTCAGAGGCATGGGGAAGAGCAGGAGATAGCTGCTGCTCAGATATGCTTATTCAGAGAAGATAGATTCCCCCCCCCTCCTTCCTTGAACTTAGCATAACTAGATGCACAGCAAAAATATCTACAGCATAGGATAGAAATTAACATTAAAGATATAATACCATCATAGGGTTACTGATAAACCCTCACCTTTCATACTTAGCTAATTTCTCATCAACTCTTCCTAAAAAAAAAAAAAAAAAGAATATAGCAGGACTTGGAGACAGGCAGTGAAATGGTTTGGTGTCTTGGAAGGATTTTCAGATAAGGAGAGACTGAAAAAGATTAAAGAAGATATCATTCAGAGAGGAGATGAATAAGAAGGAGCACATTAGAAGTATATAAATAATTAATCATATTAAAAAGGTTCTCAGTACTGGGACAAAAGGATATCCTTTGAAATTAAAAGGCAACAGATCTGAAAGTGTCAAGAATAATTTTTTATGGCACACTTAAATGCGGAACTCACTGCTGCAGGGTAATAGTCACTGAGCCCATAGACTTAGCAAAAAAAGAAAAAACAAGAGGGCTGTTTCTGTGGATAGTGAGAACATTCACAGTTACATTAGAGAAAATAAAAAATTTATAAGGAATATCAGCCCTTGAGATTCAGGGAATAAATCCAACCACTAACTGCCTGGGGTTATAAAGAAACTTCCCCTATGGACAAGTTAGTTATTTCCCATTTTAAGTGTTTTACATGTATCTTTGATACTAGCCACTGTCTGAGACAAGGTGTTACAACAGTTGAACAATTGGTTTGATTGGCTATGAAGGTTGCTATATCCTTGAAAAGTATTGTGGGTCTCTCTCTCTGTTCCTCACTGTCTTTGGCTTTGCCTCTGAACCACTCTATCCTGGCACACAGCAAAAGGCTGACAACATGACATGTTTTCTCCTTTATTTTCTGTGAGCTTTGATGTGTGGGTAGTCCAGGGGCAGACACAGTCCTGATGTGAATGTAGGTGGATGGCACAGTCACAGACCAGGTTCTTCACCACAAGCCCAAACTGCTCTGGTGGAGGCCTAGCCACATTGGTGCTGCTGTTGTAAGAGCTGTTCCCCACCTTCAGCCTCAGGGAGAACCTGTAGCTCCTGGTGGGTCCTGGAGGGTTTCCATCTCCCCTGCTACCACTTTGGCATCACTAGCATTCCCTGTGCAGCACTGTTGAGTTCTCTGGTCCACAGCAATGTGGTAGCCCTAGTGCTGTAGCAAGCAAGCAGGAGACATGAGCTAATGAGGGAACAGAAGGCAGAGACTTTCCTTCCCTTCTTCCTCCCCACTTAAATTTGCTCTTCGACTAATCTCCTCTGCCAGGCAATTTTGGGTAATCAGTGTGGCATTTCTGCTGTTGTTTATTTTATCTATCCCAATCTTTCTTAATTTTTTTTGCAAACAGTGCCCCTTCTCGTTTGCCTCTTTTCTCTCCATATGATACCTTGATGGAGCGAGAAGTAGTGAGAACTAGTTGTAACATTCACTCTCCTGTGCTGGAGA
Source organism: Apteryx rowi (assembly GCF_003343035.1). Classification (NCBI taxonomy): domain Eukaryota; kingdom Metazoa; phylum Chordata; class Aves; order Apterygiformes; family Apterygidae; genus Apteryx; species Apteryx rowi. The sequence goes on from NW_020447575.1 coordinate 96,921, forward strand.
AGCTGAACTGCTGCCAGCAATTAAAGATATTTAGCAGTTCCCTAGCTAGGGTAATCACCTGGAGGGAATAATTGCAGCTTCTCTTCTTCTTCTGCACCTATCCTGGAGGGAAGGTGCTATGTTGTTTTTGACTTCAGAAACAGTTATGACTGGTATACTAAGAAACACCCAACTTTTGAAAGAACAGAGAACTTCTGTAACAGTGAAGTCTTCATGCAAATGGCTTAATGTGTCTTTTGCAATGGGTGAGCTGCAATGGCTCTAGGAAATGTTCTCCTCTCTTGACCATCTCTTTGGACTGATTCAAAGATACTGACATGTACCAACTGCATTATTGCACAGAACACTGAATTACCATTCATATTCCCTCAGCAGCTGAAGTGATGAGGCTAAGAGGAGAAGCAATAAATAAAATAAGTTGTTCCTTTCCAGAAGCATAGCCACTGGAAGAGGTAAAAGGAGGAGAGACTCTTGGAAGGTAGAAAACGGGAGATGATGCTTTCCCTGTAGGCAAATTCTGTTATATCCTCTTAGTTGCCTGATTTCACGGCCCTATGAGGGGACTGTTTGCCTATATATATACTCTTGTGGTGACCCTCATTCAGAAGGACTGATCCTGCAGAGGGCTGGTGAGTGACCCCGTTAATTTACTCTTCAGACCTCTTTACCATGCAACAGCATATTCAAACAGTCCTAGTTCTTGACTTATTTCCTCATATCACTGGGCACTGCTGGGAAGAGCTGAATGGGTGCACAGGCCCTCCCGCCTCCATCATAATCATCCAGACCTCTGTGTCAGACTCTGCTTTGGTCCTCCCTCTTTATCACATTGTGGGGGGAGAGGGTGTTAGAGGGAGGAGAGAGATGGAAGATTTATTTGTTTTTGAAACCATGTACTGATTCCCTGGTCCTGCTATCAGCAGTTTGGTCTGGTCTCCTGGCTTTGTGCATTCACTTGTGCATTCTGTTCACCCAGTTGTTGCTGAAGCCTTCCTGGCCTTCAGTGTAACCCAGCATGTTATATCCTCACTTAGCCAGGCAGCTAGGCCTCAGGCTTAATAGCTAAGGAACTGGACCTCAGATTCTGCAAACCAAGCCTGGCACCTAGGCTTCCGCACAGCTGTTAATCCGCATGACCAACAACAGCCAGACAGGACCCAAGACTGTCTGTCCCTTTGTGTGTCTGTCTGGGCACCTCCCACCGTGCCTGACTGTATCCTCACAGAAGAGGATCAGGGAAGGCCCTGTTTACCTGCTGTCTGTCTCCTCAGTCACCTAATGTCTGAACACTTTGCAAATGTTACCGTGTCCTTACTTCTTTTTCTGAAGCAGTTTATTGGCATTCTCCCTCTCTCCCCTACAACTGAGGAAATAAAGATTTACAAGGTGGACCAACGGTGCCCAAGCCATTCATAAAAACTGTGCCAGGGCTGAAAATAAATCCCTCCTCTCCAACATCTCTACATAGTGTTTTGACTGCAGGACCAGGCTAGCCTTAGAATTTCTTATTGCCTACCTTGCTGTACCTGGATATATGAACTTAAATTCTCTGTTCAGTTCTTTATTCTCAATTAGTCATCTTTCATACTACAGCTTTCTGTTGGCTGTAACCGTGACCTTCTGGAAGATATTCTTATTACTTAAATAACACCTTCTTGAATTGAATGAATTATTGCACTCTTCCACTATACCAAACTCTTTCAGGGTTTTCTTAGTTTTGGTTTTGATGTCCCAGAATGGTGCTGGGGCTGCTTTTCTAAGATGCAAATCCTTTCTGAATGTAGTGTTTGTCTGGGAGTCAGCCTTGTGTAGTAAGTCAGGATGAACCTGAACACCTAAGTTTGGTGTGTCTTTGACACCCCCCAAACAGAGTGCCTGGATGATGGGGTTATTATTCAGTACACTGCAAAGGCAGAAGCACAGCATGATGCTTTGATCTGGATGAGAACTTTTCCATCTTCTAGGAGTGGTTATATCCACAGTTTGATCTCAGTTCTGTCCCAGCAATTACAAGTCAGTGCATATGAAATTATGTAATACAGAGCCCCAGGCACCCCCCTGCTCCACCCTTTGCTTTTCTCTTATTCCACATTAGTACAGTTCCTCTCAGTGTAGAGAAGGAAGCCTGGATACCGTGCAAAAGAACAAGCTCCCAAGGAGGGCAGAAAAAGTCAGTTTTGGCAGTATGCCCTTTCTTGGCACTGGACAAAACTAGCATGCAAAAAGGAAAAGTGAATGAAGAATGCTGTCTGGGGGGGTCAGTACATGGTGTGGAGTCCTGCAAGATGGGTTTCTAGGCAAGAATTTACCACGGATCAACAGGCCCTTTGCAAACTCTGGCACTTCCACACTTCTGAACTTTCCTCTGGAGGGTGTTTTTCAGGAATATGCTGGGAGCACCCTCTTTCCCACTCTTCTTTCCATGTCCTTTTTCTTGGTCTCTGTTTTATACTCAGTCAAGCAGAATCTGCAGTGGTTGGCAAATTTAGCTGCTGGTTCATTTTGTCCTTTTTTTTTCTCTTGTTTTTCCTGTTTGCCAGTTGCCTGTGCTCAGCCAGTAGTTGTTTTATGCAATGGGTTTGGATTGACTGACCTGCAGCCTCAGTTTATGCATATTTTGGTCTGAGAGCTACCTGTAAACCCTTTGCTGTAAGTAGTCAATATTCGTGATTTGATATTCGGGTGGCATGATTGGTCGATGAGGTGACATAGCCATACTTTTGTTCCCTGATTAGATGGCTGAACCTTTGTTAATTACTTCTGCCAGAAATGAAGTCTGTTGTGTGATTAAATGGTTCTAAGCTACAGGCCTGAGATTTACTCTCTGTGAACTCTTGTTCCACAGAGGCTTTGCACGTGCGCTTGTTCTCTAAAGTGAGTATAAACACAGTGTAAAATCAGTCCAAGTTAAATTCCATTTCCAAGTTATTAAAAATGGCTGTGCTCTGTGTCTTTGCTATACACTTGGCTCTAGTAATGAAAACCTGCTTTTACAGAACACAAGGCTTCTTTCAGGACAGGTTCTTCCAGGATGTCTGCAGTACCAAAGCCCCATCGCATACCACAGTCTGAAACAGACTGGTTACAATCCCTGTGCTAGTGCAATGGCAGCAAATAATCCTGCCCTGTCAAAGAAATGGAGTGAGCTGGGAAGAAAACAGTCTTTCTCAGCTCTGAAACCATGTGCCCTACTGCATTGGCTCCGGTTACATTTTTTTTTATCTGGATCAGATGTGGGCACACAAGTACCTGTCTGTTGAATTAGCAAGAGCATATGCTACAGAGTTTATGGTGGCTTTTACATTTTTTATGCTGGCCTGTTAGGGGTGGATAGATGATACCCAATACCATATACAGTCCTCTGGAGCAGTCAACCCACAGAAATGTGATGAACAAATTTTGAACAAACTAAATGAGTTAATACCGGATTGTTTCTTTGTGTCATGTAGCCACAGCATTTTCAGTCAATTGCTAGAATAATGGATACTATGTATCGTTAACTGTGTGCTCAGAATCTCAGTATCATACCAGAGAAGTAACTGAAAACTGAGCTATTTGGGTGAGGTGTATATTGTCAGTTATGTCCATTGTACACATTTTCTTTACACACTAATAATTACAGAACTGAGAAGGCATTTACAACTATGCAGTTCCTGGCAGCCAAAAGAAAGAAAAAAAAAAACCCTCAAACCCAAGTCTTACACATTACCATTGGAGCAATGGAACAAGAAGCAACGATTTCAGCATTTGTTTTGGTTTACTGTGCATTTCAGTAATTCTCACCCCAGTGATCAGAATAAAGCACCAACAAAAAGACACTTTTGCCCAGCATACAGAAACTTGAGTGATGGGCTTTTTATAAATCTCTTGGAGAGACAGACAGAAAGAGAGCTGCTTTTCATTTAGTCCCCCACTCAACCTTTTTAGTGGTCTAATAGAAAAAGGTCAGAGTTAAGATTCAGAGCAACCATACATACAAGAACTGCCTTAATTTGAACATTCTGTTGAATAGAATGTGATCTTAAAATGATGCATGATGGAAATTCCTTGTAGACTGGTGCAATGCATTAGAATTAGTCATTGCAGTAAGACTGGGTGGAACGCATTAGAAGTAGTCACTGTGATGGATGTGTGGCATGCATTAGAATTAGAATCATTACAATGGACCAAGCAGAAAACACTGGAATTAAAGTTTCCATGATAGACCCTGTAAAACACAAGAATTTGAGTCACCATGAGTCATGAAAGGCACAAGGACGTGAACGTGCCTCTTCCTTACATAGACACTTTCAGAAAGATGAATGACTCGGCTGGCTATTATATCACTTTCAGCCCTCTGAATAGCCTCATGGATGGAGTAAATGATGAGTCTGGATTCCTTGATTCTGCTGCCAGCTCTGCTGCTGACTCATTTTGTACCCTCGAGTGACATCATTCTCTGTTCCCCATCATGCACGTGATACTGTATTCACCCTTCCTCTTAAAGTACTGAGACCTGTTTCTGCCAAGACTCTTCTGTATGCCTAATACTATGCATTGTAAATAGTCCCAGTGCCTTTATGAATGAATCTTTTCAGGGTGGAAGTTGTAGGATATATGGATGAAAGCTATCCAACATACAACTTTACCTAACATACTCACATCCCATCAGACTTGTGCTATTTTTATTTTTGCTATTTGATGATGTTTGTCATTTGTAGGGATTATTTATGCTTTTGAAAGGTCAATAGAGCTGAAGGATAAGAAATGTATGTTTGCTAGCATAATAGCTTATGTGAGCATAGATACCCAGTTCCACATGAGACTGACCAGAGATTAATAAACTCTTTCCATTCCTTTCTGATGGACTCTAGCTTGGGGCCTAAAGATGAATGCTCCATTTCATGACTTTATCCACCTATCTACAGTATGTTCCTGAGCTAGTTAAAATTAAACTTAGCTATCAAAATGCTAAACTTGATAGCTCATTTATCTTTCTGTCTCCCAACTCTACATTACAATACAACAGTGATTGATCTTGCGTCTTCAAGGTACTATATGGTATAAAAACTAAGAGAAGATTAATTAAAAGCCGTCGCATCCAGACAGGTTTTTAAATAAGTTTTAGATTTAGACAATATATCAGCTGAAGCAGAAAGATTCCAAGACCATAAGCCTGTAACTCCAAGTGAGTTTTGCTTTCTTTCGGGATACAGAAAACCCCATCTCACTATGGACTAATATCAAAGTCTGATTTGGCCAAGCAGGCCAATGTCAGGTGCCAGGATTTTGTCACATTCTCAGACTCTTTCACTAGTAGTGGTGAGCATGATGTCCTTGAGGACTTTTGCTGCTCTAGGGAGAATGTCATCCTTGTGTCCGGATGCTGAGTTGGAGACGGTACTGAGGCAATTTTTTAAAGTCAGTTCCTAGCTCCTGCTGGCATGGAGCAACTTGCCTGGGCGGCATTTAGACAGAGTGCGGATGATTAATCCCTGAGTGATTAGACTGAAATAGAGCATCCCAGTGCAAAGCAGGCATTTAACCTTCCCATCCTTGCTAATATTATGGGCTTTTCTGAAGAAGTTTTAAAACAAAGGGCCAAATTTTCAGCTGGAGTGTGCTTTCATGCTGGCAGTTCTCTCTGTCACCCAAGGTTAGAACTTTCAGAAGATCTAAATATTTGATTTTCAGGCACAATCAAGGTACTTACACATCTAAATGGCTTAAATAGAGTCCAAATTCAGTAGCAGATGTATCACTGAGCTGTCAGTATTTGAGTGTGGGATCTGCAGAGCAACACTAAACAACCCAATCTAGTTTTCTGGTATTTTTGGCTAAAGAAAGAGACGTGATTTCTGGTCAGCATGAGCTTTCTGGCATCACCGTTTATCCAAGTAGGTCAGCTATGCAAGGTCTTCAGAAGCCCTCAGCACTTGCAGTTCTCGTGCATTGAGTTTGAGAGCTTCCAAAATCTGACTACTTCCTGCCAGGGCCAAATAGGGGGTGAGTGCTTTGGAAATACTTTGGAAAGACTGGTCCTTTATTTGGGTACCTCACTGGATGTATCTCTGAATCCAAACTCTTGAATATCTGACCTTTAGACCATTGGGTATTTAACAAGTCCAAATAGCATGAACTTTTTGTCACTTGGCCACCTTTAGTCTGAGGTAAGAGTCTGCTGACAGGCTAACAGGACTTAGAAAGTGGGATGGCAGGCCCTACTGACAATAGTAGAGGGAGCTGAGGGAAGGACTGGACTTATCTTGAGAAAGACAAAATGGCAAGGCTGCTACATTTTCATGAGTTTGCTTAAAGGATGATATTTAATCCATCTGACAGCTAAAATATACTAGCTGGATGTGGGACAGCTGCCATGAGAGCATTTGAGAGCTCCCCATTTTGCTTGCACAGTGGCAAAATGCCTCGATCACATAAGCCTGATTCAGGGATTTCTCCGGGGAGGGGGGAGAACAAAAGGAATACAAGGTGACAGCAGCAACTCTGCTTTACAGGAGCTCAGCAAAAATCCCTGCTGCATCACTTGGGCCTAGCTCTGCCCTCTGTTACATAGGTGTAACTCTTGGCAGGATAGGGCTCTCTGTCTCTAATTTACAGCATTCCATTCATTACCAGGTGTTTAGAAAAAATCTTTTCTCCCTCACTCTCTTGCTATCTCTTTGTTTTTTTTCCCACTTCAGTTAATTTCAATAAGTAGACAGTTTCTGTGCTGTTTGGTCTACTCACTGACACAGGTAATTAACTGCTTATATGAAATCAGAGAATCATTTTGAATTTGCACTAATTCTAAATCCATATTCTCATCTTTAATTGTTAGTTGTCCAGATACATCAGGCATGGGGCTCTGGTATTTTCTTCTGCATTGTAAATGGGATATTTTACTTTCAGTGTTGAAAAGTAATTTGAGTTATGTCGGATACCAGAAACACATCTTCCTTCACTCTTTCAGAACTTGATTGCGTGGGTTTTTATCTATCCCAAATTCATTTAATTTCCCTTAACTGAGCTGATTGTGCCATATACTTCTTCTTGAAGAAAATCCTGCTGCTAGAAAGATGGCAGTCAAATAGCTAATCACTAGGGATGTGGCGAACTTCTCGTGCCTCATATCAAGCTCTCACATGCATCAGATGTGCACACATTTTAATTCGGATGTTTCCTAGTCTGTGCTCCCCTTAGGAAAGAGTAAAGCAAAGAGACTGGTGAGAAAGGGAAAACAGCTATCATAAAAATAAGGTGAAAAGGCAGTCAGAAGTAAGACAAAGTGAAAAACAGAGTAAATGTGAAATACAAGACAGGAAAGAGGAGAAGGAAAATAAAAAGGAAAATATAGACAATGCATCTGTAGAGTACAGAAAATGTATCTGCAGAAAGTCAGGGAGCTATGGCATAATAAAATAAGAAATAGACTTTATTAGTTATGTTGCTCATGGAGAGGTTTCTCCTTCTTCTATAGCATGGGGCAGGGGCTGTGTCTGAGGACCATCTAAGCATGTCCTGACTTATTCTCTGCTGAGCTTAATTTAGGACCTACCACTTGGACAAGGCTCTTGTTATTTCCATCTCTTTTCCCACGGTTGGCTGGTACTGGTGAGGTTTTGTCTTTGGTATGAACACTCTTCTGGTTGGTATAGTCTTTTGAAGTGTTTGGAGGACTGTGGTGTAGAAAGAGTGGAAATTCAGTAGGGGACTGGAAGGCTGGAGTACATATTCTCTGGAGCCATCCATACTAAAAGCATTCTTGGTAGTGAGTGCAGGGACTTGGTGGCTTTGGTGACCCTTTCCACTCCAGTATGCCTATCTGTTTGTGCCTGTTCTAGGAACTTTGCAAGACCTGGTATTAAAAAAGTCTACCCCATCACATTTTAGATGTATTTTTAGCCTTCACTTTTATTGCCAGCTTTCTGCCCTTCTTTTTTGTCTCCTCCTTCATCTCCTCTTTCTGCCTTTTCTCTACCTTCTGCACTTCCAAATGGCAGCAGCCATGAGCAAGGTCAGTGCAAAAACTGTAGACAAATAGGTGCATCCATGGAGCTGAGGTAGTTTAGGTTTTACCTGTTGTGTTCTTCAGAAGCCTCACACCCCAGGCTCCCATGTCGCGGGTTCTCTTTGTCCCTAGCCTTTCCGGGCCTAGCTCCACTTCGGTTTGATTATACTTTCCAGAAGAGGTTGATGCTGCTCTTCCAGCAGGCCAGAGGGGGTTGCTATAGACTCACACAAGGGGTATCCTATGGGGGGTGCTGGGTAATCACTATGTCCAGTGAATTAGTAAGGTGCACTGTGCAGCCAGATCTGTGGATCTGGTATGAGGGGTGATGGCTCCAACCGTCCTTTATGAGTTACATATCTTCCTTCTGCTGTAAACAAGTCACTAGACTGTGGTGCTGAGGAACCACCTAGAAATGGCAACTCTCAAAGTGAGGTCCTGCTAAAGGCTTGGAGCTGTTCTTTGTGAAAGTGTACCAGTAAGACTGCATTAGTAGCCCTGTAACAGCAAGACTCAAGTTCTCTTCTCAGACAACTGGGCCTCAGACTAATCACAGCTTTGGTGGTTGTCACTGGTACATTGTATTGCATTTTGAGGCACTGAAAGGCAGGGAGCTGCATTCTTCACCAGCTGAAGAATCAGTCAGGATGTTTTGGACCTCGGATTCCGGGAGCAATGGTAAATCTACATGACTGGTGATAGAGGTGACAGCAGGGAAAGGCACAGTTTTCCTCTATTTCTGAAGCTTTTCCATCTGCCAGTAGGCAGCAGCTCCTTATTAAATACTGCACAGTTGGGCTGGACCTTCTCTCCCAGTGGCCAGTGGGAATGAAGGACACTGCGGCTTGCTCTGCAAGAAAGGCAGAGCTGGGTCTCATTAAGGTGCTAATGTGGTTCCTCCTCCAAAAACCTTACTGGTTCCCCCATGGTTTTATATGTCCACTGATAAAAATGAGTAAAAAATGGAATCTCACGGGAAAAGTGGGGAGCTAGAGGAATGGCTATGGGTAAATGGTATACCATAATGTGATACAGTTAGAGGTCTCTGTGCTACCCCTAAACCTTGGGTAATGAAAAGAACCTGCTTCCAGTAGCACAGAGGTCCTCACTGGCTCATTTATTCCACTTGTCATCACAGTTAGACTTGCTTCTATAATCTAAAGCAGTTTGTTTCAGGCTGTTCTGTGTCAGTCCGCACTGCTGTATGTTGTAGACATATGCATGGTATTAATCTCTAGTCAGTGTATAATCCTGAGCGGTAGAGGTGACTTTGCTCCTCAGAACATTGAGAACACAGAAAATCTGACAATACTGCAAGTGGACACATGCTCTTTTTTTAGTATTTTTGACCTACAAAACTGAAAATGCAATAGAAAGCTAGTGAGCTTTCATTTGGCACTGCTGTGGAGGGAAGAAAGGAGGCAGAGAGCTGAAGTATTTTCTGCAAGGTTGTATCTCATGTCAGTGACAAGAGCTGACAATGGAACCCAGTTCCTCCTTCTCTCATTTTGGGACATCATCCAGATCACGCCTGCTCCTAATAACACACAGCAGATAATAAGGCAACTGTCTCTTATAGTCAATGCATCTGAACAAGAAATTAGATTCAGTAATATCAGCCTGGCTTTTTTATGCCTGCCAATTGTTCAAAAGAGAACATCAGCTATTGGTATCACTGACGCAAGGATCAAACACTGAGAGATTTCCGAGGAACAAAGCTAGTAAAGAAAGGGAATATCTAGATCACTAGATCACCAAAAGGTTATGCCAGATAACAAGATGCGAATCAATTCTCCCCGTGCACAGGTGAACGTGAACACAAGACAAATATTGTGGAAAATAGCTAATATTCAGGGAAGTTTGTGTATAATTCCCAACATTGTTTTGGAAAACTCTCACAAAGCATCTAGAAAACAATTCATTTGGATTTTCAAAGTAATTGTAAAGTCACACACACACACAAAACATGCAAACAGAGGACTAGCAAGTGTCAGAGGAGGAGGGGCAAACAGTGATGGAGGACTGCTTTGCCTGCTCTTCTGTGCCAGGTTCTGATCTCAGGCAGTAAATTTTGAGAACATCTGATACTTCTTCCTTCCAGTTAAAACTTTTTCACACTTTCAAATTTGATTCTAGCTGGAAGCAAGAATAAAAACAATAAAAGAGGTGGAGAAGCAAAAGACATTTCTACTCACAGACTTCCAAAACACTCTAAAATGCTGTCAGGTGGAGTAATCTGAGATTTAGACAAAAGTATTGGTCTTATTTAACATGGGAATTTCACTGTGGTTCTGAAATCAGTTTAATGTGGCCTTATGTCACTCCTGACATGCTTGAAAACACAACATTCATTTCAAGCTGGAACGACTCTCAGCAAAATCTAGATTTAGTTCTAAACTTTCCCATCGTGCTTGTGTCTTAGGGTGGGTACACCTAATAACCTTGATAGATTGTATCAACATCTCCTGCTGATAGGGTGTATTTGAAACTTGTCACCACCAAGGAAAGAAACTAAACAATGAACAAAACCAGCATGTGGCTGTCAGTATGGCCACAACAACTTTTTATATATTTGTAGGTTTAGCCTGGTTACAAATCACTTCGAGTCTGCAGTAACTTAAGAACCAGATCTGGGTCCAAGTTAAGGTGTGGCGATGGTGCAAACATTTTGCTGGGTAGAATCTCAAAGTTTTTAGTGTACGGTGTGGCCTTAAAGCTTAGTTTCTTAAAGGAGATAGCCAGTAAAGGTGCTGTTGAGCAAGTACTACAATATGTGGAAGCTAAATTTTGAACCTTTTTTCACCCTCATTTTCATGCACTTGGATTAGGAGACCAGCTGGCCTGCCTTTTGAATTCTCAAAAATGGACTTCATATATATATATTTTTCCCCTGATCAAGGAAAAAACCCAACAAACTACCTCCCCAGCATGCAGAGAAGGCAGAGATGACAGTGTGTGAGGATGGCTGCTGGAAAAAAAAAGCCACAGTCACAGGAAATTACCTTAATAGAGTGAAAATTAAGAAACGACTGACAACACAGTCTGTCTCCAGGATACAAGCAGTATTCTCACGCCTTGCCAATTATTCCATTTGCATCAATTTTGGGTTATTTTTATTAAGTTTCATGTTTCTTTTTTTATTTTAAGAGGTGGTATAACAAAGACAAAATGGATGAAAGCTTAGAAAATATTTAATTTTTGTTTTAATAAGGAAATAATTAATCTTTTTATTCCCTGACCAGGAAAGGAACCAGCCAGTTGGGTTTTTCCACCTTTTTCATGTTGTTTTATGCCTGTAGAAAGGTTGGGAACTCTATTTAAGTGCATTATGTCAGCATTGAAGGAAAAGTGGGAAATAAGTGAGGGAGATAGGGTTAATTTCTTTCACATATACCTAACTGTGTGTATACATATATTTGCCATGTGCTATTTGAAAAATGCACTTATTTAGCTTTACAAGGTCACTTTAAGTTTAGGAATTAATGGAACTGACCATTAGCTACAAGAGGATATAGAAGTGAAGACAGCTTATCTAACAAATTGTGCACAGATAACGCAAGCCTCTTACCTGCTGGCCTAGCAGGGCCCCCTTTATAGCTCAGAAAGGAATGCAGGGAAGGACTTGTCTCACTTAGTGATGGGTATCTACAAAGCAGGTGTCTACATCTCTGCTAGATGTCTTGATTCCATTATTGTTAATGGATACTAAAGAGAGTGGATCAGCAGATAAACCATAGGTGTTTATTTTAGGACAAGATGAACTGTACCCTAAACAACATTGACTATATTGATTAGGTCTTTGCTGACTATAAGGGAAGCTTAGGATGGTTTCCTCAGATGCAAATTTTTACACTGTAGATCCCCATATTTTCTCAGATAAATCCCACTGTCCATACTGCGCTTAATCCTTCTCATCTACTCCAAAATGGTCAGAGAGTGCAAGCCGTAGTGATTTCTCTAATGGTCCACCCACCAGCTGCTAGATAGTGACCCTTTTTTTGTCATACTTGCTCTTCACTGATACTAGATCACTGCCTGATCTAAAATGAAACGCTTTCTCTCTGGAAGATAAAGGTGTGACTTTGTCAACTCTGAACAAAGCAAGAAAGGTCTCAGTGACAATGGTGGACAGTGCATTAGGCCCCTCAATAAATTTTCCCTAGGCTGTCTATGATTTATTGAACATGGGGTATAGATCTGATGCACCAACAGCCCAAATGTTTCACTGAGGTTTTAACTATCCAGTACAACCTCTGTATTTCAAAGTCCTTCATCTGCTGCATCTCAGCAGCTAGGATTTGTAGGTAGTTTGATCTTCTGCATTTGCAGCTTTCCTGTTTTCCAGGTTTGATAGGCAGAGAAATTAATTTGTTAATTCATTTGTCGCTCTCCAGAAATGCTGGAAAGTTTAACTGCACAACAAAGAAGGCAGAGTAACTTCAGACACACAGTGGAGATTAACCAGGAAAGCCAAAGGGAGGAATAACCTCAGATCCGTGCTTGCCCTGGAGTCAGAGGGAAGAGAGTGGCTACTGAATGAAGCTGCAGCTGTCAGCTCCCAGATTCAGAAGATTTTTCTCTTAGAGAAGGTTTTCCCAGGGGCCCTTGTGTCACTTCTTCCGTCCTTCTTCCTCTGCACGTGAGGCATAAACGGTAGGGTTTCAGGTGTAGGGGGGCTGCAGGAGGAGGTCCCGAACAGTCCCGTACCGGTTCCAGCCGGCTCTGTAACGGATGGGAACAGCCCACCGCGCGCGAAGCTCCAACGGTCAGAGCAGGGCATGTGGCGCCGCTGCGCGAGCGCTGTTAGCAACGGGCGGTAACTGCTGGGGGGAAGGGAAATGCAGCACCTCTGAGAGGACTGCGGCCCGTGAGGGAGCCCTCGCCCGGGAAGAGGGAAGGAGGGGCGTTTCTGTAAGTGTTTGTTTAATTGCTTGTGTCTTTTTTTGTTTGTTTCTTAATATGTGAATCAGTAATTAAAAGTTTTCTGACAACAAATTAAGTCGATTCAAATTCTCCAAGTCAAAGACTGTTTTGTCTGCAACAGTAGTCGACGGAGGATGTGGGCAACGCCCGGAGCAGGCACGGCCTCGGGTCAGAGTAATCGCAGTGAATTTGAACCTCCGGAAGGAGCCTTGGTTCCGGCACTGGACTTCGTAGTGGTGTGCTGTGGCGGCAGCGGTGCGACCCTTGTATGTGGGGCGGTAGGTGTGAACGATGTAAAACGGGAGAAACGCAGAGTCCGAGGGCACCCGGGAGAGCTCTTGTCGGGTGGGAAGGCGACTGCGATGAATTGGGACGGGTTCTGCTCCCTGCCTCAGCGGCCTGGAGCCAGGGCCGTCTCCGTGTGCAGGAGCCAAGAGCACGTGCCTGGGAGCCGAGAAGGGGCTGCGGGAGCTGTGACACCCGTGCTTACCGTGAGCTCCCAGCTGGGCTCTAGAGAGCCCGAGATGGCTCAGCAGAGCTGCAGAGACCAGCTGACCGTGTTTGACAGAGTAACAAGCTGCTAATGGAGGCGTTAACAAGTGCTCAGCGGGAAAGGGAGGCTCCTGTTCAGCAGTGAGTAGCTGGTAGCGCTGAAATAGCCGGAGTGTGACCACTCAACAGTCCTTTACTTAAAGTAATGTGGGATGCCTACAGCCCTCGCCCCAGGGAAGTGCCGCTGTACTGGCTGTGGTGGTGATAGGGAAATGGAGCTGCTGGAATACAGCTGATGGTTCACGAGAGCATTGCTTTGAGGAGTTTGGGGCCTATGCCACTTGTAAATGCTGTCCTGTGCAAAGGAGGAGGGCTTTGGGATCAGCTGATGAAGAGATAATGTAGAGCAATGGCCTTATTTTGCCGATCCAGCAAATGAGATTCAGAAGGAGGTAGTTGACTGCAGTTGTGTAGACTGCTGGAGTGTGCTTACAAGTGAGGGGGAGTGGACCCCAAGAAGGTAGTGATCAGAAATGCCATGGTCTGAAAGCTCTGACTGCTAGGCACAGTTACTAACACCTCTCTGGTATCTCCTGATAAGCTGGTGGGATGTCCAGCTCATCAAGGAGTGACCTAGATGTACTGTATGGGGGAGAGTATGCTAGAAGACAGGTGTAAGATTAGTATCATGGCCAAGGATGATGTGGAGTCCAGTAGTATGGCCAACCTCAAAAAAAATGGGAAGAAGGGCTGCAAATTTTCCATGCTCCTGCTCTGCATGCTGGGGCATGTGGATGTTCCTGAAGGAAAAGGGGGAGGATATGATGAAATGAGACAGAAAACCCTTCAGAGATATAGAATTGTGAGTTAAGGAATTGCAAGCACAGAGGAAAGGTCAGAGCTCAGTTAATGCTGTTACATAATACGGAGCATGCTCCAGGAGATCAAAGACATTTGGTGCATCATTTTACTCCCCAAATAAGGAAATGCTCTCACTGCATCAAGTGAGTGCTGTTCACCACCCATTTCAGGTCTGGATGAAACCCTACAGGAATCAGAGTCATGAACCTATTAGTACTTCCAAGAGAGGTGTTGCTTGTTGCTGGTATTATCTTAATCATTTGCCTGTAGACTATAGTCAACATTGAAAACACTAATGTTCTTAGTTTTGTGTTTTATAGAGGCAAAGGGTGAAGTTTGTAATAGATATGCATTCAGTTTGTTGCAATGTTAAACTTTGTGGTTTGGTCCATGGGGATGAAGGATGAAATTTTGTGAGGAGTACCTATTCTGCCTGTAATAAAGTTAACCTCAATAATCTGGTTCCCGAGGGGTGGGGGATTTTACTGAGTGTAGGTGCACATTGTTACAATGTTAGCCCCTATTGTCTGGGAGGAAGGGTAGAATTTATAGTGCATGTATATTCAGGTTGTGATGATGTTTAGAGTTTTTAATGGAAGCATATTCAAGCAGTTTTTAAATAGGTGTTTTGCAGAGGTGAGGGGTAGAATGTGTTGGGTATAAACAGTAGGGTTTGGTTGCAGGGGGCTGCAGGGATGGCCTGTGCAGGTGGAGGTCATGAAACTGCCAAGTCCCAGCTGCTTCCAGCCGACTCTGTGACGGATGAGAACAGCCCACCACACCAAAACTGCAGTCAGAAGAGCATATGGCACCTCTGCTCAAATGCATTTAAGAAAGGCAGTAACTGCTGTGGGGTGGGGAGTGGGGGGAAGAGAAAGAAATCCAAAGGAGGGAGAGGAAGAGAGGAGGAGATACCAGAGGATGCATGTGAGAGGAGGCACAGGCAGAGAGACAAAAAGTGGGTGCAGGTGGTAAAACTCTGAGGGGACTGTGGCCTGTGGAGGAACCCAAACTGGAGCAGGTACACCCCTGAGGGGAATGTAGCCTATGGAGGACCCACACCAGAGCAGTGGAAGAGAAGAGTGTGAGGCAAGGAGTGGCAGAGAGAGACTATTGCGTGCTGACCCTAACCTCCTGTGCTGCTCATCACCTTACCAAATGGAGGGAGTGCAACATGCGTTGAGATGAAGGGATGAGTGGAAACTAGGAAGGGGGGAGGAGAGTTACCAGGTCAAAGTTGAGCCAGGGGAAGGCATTTAAATGTTTAATTGTTTATGTTTTCTTTGTTTCTTAATATCCTAAACAATAACTATAAATTTGCTAATTAGCAATAAATTAAATTAATTCAGATTCCTCAAGTCACTGTTTTGCCTGCAACACTCTGCTTCTGAGTCAGGGTGAGGTTCAGTGCTGTTAACTCTTGATCATGTGTTGCCCTATGAGGCAGCTGAGTGTTGGTGACAGCCGCTTTTTTTTTTTTTTAATTAGAAACAGCTAAACATTGCCAGCAGAAATTTCACCTTATATAATAAGTTCACAGAATCACAGAATCACAGAGGTTGGAAGGGACCTCTGGAGATCATCTAGTCCAACCCCCCTGCTCAAGCAGGGTCACCTAGAGCACATTGCACAGGATTGCATCCAGGCG